>NW_022900928.1:21760822-21801406 GCF_012274545.1 Fukomys damarensis
AAAAAAAAAAAAAAAAAAAAAAAAAAAAGAATTTAGGGATCAAAATATTAATTCCTCTGTGTTTTCTTAGAACAAAGGATAAAGATATAACCTAGGCAGGATCATGTCAAGTTATCCCTGGGGCTGGAAAATCAATATAGGCAGAAAATTTCTCATTTTGTTGGGCTTATTCATTGGAAGAGAACGATACTACAGTGGTTGCAAAGTTAACCTATATAAGTTACAGATGTACAGTATATACCCAAGCTCCAATAATGCAATAAAGAGCTGTACTTAGTAAGCCAACAAAGAGATAAAATGGATGTTTTAAAATATCCCATTAATCCAAAAGAAGGCAAGAAAAACTATGGCAAGGAGAAAGGAACAAATCAAAGAGAAAAATGTGGTAGGAGTAGAGGACAATTTGTAAGACTATAAATTTAAACCAAACTATTGCAATAATGACACTAAATATAAATGAGCTAAACATTTTCATTTTAAAGCTCCTGAAGCTTGGACATAGAGTGCAATTAATGGAAGCTGAGTTCAAGTCTTGACTCTGCACTTAACCATTCTGCAGTCTTAGGTAACCTATGCAATTTCTCAGTTCCTAGTTCTGCTCTCAGTTTCCTCATCTGGAGAACAGAATTGATATCTAAAACACAAAGTTGACTTTAAAAAAGTTAACATACGTATGAAGTAAATATAATGTAGCAATTATTCCTATTGTATTTGTCATTCTCACAAGTGTTAGGGTTCAGAAAATGATTTCCCAAAGTATGGTGCTTTTGCATGCTAAATCTTTGAGTAATGGCCAGAAGGGCCTCAGAGAAAATCTCTTTCTGACCACCTCCCTGCCATTCTTCGCCTATTATATTTTCTCATTCAAAGTGACCCAAAGAAACTAGAATTCCTCTTCCTCAAACTAGTTCTTAGAAACTAGAACTCCTCTTCCTCAAAGCCAGCCATAAAACCTAGAATTGTTACTCTAGCTTCTCCCCTGCCTTTCTGTTTTGGAACTGGCCATAAAGAAATTCTCTGACCTATTTTACCTGATAGCAAGCCATTAAGGTCCACTTTCCAAAAAGTGTCCTGCTGCATCCCCAGGCGGAAGGAATACTATACAGAGACCAAGAAGGTCTGAACAAACATGTGCTTGGGATCTCTTCCTTCAATTTATTAAGATACACTATACCCAATCATATTTCTATACACTGTCCATTCTTCATCAAACATAAGCATAAAAATAGTTTTCTGAGGGGCCGGGGATTGAGCTCAGTAGTTCCAGTGCCGCTTTGTAAGCACAAGGGCCTGAGTTCAATCCCTGGTACCAAAAAAAACCACACCCCCCCCCAAAAAAAAAACTTTTCTGAGTCCTGTATCTTCATTTCTGAAACATCACATCAAACTTTGGTTAAATAAATTTGTTTCACTTTTCTTTTGTTATTTGTCTTTGTCAGTTTTTATCTCAGACTTAGCTAGCAACATTAGAAGGGTTGAAGTTTTTCCTCCCTAAAATAGTCTGTGTACTCTTCAAGGTAAAAGCCCACTTATCCACCTCTTCCAGTGGGCTGCCATGTAGGTTTGACCCAGTCAGAATTTTCCCTCCTTCCATCTTTCCTCCCTCCCTTCCTTCCTCCTCCTTTCCTTTTCTTTCCCTCCCTCCTTCTCTTCCTTCCTTCTGCCTGCCTCCCCCCACCTTTCTTCTTTGGTACTAGGAATTGAATTCAGGGCTCTGCATTGAGCTATATTCTCAGTACCATTTTATTTTATTTATATTTTATTTTGAGACAGTGTCTTACTAAGTCACGAAGTTTCCAGGATGGTCTTGGACTTGTAATCTTGTTTCAACATCCAAGAGTGCCGGGATTCCAGGCATATGCCACACACCTGGCACTATGTCTTACACTAATAAAGTGATGGACAAAAAAGAAGAGGTGCAAGGATTCTTGGACATGTGTTGTACCCTTAATAGCTTCCTAGGGCCTTTTGTCTAAATGTCCAGTGTGAGCCATCAGGCTGTGATTTAAAAAAAATTTTTTTTTCGTTACCAGGGATTGAACTCAGGACCTTGCACTTGTGAGGCAGGCGGGATGCCACTGAGCTAAATCCCTTGCCCTGACCAGGCTATGAGACATCTGGTCTCCCCTTTCCTCCTCCCATCCACCTTTGCTACCATATCTTCCAGCATTACCAGCTCACTGAGAAATCTTGTTCGACAGAACTTCTTTCAAAGGTAGAACAACAGCCTTGTAAGACACAGCAGCAAGAAATCATGTATTCAGCAAGTACACTTCTATTTGTAACATTTCTCACATGTCGTATAACTATACCAATGGCCCAAACCTGGTCCACCCATCACATGGATACCATTAATAATGTAATCATCCTGTTTTCTCAGAAATCCAACTGTATCCTCCATACTTTCCTCAGACATGACAAAGTAGGCAGCAAAAATGTCTCTT
This sequence comes from Fukomys damarensis, assembly GCF_012274545.1. Taxonomy (NCBI): domain Eukaryota; kingdom Metazoa; phylum Chordata; class Mammalia; order Rodentia; family Bathyergidae; genus Fukomys; species Fukomys damarensis. The sequence goes on from NW_022900928.1 coordinate 21,763,267, forward strand.
TTCAGTGGCAGATCCTATAAATAATTAGCATGCATTGTTAAAGTAACTGTTGATTGCACTTTATTTATAGATATTAACGTGATTAATTGCATTGGAAGTGTTCCTGGAGGATGACACTTTCCGAGGTGGTGCTGAGGCACAAGTGAACCCGCAGCCATCTCAGCGTAGTAGGAGAAGGCTGGAATCAGCCTAAACCTTTCCTTTGTCTGCATTACTCCCTAAAGGATTCTAAATCTGATTCTCTAAGACTAACCATCTTCAGAAAGAATTTTCTTTGATCTATGATATGTTCAGGTAGGAATGGACAAGACAATAACATTATTTATTTAAATTATCAACAAAAATTCGTATCACCAGCTTATCCAGTCCCCTGGCTGAACATGGTACTTATATATGGAAGACTCCAACATTTGTATCTCTATCCAAGCCTCTTTCTTGAATTATAGAATCACATGCTCAAGTGCTTTCTTTAGATCTCTACTTAATAATATTTTTTAAATACAGCTGATTTTCCAATCCTGTTTCCAGCTTTCCTATCCAAGCCTTCTCCCTCTCAGTGTGTGAAAAACCTCCTTCCAGAGGCTGAAACTAAAAACCTGGTAGTTATCATATCTACATTCCTCCTCTTCTCTCACCCTCCCACATTGGCAAGTCATGTCAATTCTCCCTCCCAAAATACCTAGAGTCTGTCCAATTTTCCCCTTCTCTATAATGCTATCCTATTTCAAAATGTCACATGCACTACTGCACAACTGTGAAGACAAAAGGAGAATTGAATGCAGAGGACAGGATGTCGGCTGTGACGTGTGCCTTCCTAAAGGCATTAGGAAGCTCAGAAGCTTTCTTCCATACCCCTGAGCCTACATGGTATCATGTCTCTTGAGTTTGGGATTCCTGGTACAGTCTGATGCACAAGAAAGGGCTGGTTCCACCTATAGCTCCTTACTTCCCATGCAATGGGGGTTTCTCCTTCCAGGCTTCTAAAGTAGGACCCTAAGGTTGGACAGCTCCCATCACAGCCATATACACATGCTGTATCCTAGTGCTGCAGTGGCAGATGGGATTGATGATGATAATAACACAAAGGAGAACTTAATGATGAGAACGATAACGTGGTCTAAGCAACCTCTTTCTCTTCTATTAAAAAAGGCTCTGTTTGGAATCACAGGGTGTCTGGTCCTGTACTACTGGGATTTGAGTCTTTCATATTTCAAAACACATCCAAAACAGGGAAGATGTGGTGAATTTGGCAGACATTCTCGTCAGTGACACACTTAAGAGAACAATATCTCACAGAGGGCTTAGTTGGTACCCAGCTTTTCTCAGCAGTAGAGGCAAATTATGTCTGACCCCAAGGATGATAGGGCAGAGCAGCACCACAGGGCAATGGTTAGAGGCACAGAAGAAAATCTTATGCCCAAGTATAAAGAGCTGAGCCTTGTTTCTAATAAAGTAAGCTTGGTGTTCATTTTAGGCATGCTAGCAGGACTGATTATTGAATTGTTTGGTTTCTGAACCCTTCAAATAATTTTTAGTCCTGATAGGTTCATTAAAAATAAATAATTCCAGTCTAATATCACTTACTTTTTGACTTGGGCTATTGGCCTCACAGATCAAGCAGTTTCTGGAGGCACATTAAATGTGATCTTGGCTTAATATCTGGTAAGCTGTCTTCTGATGTCCCTGTAGATGATCTGGATAATGTAGTGCAGGTGATGGTTAAGGTGAATTCATATCTACTTTGAAAATCTATTTATTTGTTTTTCCCCTTCCTCCTCCTCCTCCTCCTTGTGTGTTCAGGCTGGCTTCAAACTCATGATGATCCTCCTGCCTTAGCCTCCCAAGTGCTGGGATTACAGGCCTGTGGCCACCACATCTGGCTGGATAATCATTCTTAAAGAGTATCAATTAAAACTATTTGGAAGGCAGCTATGCTCACCACTATACCACCAACGCTATCAATTAAAACTATTTGAATATTATCCAGTTCTGTAATTTCATCAATAGAATTTGGGTATGGCATAACAGATAAAATAAGTATATTGGAGTCCACACCCAAGACCCATAAAAATCCTGACAAACAGGGAAGACAGATAAAGCCTAACAATACAAATTTAACAAGATAAATGATTTCAAGGCCTAAAAAGTCAATGATGCATTCTCTACAGAAGATACACCTAATGCATGTGAAAATAAAAGGCTTATGATTTAATCTTACTTTGGATAAAAATGTGATAAATTACCAGAAATGAATTTTACTTTAGGATGCATAAGTAGAGGTATGGTTTGAAGAGGAAGGGTAGACATCACCCATAAGTTACCTGGAACATCAATTCTATTCTGCACATCTTGGTTTTGGAGATATGTAAATTATTGAAAGACAGTAATAAGAGCAACTACTATGGGAGAGGATCAGGACCATATGAAGGGCAATGAAGAACTGTTAAGCATTAAGGGAAACATTAAAGAAACGCAAGATTCCTGTTAGCAGTAATTTGAATTGGTGTCACGCTGAAGAGGGGCTAAACACGTTCTTAATAGGTCCAATGATTAGAACTAGGCCCAAAAAAGGAGAAGCCACAGGAATATTTAGAATCTTCCCTATCATGTCCAAACCATGGGCTGTCTGCTTCTGGAGGTAGTGAGTTCCCCATGAATTCAGTAAGTTTCTTTGCTTTAGAGAAGAATCAAGTCTCAAGTAAGTGGTTGGAGAAATGTAAAATCTTTTCAGGCCTGAGCTATAATTCCCGCCCTCAGACATTAGCTGGTAGGTTAGGGGAAACTGTTAAAAAATTGTGATTAAGGAGATGGGGTTTGATGGAATGTGACCTTGTTGTTGAGGGAAAGATCTGGAGATTAAGGCACCAGAAATGTGAAGGCTGTTGACTAATAATGCTTCATTCAGCATCTTAGGAACTTGCACACTTTAAAGGGGGAAAGGAGAGCCGGGTGTGGTGGCGCATGTCTGTAATCCCAGCACTCTGGAGGCTGAGGTAGGAGGATCACTGTGAATTCAAGCCCAGCCTGGGCTACACAGTGAGTTCCAGAGCAGTCTGAATTACATAGTGAGACCCTGTCTCAAAAACAAAACAAAACACAACAACAACAACAACAAAAGAAGGACTAAAGGGGGAAAGGAAAAAGAAGTGAATTCCAAGCCTTGGTGCACCTGGGTAGGAATCTGGAATGCTGGAAACATGTTTTTTCTCAACATGTTTTCTTAAACTTTGAAACTCACATGAGATCTCCTTAATCCTATTTTTCCAGGGAGCATGTCTAGCCAAGGAAAGTCTTTGGCTAAAACAAAGATAGAAGTTTCAAAAATTAAAGGGCTACAGAGGCTTTAGTGTTTAATTTGAATGTTCAATAATCTATTCTGAAGACTTTTTACATAGCCATCAAGTCTCAATAGAAAAAAAACCTAAAAGTAATTGGAGATGAAAATTCATAATTAAAGGTCCATGGGAATATCATAGCACATTTAGAATTGAGCTTTATGCACTGTCTCTGATGGATACAGTATATTTCACTGACTTTTGAAGAAAAGAAAACATTAAGATGAGTTAGAAATAATTTTGAATTCACCTTGCATTCTCAGAATCCTTGTCATCCCCAAAATTTCTATCAAAACCGAGACTTCATGCAGTTTGTGGGAGATGGGAAGACATGATTCTCTTTCAAAATACTCTCAAAGAGAAGCATGACAGCAAGTGAGTTAAATCAACATCTTACCGGTATACACAAAGGAAAACAAACTATTTTTATTCTACCATGGATGGAGACTTGACCGAAAGACAACCGGTTAGTATTTTTTTATGTTTTAAAAGTATTTTAATGGATATAAGCACTATTCATCCCCCATTCCTCTTTCGTCTCCATCAACTGCTCCTCCACTGCCCCCCCATACAACCCTTAGAGCTTAGTACCTGGGTCACCAATTCATGTCCATTCCACTTCTAAAATATGCCTTGACTTCAAATCTTCGTTTCTATTCACTTTGCCTCAGTCTCTGAAAGAATACTCAGGGACAATTTACCCCTTCCAACCCATCCTCCAGGTAAGCACAGAGCTGATCACTTCAGTCTCTGCTTAAGTCCATCAAAAAATCCTAGATGATGTTAGGTAAAAATCTAAGACTACTTCTCCAGCCATTTTTTGTTTTTCTTCCTAACATACCTAATTCCCCAATCAGTACAAACTATTCTTTATTGCCCCTCTTTCCCCTTTAATTCCTCTGTGTGCTGTTTCTTCTTCCTAAGTGACTATTATTATTATTTATTTTTATTTTTCTGGTACTGGGGATCGAACTTGGGTCCTTGCACTTGTGAGGAAAGCAGCCGAACCCCGGAGCTAGATCCCTGGCTTCCTAAATGACTCTTACTCACTATTCCACTGGAAAATTTTCTCTTGTATCTGTGAAGACCCAGATTGCCTAGTTCAGTTCTTTGTGCAAACTTCAGGGTCTATCTGAACTTGTGCTCTCTGCTCTGGCAACTCTCTCATATAAAATTAGAGATATGTGTGACTGAGACACTGAAGGCAAGAGCTATGTCTTTCATTTGGCACATTTATCTGGGGCTGTGGCTATGAGGGAGAACTCAAAGTCAGAGAGGTTATCTTGCAGGAGTTCTTGTGGCTACTTCCCCTGCAGCCATACCCTCAACCAGGCAGTCAGACTATATAGGGCCCTATGTGGGGAGCCCTTTCATAGCCCAAGAGGCTCATGGGCTAATAAAGGAGAGAGGGGGCCAAATTCTATGTTTGGTGGCTTTGAGGGAACTCAGAGAAGCTGGACTGGGGGCTAAGTGCCCAGATTATTCCCTTTATTGCACAATATTTCCACCCTCAGGGCTGAAATTCTCTCCCGCTTTTTAAGTTTTTTTCTTTTTTTTCCTCAGTACATGTTTGCAGCACATAATGTTCACATTCCTTGTGTGGATTTGTACATGTACATGACACATCTTAATTCTCTTTTAATCCCCTTCCCCTTCCCCTCCATCTGCTCATACCCTTCCCATATGAGGAAGCTCTATCTCTCTCCTTCCTACTTCAACCTTTTATTTTGCTATTTACTAGAAAGAATGGCTTTTGCCTTCCTAGCTAGTGGAGGAAAAAAAAAAAAAAAAAAAAAAAAAAAAAAAAAAAAAAAAAAAAAAAAAAAAAAAAAAAAAAAGAGCAAGAAAAGCTACCTTGACTGAATCTGATTTGAGAACTGGGGCAAATGGTGCTTTAGCAAAACAGGATTGGCCTTTCCTCCAAGCATCAGCATCAGACCACTTCCCTCTGTATTCACCACAATTTTATAACACTCCTGAGGGAAATAAGAGATTTTGTTACAGTAAAAGGCAGTCTAGTTGTATTGAGGGGTTATCTGAAATGTGCTTCAAACAGGGACAGTACTAATAATATTCTCTCTCTCTCTCTCTCTCTCTCTCTCTCTCTCTCATTAAGTCAGCGAATATACATAAACTAGTTAGAACAGTGTCTGAAATACATGTTAATTTATTCTGCATGTTGCCCCACACCCGCTACATCAGGCCTGGTACATAGAGGTAAATAATTTGCAATCTCAGCACATCAGTAAATGAGCATCAGTGATCTCTACAGGGAGAGCAAGATTGACCAGGGATAGCTCAGGGCAGGTGCTTCTCTCAACCAGTTTCACTTATATTCAAACACACTCTTATATCCTCATCTGCAAGCTGGATAAAGGAGACACAAGCACACTAGAATAATTTCTAGCGGTACAGAATAATTCCGTAGATAGAATTACACAGGAAAGAAAACAAACAAGATACCTTTTTAAATGGTATGTCCTGGGAACAGTAGGGAGTTATCAGATACCACCAGAGAGACTGGACCACTTCCATTCCCATGAGATCTCTGGCCCTGTTATGCCTTATATCTGGATGTTCCCCCTAAGCCTCATGAGCTCATGGGTGGGGATTTGGGGAGGTTGCTGGGTCATGGGTGTGTGATACTGATCAGTCCACTGATAGTGTATAGAGAGGTGTGATGTTGGGAGGCGGAGCCTATAGGGAAGGGTGGGCTACTGTGGGCGTGGCCTGGAAGGGTGCATATCCCTCCACCCTTGATGGTTGCTGCTTCCTGAATGCAGGGGCTCTTTCTCCTCTGTCACCATATTCCGGGCATTATACTAGGTGCTGTGAATACGAAGAAGAGGAGATCAGTGTAAGAATCTCTGCTATAATGGAGTAGCTGTGTAAATTGCCATTCTAGAGCTCATACAATAAGTTAAAGATGTAAACTATGTATGTCTTAATCACTTTCTTATTTCTGACACGAAAATACCCACAAGTTAAGTGGGGAGAAGTTTACTTTGGCTTACAGTTTCAAAGTTTGAGTTCATGGTTGGCAGGTTCAAATGCATAAATGGCAAGGAAAGCTGGGAAGGAAAGCTGCTCACATCACGGTGACCAGGAAGCAGAGAAAGAAGGAAGAGCCAGACCCGTAGCATGATCTTCTGGGTCATACCCCCAGTAACCTGCTTCCAGCCAGGCCCCACCTCCTAACAGCACATTTAGTACATTCAATACAGCACCCCCACAATCTAGTAACTGTACAACACAGGGGGATTTGGGGGGACACTCTAGATCTAAATCATAGCACTATGTTTTATGTTATATGGTGAAAAGTGTTCCTTAAAAAATAAAGGGAGATAGAATCTGGTAGAAGGCAATGCAATTTTTAAATAGAATGTAAGGCAAGGCTTCAGAGACTATGCCATATAAGAGAAGACTTGAAGTTAGAGGCGGGGAAGGAATAAAACTCTTTAGGGAAAGTGGCTAAGTGGAGAAAAAGACCCTGAGGCGGGAATAAGTGTGAACAATAGTGAGGAGGCCAGTGTAGCCTGGGAGTGGAGGAAATGTGTAGGAAGTGGTGGGAAGACAGGACAGAGATAATATGGGGAGGAAGGGTACAAATCCCACAGGACATTGTAAAGACTTTGATTTTTATTCTGATGGAATGGAAAATCACTGGAAGGATTTTGGGTAAATAAGTGACAAGGCCCAACCAATAATTTAAAAAGCATCACTCGAGCTTGGGAACAGAGAACAAATTTACAGGGGGTTGGAATAGAACTTAGGAGCACAATTACTAATTAAGAAGCCATTGCAAAAAACCCTCCAACTATACTATACTATTCAAGTTTCTATGGCTTTTAGCTGATTTCTTGAGAGTCTTGGATTTTTATAGATTTTAATCATTGAAAAGTACATGATATGATAAAAAACTATGGTGAATGTCCAAATTAAAGAAAATTTATTACAGTAAAAGACATATTGCCTTTAATCTCCTTTAGTTCTCTCTTATTCTGAGCACACTTATCCTATTCTTCTTGTTACTTTCCAAAGCATTTACAGAAATCCTCTTTTGTGAGTGTCTTTAATTGCACTGTCTTGGCTGCCTAAATATACAGAAATGATTCAAAACATTATTTTCACGGTTATTTGGAAAAAGCCAAGGATTGTGCAGAACCATATATGGTGAATAAGAATACAATATATTTTGAAAAACCTGCCTTTCCATTGGCTGGCACTTGGCAACAGCATTCACTGTATATTTGATCATACCTTGTGTCAGTTACTTTTCTTGTTGATTAGCCAAAATACCCAATACCCCAAGTTGAAGGAGGAAATGCTTATTTAGCTCATAGTTTGCAGGTCTCAGTCTGTAGTTGCCTGGCTCAAAGGTAGGGTGGCATGGCAGAGAGATGGCAGGGGAGAAACAGCTCATGGCAAAGCAGAGCAGGCAGAAGGCAGCTGGCAGCATGGCAGCAAGCAATAAGCAACAAGTGACCACAACAGCAGCCCTTTCTGTCTCTTGCATTCTTATCCATTTCTTTAATCCTAGCATCACACATTCCAGATCCAGCTACCTCCCAAAAGCCCCACCCACCATATGAGGCTTTGGTGGGACATCTAGACATAAGACCTAACACACCCCATAAAGACATTCATGAAAGAGGACTTCCAGAGAGCTGCAGAAAGATGTGATAATCGTGCTTAAAAGGATGAAAAATATTTTGAGGAAGATTAATGTGATAAATTTTAAAAATTTAAACATTCACGGTATACTTTGATCACATCTCATATTGATCTTTCAGCTCCTAATCCAGCCAGGTACTGTAGGGTATGGTAGGTGGTTACTTTTGTTTAAGAAGGATTACAGTAGGTGTAGAACTGAATATTCTCCCTAGGAACTCAGGGATAGCAAAGGGAAAGACCATCTAGGACAGACCAGAAAAATATAAAGAGGGTTAAACTGTCGATCAGAAAGCTTTTCTCCGACACCCACGACCCAATCACACCCTTTGCACGTATCTCTCCCCAAGATCTCCAATGTACGGGAAGTGAAAGCTTTCCCAGCTTCCAGGTGCTTTCAGACATCTCATCTGGGAGAAGAGTGTCTAAGCTTTAGGCTGAGTCACGTGAAGCTGTCATTTTTGCAGGTCAAAAATGGGAACATTGGCAATTTCACATAGTTCAACCAATTACATGGCTCAAGGTCAGTAAGAATCATGTTTACTGCTGCCCTGTTTGCTGTGTGTCATTCAATGCCCTCTAGTTTAGTTCCTGAGAATGTATTCTAAGATAAAGAAAAAAAAAACCTGAATAACACAGGTAAGCCAAAGATGCCAACAATGTCTGAACAGTGGTACCTTGGCACCCCTCCTCAGTTGGTTCTTTGAGGTATGATGAGTACCACAAACAGAGTGCTAAACAATTTGCTTTGGGTGTATACAGCAGCAAATTACCAAGGCAACTGACAACAAGCTCTAGCTTACTCGTTTCGTACCAGATGATGAATTTCAGGGTAAAATTTTCCCATCAAAGGGTCTCTAGTACCAAATTTGATGAGTTTTAAAGCACTCGAGTGCCAAGGTACGTTGGATCAGGAACAGACAGGCAACTCAGTGGTCTTGGGAAGCCCTACATCGCAACATAGCCCAGTAACCACAATATGAGAAGATGTGAGGTAGAGAAAGTCACCTAATGGTAAAACTGGGAGGGGAATGGAGATGAAATTGTAGCACACACTGTTGCCTTATTTAAAAACAAGTCCCAGAGAAAAACATAAAAACAGCGTTTCACCTCTTCTACTCTTCTACTGAAATCAGTATGAGACAAAGATGCACAAAATATGCCAGCACTTCCACTGAAACAATAACAAGCAAGCATCAAAGCTAGAGGCCAAGACTGGATGTGGTTGTGCAGGCCTGTAATTCTAGAACTTGGGAGGCTGACACAGGAGGATAACTGTGAATTCAAGGCCAGCCTGAGCTACATAGTGAATTCAAGGCCAGCCTGAATAGTGAGACTCTGTCTCAAAAATAAAAACAAAAACAAAAACTATAGGCCAAATGTTATAGGAATATGATGAAAGATCCTATATAGTAACAAATCTATTAGTATTAATAATATACCTTGACTAGGGTTTATTCACAGATGTGTGGCTGTTTCAAAGTTAGTAACCTAGGAATGTAAAAAATCACATTAATGGCTTGGGAGAGAAAAATCATATGAACATCTCAATAGAAAAGATATAAAATTCAAGATTCAGCTCTACTGAAACAAATCCAAAGCTTAAAGCTGTAGCATTCACTGATAGTATCATTAAATTTAGCATCCAAACAAAAATTCTTACTTCACTCCTTTTATTTAATAGCTTGGAAATTTCTAGCTAGTGCTGCAACATAAGAGAGGGAAACAAAAGGTAAATTATTTCTTAGTTGGAAATCTAAGATAATCAAGGGAAAAAAATATAGAAATTGATGAGACAGGTGGCTGATACCAAGTATACCAAAATAACTTCTATAAATAACAAATCAAATGACAAACAACCCAATTAAAAAAGGACAAATATTAAAATACAAATTTAATAAAGACGATACATAAAAAGGAGCTCGCAATAATGAGTCATAAAGAAAACCACAATGAAATACCATCACTAGAATGGCTAAAATAAAGATGACAACAGTAAGTACTGGCAGGGATGTGAAGCAACTGGAACTCACCTGTACAGCAGGTAGGAATGTAAAACAGTACTTTGAAAAACTAGTTGTATTTCCTCTAAATATAAATTTATCCTATGATAAAGAAATTCTAGGGCTGGGGATGTAGCTCAGTGGTTCCTCTGCTTGCCTCGTAAGTGCAAGGACCCGAGTTCTATCCCTAGTACCAAAAAAAAAAAGAAATTCTACTATGACTCAAGATATATAAAATCATAAATCCACACATGGACTTGTACAAGAATATCCACAGAAACAGTATTCATAACAGCCAAGAAACAAAAGCAAATAACTAGAAGTAAATTAAATGTCCAAAGGCACAGGATGGACAAATTCTGACATAGTTACACAGTGTGGTATTCAGAAAATGCAAGTAAACAAAAAAGTAAAACCTACTGACACACTCCACAGAACGGATGTGCAGCAAAAGCCAAATGTTGAGCCAAAGAATCCTCCTGCTCCACACACACAGGTATAAAGTGCATGGACAGGAAATCATAGCTACAGAAAGTAGCTACTCTTGGAGACACTTACTGAAGCAGTACACAAGGGAACTTTCAGCGGTAACACAAGTGGTCTATATTTTGTTTTAATTGATGGTAACATGTGTAAACACAAATATCAAACTTCTCCAACTCAGCACTGAAGACCTATGTATTTTATTAACTGTAAATTATATTGATTTAAAGATGACCATTTTCTATATGCACAAGGATAAAAAAAGATTTTTATTTTATTTATTTATCTGGCAGTGGGGATCAAACCCGGGTCCTTGCTCTTGTGAGGCAGGCAGCAGCAGCACTGAACTAAATCCTCAGCCCTGAAAAAAAGATTTTTAAAATGGTGAATGTCCAATTTTTTATGGCAGCAAAAAAAGTACATAGGAAAAGTCTTTAAAAGAATATAAAAATGTAGATAAAAAATTGTGTACAATTTTATTAAATTATTTTTAGAAACAAAGGAGTAGATGGAAATTTTCTATAATACTAGTAGGAATATTTAATGATGTAAAGATGATAACTTAATCAAAATTGTTTGTAAATATAAGTAAACTCCAGAACAATAGTGTGATTTATTTTTAGACATCTTTCCTAAATGATTTAAAGGTTTATTTGAATCATTGAATGAATGAAATAACCAATTTTTAATTATTTGTGAACACAAGATGGGAAATTTATCTTACTAGGTAGTAAGGTTGTATTATTAAGACAGCACAATTTCAATGTCAGCATATTACCACTAGAAAGGTAAAAATCAATGAAAAAAAGAATAAAAATAATCCAAAGTATACAGGCTGTTACCTTGGTACCTAATGATCTTATAAAATATATGGAATACAAATGCACAAAATTTAAAAAACATACTTAGATATTATTAAACGGTTTCTATTCCTGAGAAACTTCAGTAATGTACTAGTAGCACAACTTTTAGCAATGTGTTCCCACCATTTTCTTTAATTTAAAATAGATCCCACAACCAACAGCCTATTGTAAGAGAGCCCCAGAGGGACATGAGTGAACAACTTTCAAATCCTAATTATTTCCATCTTTTTTTAAAAACAATTATTTCCATCTTTATGCCACTTTTATAATTATGTTTTAAGGCTTATACTTTGTGGCTGCACCAACAGTTAAAAATCTAAGTATAGTAAGTCTCCAACTTTCCAACATTCAAGGTAAGAACTTTCAAAGATAGGAATGAATCTTGCATTAGGAACATTTGTAGATATGAAGAAATCGTGGAAGTAGCTCACGTGTCTGGCAGACATTGCCACAGCTGTGCTGCTGTGTGCTTACTGTAGTGCAGCAGTGTATAGTAGATCAGTGCTCAGTCAGAACCCAGAATGGCCAGAAGCAAGAGGAAAAGCAGAGGTGATGTAGAGGGGACTGCTAGGAAGAGCCAAGCACTACACCTTGTATATTTGTGTTAAAGGTACAATACTTACTTGGTTGGACTTATAATGACTTTGACTTACGAATGTTCTCTGGAATGAACTTCTTCATAAATTGGGGACTTAATATATTTGTTATAATATTGGTAGTTTAGAAAATACTGGTTTATTTAGATGGGATTGAGACAACTAATTATTTGGGAAAAACAAGTTAAGACTATAAGCTTACATATAAACAAATGAATCCCAAATAGAATGATGTTTTAGAGACTGTGGTATTGGGAGTCACACTCTGTGGGTTTGATTCCAGGATCTGCCACTCAATATGTGTCACTGAGTAAGTGTCTTAGCCATTTGTGTCTCACTCTCTTTACCATATTTGTAAAGTGAGGTATAATAACATTATGCACCTCTGAAAGGCTTTTGTGATGAATAAGGGAGCAGGGCTGGCAATAGTTAATGAAAATTCAACAGATGCTAGTCCTTAACAGTTTTTATAATCTCAGGAATAAAGGTGTGGGAGAACTTGAAATGGAAGAACATTATGTATGTGAATGCACACCACTTTTAACAATGCCCAAAAAGCACGTAAAGGTTGACACCTTTAATTTTAAAGGAATCTTAAAAAGACACTTTGTGATTTGTTCATGTCAAGATGATCACACCTATTAGATTAGCAAACAGTGAAAGTACGACAGAAAAATCCTGAAAACTCTATACTAAATGAAATAATAACTATAACAACTAGGAAAAAGATAAATGATGATCTCCCCCAGAAAGTGGAGTTACCTTTCTTATAGCTTTGTATATACCAGAGTCTGAAATTTCTACAAGAATCAGGTGTAATTTCTATAAGCCCTAAGTTTAATTTATGTACATTTATAATACAAATATTCATATCTACATTAAAGATAATTCAAGAATAATGTTTTTGAGAGTGATAAAATTGGCACTTGAACACAATTTGTGGAACTATAAAATAGTAAAAACAGAAGACCAGAGGGCAAACTGACCTTATATATCAAAGCCATAAAAGTGTGCATATCCCTTGATTATAAATTTCCACTTCTAGAAGTCTTTCCTAAGAAAATAACTGGGCTTACATCACAGTATAAAGCCAAAGATTAGTAGTAACTCAAATGCTAATTAATAGAAGGTTGATTAAAATATATTATGGTATATCCACATATGCAATGTAATAATAATAATCTGAAGGATTTTCACTTAAAACGAAGATGTGAATTTCCATTAATTGATAGTGGGGATTCCTTATTAACACAAAAATCAGATTACAAAAGGGTATCAGAGTGATTTCAGCCTTGTTATATGTGTGTTATATGTGTGTTTGTTTAGGTACTTAAAAAACCCTAAAGAAAATACAACAAAATATTAGTGTATTCTTGGAGTAAGAGTTATCTGTACATTATTGCTGAGTAGGTGGCGAAAGGACTGGCAATTCGGTGGGGTGGAAGAAAAGCCTGCCGAGGACAATCGCGCATTTACAGATGGAGGCCCAAAGCTCAGGGATGTCACAGGTCAAAGAAGCTACTAGCCATAGAGGCACCAATAAATTGCAGTTTAATTTTTGGTGAGAAAACTTTAGACGTTTGTGGGAGCCCGGCCATGGCCCTCTAGGCGTTTGACATTTAAAAGGAAACGTCTTCACCTCTACACTCAAGGCATTGATACGATCTCTAACATTTGCTACTTTTCTAGGACTCTGCTTGTTAAAATTGCTTTTTGACACTGCAATGAGAGAAACTCAAAGAGACAGCCACAGATCTGATGTTCTTTGTAAAGAGTCAGAAAATCCGGTCTTTGCATAAAAGATACAAATAGTTGCTTGGTGCTTCCTGTTGATGTGAACCTATAAAAGGAACTGTTTCTGTGAAATAAATCAGACTTCTCTTCCTCTCCGCTCAGGTTTGAGTGTTCTTTCCTTTCTCAATCCTCACTCCCCGACTCAGGCATGTTCGTGTTGTGACGGCTGGACCGCCACAGAGCTGGGTTTGGGGAGTCATGTGGTCAGATGAGAAGCTCCTGCAAGGTGACCTTCATTTCCCTCGCAGGATAACATACTGTGACCAGTATTAGTGATATGTCAACTTGACTGGATTAAGAAACACTTGAATAAATACTGAATAGTTTCTCTGGTGTGAAAAACTAAAAGTGTAAATAAGGTTCAAATGGTATAATTGAGAAAGTGAAACAGGAAGAAAATGGCTAAAGGGGAAGGGGAAGGGGAGGGGAAAGGAAATAAGGGAAAAGAAAAAATGTAAATAATGAAAAAATGGAAACAAAGTCTTTGTAAATAGGGAAGGGTGAAGCGGGTGAAGGGAGGGCAGGGGTATGGGGAAAAAGCAAGAACCAAGATACATCACACAAAGGTACAAGATCCCAATGATAAATGTAACTACTGTTTGCTTTAAATGTACCAATAAACTTAATGAAAAAAAAAAACACTTAGCAGATCAGAAAGGTATACTTCTGGGTGTGCTCCAGGGATGTTTCTACAGATAACTTCCATATATCCCAGCACACTGAAGGGAGGATGAACCACTCTGTTTGGGGTGGCACCGTCCAACACGCTTGTAACCTTGGTGGGATGAAAGGGAAAGAAGGAAGTTGGCCCACATTTGAAAAGCTCCATTCTGCTTGAATGGATTTGTCTTTCACCACTGCCATCCCCTGTGGAAATCAGACCCCAGATTCTTCAGACTTTCTTTCTTTCTTTTCTTTCTTTCAGTACATGTTTGCATGTACAGTGAACACACTCATGGGGGATTTGTACACGGACATAACACATCTCAATTCCCTTTTTTTACACCTTTCTCCTCCCCTCGCTTCAACCCTTCTCCTCTTGCCCATTTACAAAAGCTCTATTTCCATTTTTTTCTCTTGAATTCTTTTGTTCCCTTTAAGCTCTCTTTTCCCTTGTTTCTTATCCCTTACCCCCATCTCTTGCTCCCCTTCCCACTTCCTTGGAATGAATTCTTCTTCCTAATTGATGATATCTACCCTCTGTTTCGGTCATTATTTATACATTGGGTTTCTCATACAAGAGTCTCTGCAGGAAGCTTCCAGGCCTTCCGTCTCAGACTGGTGCTGTATCTTTGATCCGTCTTATTCCGCAGTCTACAGTTTCTTGGACTGAGCAGCTACTGGGTCCTCTGGCTCTCTAGCAGGCAGATGACCATTGTGGACTCTCCTGCCTCTGATCTTATAGAAGTGCCCTTGGACAGGGTTAGGGTTATGTAACCAATACACTTAGTAAAGCACCAAGGGTATAGGTCACATCAGTAGAACAGGGGTCAGTGTTTAGTATCAGCAACCCAAATTAGGAGCACAAGAGCTATCAGTTATGCTATAGTCCTGACCCTACAGATTGTGGGCTAGAGCTGGACAGAAAGGGAGGAGCAAACCGATTTTTATCAATACTTCATGAGGTTGCTGATGATTTCTAATCCTTCTCACATAATTCCAAATAAGTAACTAAGCAATAACAGCAACTAGAAGAAGCAAAAATTAAAACAGGCATGAAATTTCCTGAAACTTCCAGTAAAGAGAAAGCAATGAAAGGCCAGTGAAAACTGTTGGGGAAAATACTCTAACCAGAAAGTTCAACTTATTTATGGAGCATTGGTGGTATAGTGGTTAGCATAGCTGCCTTCCAATTCACCTATTGATTCATTTACTTCTTAAAAGTCACCCATGGCATGACATACCAGGGTTTACAATGAGCAAAGGTAAGCAAAAACCATCTGACTCTGCAGAGTTCCAATCCAGTTTTCTCAGAAGTGCCCATGGAATACAAAGTCCAGTTAAACATAATTAGAATGGGACATACTGCAAGGTATTAAAAAATCTTTATAGGCTTACAAAGATAGAAAATGGGAAATTTAGATTTTTATTCATTTTAAGCTGAGAAAATGCCATAAAGTGTTTTTAATCTATGAATTGGGAACTGAAAAAAAGGATGGACTTTTTAAAACTGGAGGGTAAAACTGGAATTTCCCAATGACTAATTTATTCACATTTCCCTATTCCATCTTAAGGATTCCTAAGTAATTTCACTAGTTTGTTTTTCCTTCAAAGTCATGAAGACAAAAATGCTTACAACTCCATTATCATTGTTCTTTGTATGCCTTCTGATTATTGAAGGGCTCAACTGCATGAAGGAATAAAGATGAGGCCAATGTGGGGTGGGCCTGGGAAGTGGGGAGTCAGGGTGCCCAAGAAGCATGCTCACTTAGTCACACTGAACACAAAATAAAGGGCCCCTGGGAATCCATGAAACCTGTCTGGGAGGCAAATCTTCACTGTCTGGACAGAAGGTTCAGTTTAGGACAGATTGTTTTTTCTTTCCTTTCTCCCTCTAGCATTTGCTCTCTCATCCATCTGTCACAGCTGCAGAGTTTCCCAGCCATGAAGGAATCTGACCCCAAATTCTATTTTAGTCCTAGTGATGCCTGGTATTTATCAGAAACAAATGCAACTACTGAAGACAACTAACTCTGCTCAGGCAGGTTAGTCTTTTCAAACAGGTCACAAAAGGATCTTAACTATCCATACAGACGGTAATAAGGCCAATGAAGGAACAGCAGAGAATTTCCAAAAGCAGTGAAAATCTAGAGGACATCACTTCTTTGTCACACTCTAATTTTTAAAAAAATTAAGGTCAGCTTTACAGTCAAACAGATTTGGTTTCAATCCAAGCTTCACCATTTGTACAACATACACCACAGCTATGAGTTTGGGTAATTCTTTAACATATCTGTGTGAGCGTGGGGGGGTATTATTTGTAATACATCTCTGACACCAGACATTCATCAAAATATATCTTTCACTGATTGACCAGACCTCCTATTCTTTCTTAAATGTCTGACCTTTATTCTTTAACTAGTGACTGTTTCTTACTTCATGGAGAAAACAGAAGTCACTGAAGGGCACTTCAATAACTCGGTGCCAATGTCATTATATAGAGGTTTGCACTTTATTCTTTTTCCAGATTGGAAGCTCTACTCCTCATCCTGCTAACTCTACCCCCACCAACTTTCTCTGAAATTCAGTGAATTATTTCTGCCTTCTTCATTCGTCATCATTTCCCTCTCTACTAGATCCCCTGTATTATTTTAAACATATTCTTTATAGATGTGTACATGTACCAACTCTATGTGATAAAGTGATCACTATGTATTGCAAACACATACTAATAAAAATAATTATAAAAATACATTCTTTATATTTTGAAATAAACTGCTCCCTTGAAAGTATATGCCTCTCCAAGCTACTTTCACTTATCTTAACTGACCAAACTTCTCCAAAGGGTTGCTTAAGAAAGATAACTCTAATCCTTACCTCCCACGTGCTCCTTGCCCACTTCTATCTGGCTGATGCATACAGGGCTTTAGCCAAACTGCTCATAACAAGCCATGCTCCATTTTGCTGAATATATACTCTTAGTCTTCATGTGGACTTCTCAGAGTTATCTGTAGTAAATTATTATTCCTTCTTTATGACAATACTTCTAAATTCCTCCACAATATCAGATTTTCTTGCTTCTTTTCTTCCTTTTTTTGGGGTGGAGGGTTGCTACCTCTTCAGTTTCTTTTGGGGAAGCTTCTATTCTATTGAAGCTTGAAGTAAGAAGTTTCTATAGTTTGGTCCTAGGCACGGCTTCTTTCGCACTCTAGACAATCCTTCCCCACGTCTTCAATATGTTCAGGTTAGCCCTAATCATTATCACCACTTAGACAGCCCACTGATACTCACATTCACTATGTACAAAACTGAATCAGGGCCTTCTTGAGTGTGCCTCACTTTTACTATTATGCATCTCAGTAATGGACTGGCTATTCACTGAGATGCCAACGCGAGAAACCTGAGAATCGTCATTTTCCTTTCATGAGTTTTTGGTGTTAAGAAGGCTCAATTTAGGTGGGTGTGCTGGCACATGCCTGCAAAATGAGTTGAAGGCCAGCCTGACCTACAAAGGGAGACCCTATCAAAAAGAAAAAGAAAAAAAAAAAAAAGAAAGAAAAGAAAAGAATGCTTAGTTTGATTGGACCATGTAGGCAAGGCCAGGAAAAGTTAGGGTTTTTTCCTACTAATTTCTCTAGGTAGTCCAGTGAAGTAATTCAGAGAGCAGAAAGGGATGATTCTAAGAGGCTAATTAGATGATTATGCAAAAAAAAAAAAAATCCAGCAGAGAAATGATAATAGCTTGAGCCAAAGTAGTAGTAGTAGTAGTAGTAGTAGTAGTAGTAGTAGCAGCAGCAGTAGTAGTAGCAGCAGCAGCAGCAATTCAAGATGAATATACAAAACAAGACATAAACATTGTTGTCTGATGGAATGTTTGGTAGAGGGTACAATGGAGCCATTCCAGGTTCTTAATATAAGAAAGTTGTGAAGGGAGGGTATGGTGGACAACCAATAAAATGGCCAATTCAAGAAACAACAAGAAAAAGATAACAGGCACAAAAGTGGAACATGTCAACTAGAAAGCACTAGTCAGATAATAAGATATTAGTAAGAAAATAGAAATAAATTCATATATAAGCATGCCAATATACAAATGGATTACCTTTTTAATTAAAAGATGAAAATTGAGATTATGTCATTTATGAGAATTCTAAAATATAACAGTAATATCGAGAGTAATAAAAATAATCAAGATAAACAAATACTATCATAAACAAAAGTTCACATAGTATCAGACAACATAGTCTTTAAGGTGAAAAGCAGTATTAGGGGCCAGTGAGTATGACACATGCTGCTGATTTTCTACTAAATATTCAATCTCCCTTCTTCTTGAGTAATGGAACCCTAATTCATTTGGGGTACCAAAGGGCCTAGTTAAAAACATTCCATTTTCTAGACTGTTTTGTAGCAAGAGAGACCATTTAGGCCACAGTGTATAGATAGACATTTACTGGGTGTTACTTTCAAGAAGTACATTATTTTCTTGATACAAAGAAATAGTTTTAGTTGATATATAACTTTTTTCCTTCAACCTTTTATCTTATGGGTAATGCCATATTGTTACTGGAGGTAGACAAATCACTCAGTGACTAGGAATTTGAAAATAATGTACTAAGAATGGAGGAGGAGGTAATTAGGATACTTGTCCTTGAAAACTTCCTTGAAGAGTTTGACCAGCCCTGAGCTATTACTAGACTTCTTATTTCTTGAGAAAAAAGAAATCCTCTTGCACTAAGCCATTCTACTTAATTTTCTATAACATGAGGGGATCTCATTTTGAGCAGACACAATGATACAATGAACAATTTTCCAAGAAGATATAATGACCCTGAACCAGCACATATCCAGAAAGAGAAATCAACACATTCATAATCATAGAAATTACCACATTTCTTTCAGCAAATGATAACCCAAGAGAGAACTACATATCAGGATATAGATTATTTAAACAACATAATCCACAAGTTTGATCTAAAAGACACATAGGGAACAACAATTAGGGAATTAAACAACAGAAGAAAATATACTCTTTTTAAGGAATCATGAAATAGTTACAAAAGATGACCACATGTAAGGGTACAAAGCAAGTTCCAGTAAACCCAAAATACTAATATTTTCCAGACACTATTCTGGGACCAAAAGTGCAATGAATATAAATCAAAGATAACAAAATCAAACAGGCCCACAAATTAAAAATTTTAAAAACACACCTTTAAATACTTAGAAAAGTAATTACTATGGAAATTAGAAACTATTTAGAAACATTCAATTTGATTTTAGAATGCAATGTAAGACCACATCAAAAAGTTACTAAGACTCCAAAAAACAAAAGCCAAAAACAAAACAGATGTAATATCAAAAATAAAGAATTGGGGCCGGGGATTTAGCTCAGCGGTTCGGTGGACTGCCTTGCAAGCACAAGGGCTGGAGTGCAATCCCCGGTACCAAAAAAAAAAAAAAAAAACCTGGTTCTTTGAAAAGCTCTAACAATTTCATTAAATCCAATCCCAGGTACCAAAAAAAAGAAAGAAAAACTGGTTCTCTGAAAATCTCTAACAATTTCATTAAATCCTTGACAAAATTATCAAGGGAATCGAAAAAAAGTAAAAGGAAAAATAAACAATATTACTAATGAAAAAGATACCATACATACATTAGGAACATTCAGAAATGTTTGAGAATACTATGATCAAATTTTTGCCAAGAAATTTGAAAACTTAATAAAATGAAAAATTACCAGCTTCTGAATCAGGAATAAGCAACTTGGGAAAAAAAATTCTATTAAATCAATCAAGCCATTATTTAAAACCCACCTCAAAAAAACCCCTACAAGAGATGATTTTACAGGTAAGTTAACCCTTTTATTCCAAAGATTGAAATTTTTAAAATTTTTGCATGAAATTAATAAATATTACCTAGAAAAATTTAAGGAATAAGAATTCAAAGAGAACACATTTCATTGTGTTCCACTGTTATTGTTCTAAACATGGGTCACTAGGCACCAAAGGTTAAGTAACCAGTATTCTCTATGCTATACAAATTTTCTGGAGAACTGGATTCTTTTACAGAGGAATTTTCTCCACTTCATTTTATGAAGATAGTATTATCTTCAAATCATAACCAGATATGGAAAATATAAGAGAGGGAAGTATTATCATCAAATCATAACCAGATATGGAAAATACAACAGAGGGAAGTTATCAGCCAATTGCTTTTATGAACACAGCTGCAAAAATTCTAAATACATTAAGCAAAAAAAGGTCAGAAAATGAAATAATCATATATCAGGAAAAAAACGAAGTTTATAACTAGCATTTATGGATGACTTAACATTAACATTAAATAATCTAATATCATATTCTACAATATGATAGAAATGGAAGAAATATTATGTTCTCAATAAGTTAAAAATTACTTAGTACAATTTAACATTCATCCATGAAAATATATTTATCAATATATCTAATAGGAATCTTTATAAATCTTTAATCTGATGAAAAATGAAATGTTCACTGAATTACTCATGCTTAGTGGTAAAAATCAGAAATCATCACTTTAAGAAAAAGACAAGAAGAATACTTATTTGGACCATTTCTGTAAAAAATGGCATTAGAAGATCTAATAGTGTACCAGATAAGAAAAATAACAAGAGGCAGGAGGATTGAAGAGAGATAAAAGAGTATTTTATTAAAAAGAACAATCTAAAAAGGACCTGAAAACTAATTTAATAAACAAACACAAAAGTCTGCTGGATATAAGATCAATATTCAAAAATCAATGTGATTTTTGTCCACCAGTCCCTAGAAAATGTAATTTGAAAAGACTTCTAAACTAATATCAAAAATAGTATTGTGCTGAGAAATAAATCTATAAAAATTATAAAAGATTTTCAGGGGGAAAGTATTGAATGACACAAAAGAACAGCCTTCATTAAACAATATTTCACTAATTGTCATTTTTTATACCTTCCCACTCATTTCTCTTCTTATTACCCCTAACATTATATATGTGCATATATGTATATATTTTTCCTCTACTAGAATGAAATGTACTTAAAGTCAGTACTTTTTCTGCTCTTATTCTTTGCTGCATAATAGTATCTGGAATAACACCTGGCATGTATTATGGCTCAATAAATATTTTTGAATGAATTAACAAGTAAATCAATGAAGAAATAAATTAATGTCTTTGGATAGAAGAAAATCAATGTTATTGTGATGTCAATTTTAGCTAAATGAATACATAAACTCAATTCAATTTAAATAAAAATAACTCACTAGAAAAGAACTGAGTTTTCTTGTACCACTTCTCACTATTTTAATTAAATAACAACTTGTGTAATTATTTGCTTAATATCTATCTCTCTCCTGATTGAACTACCATAAAGGCAAAGAACCTAGAACACTGCAACCCCGTGCCTGGCAGATGGAAGCCACTCAACATGGAATGGGGGAATGCATGAAAGACCATACTTAATATTACAAATAGAAAGAAGTGAAGTAAACATAATTATTCACCAAATAACAGAACCCGTAAGTGGAGTTTCAATCACTGATGGTTATAATTCCTTTTAAGTACATTCATTTTGAAATGTGACAGATGTCTCTAATGAACTCATAAGGTCAAAAGGTGGCTTTGTTACTGTTTCAAATACACCCAAGTCAGTTTAGGTGATTAAATCACAGAGAGAAAGGAACATCCTCCACTCTTCCCTTCCTATGGGGATTGGACTAAAAGGAGTCAATGGCGAGTTGGGAGGAAGAAGAGAGAAAGAATCCCCATAGCAGACAAAGTCTGCCAAAGGGTGTCTTGATGCAACTGCTTGTATTTTAGTGCATTGAATTATACAAGTAGACATTTCACCCAAGGGACAGTCTGCATGCTGAATGTCAGAAAATCAAACCTCAAGAACTAGAAAACTAGCTCCAGTTTGAAAGTGTAACTGGTAGACTCATCAGTGTTTCCTCCTATGCTAAGCCTATAATTGGGATCTATCCAATTATCTCTCGGAACTACTACTTCCATCCTTGGATGGGATCATTTCCACACGCTGACTTTAAACACAGTGACCAATCTCAGTTCCTGGACAGGCTCAAGCACATTGTTATCTTAGCCAGGTGATAAATAGAAGAGAAACTATTATCTCTCTGGAATAAGTATAATTCCCACATGAAAGCTAAGGGAAAGTCCTGAGTCACCACGTAGGTTCAAATAAGAAAGATTTCATAAGCTCCAAATCAGTGCAGCACCCTGGGCCTGGTTCATTATGGCAAACACAAATCAATCAGGACAAAACCTAGGACCTTAAGGAGCTCCTGGTATAACTGGAAGAGAAGACTCAGTGTGGGAAATGCAAACAGCACAATCGTTGACTCTTTACAAGAATCGTGAAACTCTAATTCCACCTGCAGGTGACACCGGACAGGATTTAATTAACTAAGAAGGCTACTCTCCTTTGTCCTTATATCATTTGACAAGTGATCTTTAAAGCCAATTCATCAATCCTACTTTGTGATCTCCATTTTAAAATTCAGTAATAGCATATGAGATACCTCAAGGAAATAGTTGAGATGCTATTCAGTTATCTAATCAGTGGATCAGAGAATAACTATAGTAGCATGTTGAAGAAGGTAGGATAACCTGTACCATATGAATGCTTGTATTCCTTTTGGCAGGGAAAGATGTAATGCAAAGTGAGATTTGAGTAGGGGCCAGAAAGATCAACAGAGGGAGCGTAAAAAATAATTTCTGTACAGTGCTTCTCCAATATTTCGTTTTGCAGCAAATACAGAAAGATTAGTAGTGTATAGCAGAATAAACCAGCAAGGTGAAAATGTGAGCTGAAGATGAAGGAGGTCACTTGGTTTCCCAGAAAGCTAAAGGGAAATCTCAGCACATCTTTGAATCACCTGCAGCACAGGTGTGTCCCGTAGCCAGCATACACACCCGTGCCACCTGGGAAGTCTGCCAATCTAGGAGTCTGATGGTAGAAAAGAGCAAACTGACTTTTCAGATTGCAGGTAGACTCAGGTATGGAAATGTGTGAGAAGGCTAGAAGGAAGTAAACCTATGAAAATATTTTTATCTTGGTTGCAGATCTTAAAACAATAGTAATGCCTGTTAAGATCCCTACTCTGATAGGTAATAGTCCAAAGAGTGATTCATTTGTTTTCTACAATAACTCCCTTGATAGATAGAGATATTAATATATTTATGAGAAAAACAAAGTATAGAGAGAAATGGTGACCACAGCATTTAAAGAGAGGCAGCTGGGGGAAAAATTATCAAGTGGCAATGCTATCTTTGTGGGTGTGGAGGTGATGGTGCCAAGAGAGATGATGGATATATTTCAACTTCCCTCGTACCCTAGGTTTGGCACCTATACCTCTGAGAACAAACTATAAAACATTATGGTGGGCTGAGCCTATAGGAAGCTTCTTGCTAGGATGAAGCAGAGTATTGTGCTAAAAACAAACAAACAAACAAAAACAAGGCATCAGAATATCAATCACCAATAGCATGGGGAAGCAGGACCTCCAATCGCTCAACATAAAAGCTGCTCAGCACTGAGAAAGGGGTCACATGTCAGACTAAATCCCAAATCCAGGACCTGGATTCCAACAGAAAAGCTCTGGTGCAGGTTCCCTCAGAACGTGTTCCTTGGGCACGTTTGTGAAGTGAGAAGATGGGTGGCACGAGTGAGGAAGAAGACACAAACTGGTCCAGCTGGCATCTGGACATCAGATTCACGATAGCCTAAGACATATACCGTGATGGCCAGCTCAAAGTAGTCTACAGATCTTGTGTATTTTATCACAAGCTAGGGAGCCAACAAAGTGTTTAAGCAAGAAAGTGATACCCTTTCTATGTAGGTCACTATGGTGGCAGTAAAGGGCAAGCACCAGCAAGGTGACAAGGAAGCAACTTAGATCAGCGATATCGAAAGAGGGTACGTGTACCTCAGAGATGAGCAATATGATGTTCTGGAGTAGGGTGAGGAAATCAAATAACTGCTCTTTGTTATTCCAAAAATAAAATCTGCTTGTAGTTAACACGATGATGGGTGCAAATACCCTCACTCAATCTCAACCAAATGCATCAGCTGAAATGTAGATATTTATTTAATATGATTGATATCAACCATATACAGTCTCTATACTGTTACTTGAGCTATTTGCTAAAGACCATATAAAGAGCAATTATAACCAATAAGGCACTTTACTACATTCGTCTTTGTCTTATTACGTATTTGTACATCTTAACAGGTTCATGATAATTAGTCAAACAAAACATGAATATAATTGATAAGAAAAACTAGATGTATTGGCAGTGCACATTCAAAACTGTTTTACTAATAGAAGTGCACTGGATCAGTCCAGATTCATTTCAGAGAGAGAAACTGTCTAGTAATTCAGATAGGAAAAGTTTACTATTAAGAATCATTAACTATAATACAAAATGGGAGTAATTAGGGTTGGCTGGCAAGAAGGGGAATACTAAAGAGCACAGGAATGGCTGTCGCTCCTTGGACTTGGAGAGATCACTCAAGGAAGAGAGGAGTCCTCCCTGCCTCAAAGCTGAGACCAGACCTTGTTGGGCACAGGCATTACTTGCTGAACGGCAGAAGTCTCTGTGGTACTGCATCCACAGAACTTACTGGAAGTGTAGCCTCTGGCACTTGCCAGAAATCTGCCTTTTAGGTGCCAGGAGATGCTGTTCATGGGAACGTGTGGTGCCAGAGGCACTCTGAAGTAAGGTCTGGTGGGAAGAGGTAAGTGCTCTCAGGTTGACTAGAGGGTTTATCTCCTTCCTCGGCTCCTGTCTTTGCTCTGTTTCCTCACTGCCATGACATCAGCAGCTTTTCTAGGCACAGACCCTTCCACAATGCCCTTCCTACTGTGGAGCCAGCCAACCATGGACCAGATTTCCTAAAAACCACAAGCCAAAATAAAGTTCTCCTCCTTTAAGTTGTGGGTGTTAGATCTTGTGTCTCAACAATGGGAAAGCGACTAAGACAGGGCCAAATTTGGCTTTTTCAGAATAATGCAATGATGCATTATTTGGAACTGAAAGAAATTTATAGTTGGCACATAGATTTTTAAAAATTTGGTATATATATATATTTTTAAAACATGCATATGTATATATTTATAAAATATATCCATGTTTAAATTTTTAACAAATTATATCTAACAAACATACACAAAAACAGAAAGAACAAAGATGAGAAAATATAGCCAGAAGTCTTAATATTTTATTCTCGCATCCCAATGATTGCTGGCCCTTCACTCCAATTTGGAGATCAGTCTACCCAGCCAAATACTTCAGGGCCCAAGACAGAACTGCTTTCCACAGTGTCTTCTTCCCCTTCCCTAGCTCACAGGATTCTCTGTGTGTTTGGAATATTTGTATACATTACGTTCTGCATTGCTACTTTAGTGTTTCATCTTTTCTGACATCTTTGGGGGACACATGTCACACACATCCCCCATGGGATGGTGCAATCATCACAGGTTAATCCACTGGCTACTCATTAAATAACATCCACATCCACCTTAATGTGTTTTTTTCAGACCACAACCACAGTTTTCAAATTTTAAACTATAGATCTCTGGATCTTATTGTCACCAAGGAATACAAAGTGAGTGAGTGTTTAATAAAGTGCACTCTTTGGCATCAGATGTCCATGGCATGACTTTCTGGTGAGTCTACATAAACCCTCTGTCAATCTCAGCACAGATATTCAGTGCAGCTGTGCAAACCCAGCTCTCTTGATGGAGAGGCAGTGATCTCTTTTATGTCTCTGATCTGCCTAGGTAACTTGCATAGAAATGCTTGAGATTCTATATGTTTGTGCTTCTTCAGGAAGGAACAAGCCCCCTTCTTTTGAAAGTATTTATGTCAGAAGTCAGCTTGAAGCAGAGATTGCTCTACTATGGGTCATGTCTCATGTACTTCACAAACATAGATATTTCCCAAAGTCTTTAAGGTTGGTCAGTTGTCTGTTGTGCTATTTGGCCAAACTGCTACACAATTTCCCACCATTCATTCCTCCTCAGGCTGAAGGCAGACCTAAGCCTGCAAGGATAAGCATTGTCTGAGAGTCCTTTTGCCCATCCTATCCTCACCACTCCCAAGCAATTTATTTCCCAGAAAAAGCATTACAAACTAATCACTACCAGCTCACCCATATGGAAAGCCTAGGATAGACCGGTTAGTTACTCACTGTTGTTTCCTTTATTCTTCTTACTCTGATGCCTGAGAGTAACACAGACAGCAAGGCCTGGGTAGTCAAACACCATCCTATATATCAAGTAAGCACACTGTGTAAGAATACTCTGCTTACTGGAGCAGCAAAATGTTGACAAAACATAGCCTAGCCTCATCTCAAGTTTCTACATCCATCTTCACAATCGATGAAGATTCTGGAAAGTGCATCATTAATCCCATTACATCATCTTACTGAAGACACTGGGGTGGTGTTTACAAAAGGAAATGTTTTCTTTCCCCATAAAAATCAATGATGACAGGGTAAGGCTCTGGGCAGGGAAGGAGCAGTCTGGGGCTCCAGTCAGACACACAGCTTTCACATGGGGAGCTCAGAACTCAGGAGCTGCTCTCAAAAGCAGGCCACCATCCCCACTGCCACATGCATTAGGTGGCTGCCTTCAGAGAGGCTGGCCAATGCCTTGGAGCCATTTTGCACTGACTGCTGGAGCTTGACCCTGGCTAGCCACATCTCTGGCCAATTAGCACAGAGACTTTTGAAAATATAACCAGCAATCCGAACAAAACACAGATTATACTTTGTTTATATAAGAATTTGGGGAGCTACTGAGCTTTTTAGTTTCTTACCTCCCCGAAGTTCATAATATTCAACAATTAAGGAATAGGCAATACATTCTACTTTGTTATTTTTTTCAAGAAGGCAAAAAGAAAATCATGAGAAAAAATTTCAAAAACTCTGGGTATTTATATAAAAGCAGGACATTTTAAGACTTCAATTTTTAAGGCAAAGGCTTCAGATCATAAAAAATCACTGGTTTTATTACCCAGGTGATGCCATCCCACTCCTGACCTTATTCCATAAGTAACTATCACTCACAATTTCACAATGGAGTCAGGATTAGAAATTCATCCATTATAAGCAGTTATTTTATACACTATTCAGAATTTCCATCTTGTTCCACCTCCTATCATCTGGCCGCAGGCTGAGAAATGGTAGTGGCAGCAATAGCAATGTCAGTAACAAAAGGAGGAGTTCTGGCAGTGGGCACTGAGGAGACAAGACTAGACCTGAAAGAAGGCAGAGTGAAGTGAGCCATAGCCTTGGGATTAGGGAAGAGGAAGTCAGTGAGAACACAGGACTATATTTTAGATTTCTGCATCCATGAGGCAGAGGGAGCCTGAGGTATCGCAGAGGTAATGAAAATGTGTGACCTGCAGCACACATGTGGGAAACTCAGGCAGGAAGTAGCTTTGGCCATCCTTCAAATTGGTATTTAAATATCTGCTCAGTATGATCAAGAAGAGAGGTTAACTGCTCTGCTGGATAGAGGCAGAGTTGCTGGAGGCAGTGCTAGTTTCTCCTCTATCACCCAAATAGCTCAAGCTGGAAGCTGGTGGTTCACTGGAGCTGCACCTTCAGAAGTCATGTTAGTGAGCCTTCATTATAAGTGGAACTATGTGGAAATGTCATCACTCTCCCTAATTGGCTTATTAAAGTATTACTTCCAACTATAGGTAATGTTTTCCCAGAAAAAAATACTGATTAATAGTTTCCTCCACCTCAGTGTTTCAGTACCCTTTATTGATTAGGTCTCTGGAAATCTGTTTGGCAGGCCTGTTCTTATTCAAACTGTGATGTAGCATCAATTCGGCAAAAACTATACTGGAGGTGCAAGCCACTGTGGGCGGGTCCTACTGGCATGAGTGACTCACAGGAATGTGATGAAAACAGCGAAAAATTTAAGTAGTTCTCATAAATGTGCTGGATTTGAATTGTGATATGAACCCATTTTTATTCTAGAGTTCACGAGGGCACTGTTGAGAGCATATTTTTATATGAAGACATATTTTGAAGAGCGGTATAATGGAAGGGGAGAAGCATAAGTTTTGGTATGTAGGTTTTGAATAGATTTACATTCTATCTTTTTCTCACCCCCAACTACTTGTATGACCTTAGTCAAGTAATGTGTCCCTCTATACCTCAATTTCCTTTCATGTATAATGAGCATTAATTTCCAGTTCACGTTTCTGAAAGTTAACTGGGAATAGAAGCAGTGAAATTGGAGTCCACTCAGAGGAAGTGCGCATGCTGTTGCCTCCCCTTCATCCTCCTGCAGAAAGGGGCTGGCAATCCTGTCCAGCAGGCACTCCAGGACAAAGACATCAACCTGAGTTCAGCTGTTCCTTGAGTACTCTGATGGGAAGCTTTGTGTAGGGATGGTGAGAGATGAAAATTTGTTAGGACAGATGCTGACAATTTGATAGGGCTGTAGGAAGCTTAGGAAGCCTAATGCCTACCACCTGGGACCTCTTCTAAAAGAGGAGGCATCCTCTTGTATTAACTTTTCCATCGCTGGGGCAAAACACCTGACACCTGCAACTTAAAGAAGTTTATTTTGCCTCACAGTTTCAGGGGACTCGGTCCATGGTTTGCAGGCTCCAAGGCAGAAAGGCATGACAGAACAAAGCTGTTCACTGAGTAACAGCTAGGAAGCAGCGGGGCTGGCAGAATGGTGACCAGAAAACACTCAAGTTACCCTGCCACTGACCAACCCTTTCTAACCAGGCCCCACTTCTGAATGTAAGATTTATGGGGTCATTCTAGCTCTACACAAATCTCTGTAGGGATGTTGCTCCCAGCCCAAGGGACAGGTACCTGTGTGTTTTAGGGCCTGGGATCTTCAGTTGATCCTACACCTCTTTTTCATACTGTTGGAGGGTTTTTATGTTTTGTTTGGTATATATAATTTTGTATATATAATTGTGGTAAAATATATATAACATACAACTTATCATTTTAGCCATTTGTAAGGGTACAGTTCAGTAGCCATTAAGTATATTCATAATGCTGTGAAATCAACAATATCCATCTCCATTAACTTTTGCATCCCTCCACACAGATACACTGAATCCATTAAACAATTTTCCTTTCCCTCAGCCCCCGGGAATCCTCGTAGAGGTTTACAACCCCCGGGAAGGAGAGTTAGCGATTGTGACACTGAGCAGGGACTCACCTAGTATTTTCTATGCAAAACTCACTTCTGAATTTTCTGACCCTTTAAAGCCACTTCCCAAATGGTAAAGGGAGCTCAAACCCATATTAGGATGTGTGGCCCATATGACTAAGAATCCAGCAAGCAGTAGCCTTGCTCTAGCTTTGGCTCTAAAACTTCTTCAGGATCAGTCAAACAAGGCTACTTCTATAACTGCTAGAATTGAAAAATGAATAAATCAGAGCCATGAGGCCCACAATTGGGCATGAAATCCAGATAGTAAAAGAAATATCTATTTTTTTAAAGGATCAGTTCCATTCCTAAAAACCACCTATTCATAATCTGAAAATTCAGAAGGATTTTCTTCTGTTGGGGGGGGGAAGGAGGTCAGAGATAGCTCTGATACCTGGAAGGGATTAAATGCTAAAAATAGCTGAAGGTATTAAGAATGCTGAGAGAGTACGCACTTCATGAAGCAGAGGGCAGTAAAATCTGGCATTAAATGCTAACAAGAGAGAAATTCTTCAGGATCTATGAGTCAGTGGGAACGTCCTCCTTTAAATATTAAGATTCTTTAGTAGCAGCAGGATTGTGGATCTTATGGCACAACCTAGTTTATTAAGAAAGCACTATGTGTCCAGAAAGGATCTCAAACTAATCTTATATGAAAGAAATGAGCTATACAGTTGATTTTCTAAAGCCTCCTTGTTTTGAGCGAAGCCATGATGACGGCCTGGTGACATTTGCAGGGCCATCTGGTGACATTTCTTTTTGGGAACAGATTAATAGGCTGGAGAGAGTGGTAGAATTGGTGCAGGGGCCAACACAAGATTCTCAGGTGGTTTCCCAGAACTGTGGATGTATTTGAAGAGGGAGGTCCCCTGTTTGTTTGTTTGTTTGTTTTTTTAATTAGGATGCAGTCAAACTATAATTACTAAACAGTGCATGACCCCCTGGGGGACTACTTCAAGGAAGAAAGAGATTCTTTTAATTTGAAAGCATCACTTAATATATATTAAAAGCAAGGTGTTGGGGAAAGTCCTTTATTAGGAAATTATAAATACTCCCTCCCCCACTCCTTCAGGATGAGAGAAGAGAAAAATGTAGCCATGGCCAAGAAGCTTCCTCTTGGAATTGCTTCTTGCACTAATGCCGTAGATCTAGGCTCCTGACAGCCTGTGGTTTTCTCTTTCAGTTTCTATGAACTTCACTGTGCCTAGCATCAGGCTTGTCTATTGAAAGAACAAAGGATTTATTGGGCCTTAGACCACTTCCTCAAGTTCTGCCTTAACTGAATTCTCCATTCCTGTCTCAATACAGCAAAATCAACAGGCCTTCTGTTTTGCTTCTCATCCTTTCAACAACCTGCTGTCCGCATGCTGCTGTAAAAAAACAAGAGACCTTTCCATTCAAGTCTAACTAGGAGCACTTGTCTATAAACGTCTCTGTTCCCAGGGCTCACAGCATCCTTTATTGCTAAGACTCTGCCCCCAAATCACTGAAGCTCAATGTGAGACTTCCCCAGTGCCTGGCCCTTGGAGCACTGCTTTGCTCTGACTGGAAGAGCTTGACTTAAAACAAATGCAGCGTTGGTTGACTGACCGGTGCCAGCTTCTCTTCCAGACATACTGAAGATGATATCATCCTCCAAAAAGAGAGAAAGAAAGAGAAGCTTCCTTTGAAGGGTCTACTCGGATTTTTGCTTATTTGGGGCTGTGTGGCTGGTAGGGAAGACTAATGCAAGGAACCAAGCCCTGTCCAGGAACAGAGAACCCACCCACCCACCTCCAGAGAGAGTCCTACGGGATACATACCTTTGTGTTCTGCTTCTTTCTTTAAATATATTAATGGAAGGAAGCATGCAAAATCATGTCACAACCACATAAAAACTGCAAGTGAAGAACTACGAACAAAGGTTATACAGGAAGATGTATCAAAATTTTACCAGTGGTTATTTTTGGATGGAGGGATTATGGGTGACTCCTCTGTTTTTAAAAAGTTTTCTGCAATTGAGCAGATTACATAGTAAAGGAGAAAGCCAGTATCTTTTTTGGGGAAAAAAAGCATATTTTAAAGTTTAAAATAGATCAGTTAAAGTGAGATTGATTTTTACAAATGACATTTTGTAGCTACTCATAAAAGAACTCACAAGACCAGTACATCAAAGGGACCTGACGGCAAGGGCTATTTCATATTCACTCTCAGCATACAGCCCAGTCTCGTGCTTCCTTAACAAGACAGAGACATCAGCAGAGCTACACTTGACTTCTCACTTTGGAACCATAAGTATACTTGCACTTGTTATCAGGCCTCAGCTTCCCACTTGTGACACGGGGAGAAATGTCTTTTCAAAAGCTGGTTACCAGCTCTGTTCCGGATCCCACTTGTTCTCACCTCTCAATGGGCTTCTAGCCATGAGGCCCCCCTCTGCTGCACACCTCTTTCTTACGTCTGCAGGCCCACCCACTACAATTGGTCTCACCTAGTATCTGGCCAGGATTTTAAAAATCTGGTCCCTTTCATGTTGCAAAAATCCTCACTGAATTTCAGTTCCTCTTTGAAGCCAAAAGTATCACAGGGCTATTTACACCTGTTGCTTCCATTCTTGCTTTTGTCCTACAGGTTCTATGGAAAATACCTAAAGTCACCAATGACTTCCATGTTGCAGGATCCAGTACAGCCCTTTCTTAATATTAGTGCAGCTTTTGATCCACCTGAACCCTCCTGTTTCTTTGAACATTCTTCTACTGATTTTTGTGATACAATGAACATCTTCTTTTTATTTCTTTGGCATTCCACTTCAGGATAGGTTAAGGTTCTTTTCTCCACCTAAATTCTAAACATTGACTTTCCTCAGGAGTTAATCCTCTTCCTTTTCCACACTAATTCTACCAGTAAATCACTTCATCAACCTCTATCATTCAAATACCATAAACAGTAGATGTTGACAATTCATAAATTCACATTTCTACCCCCAGCCCGTTTCTGAGCTCCAGCCTAGTATACTCAACTGCTTTCTGATTTTTTTATACTTGAATGTTTCACAGAGAACAAACTAAGTATGTTAAAAATGGGACACGTGGTCTTACATACTAAAAAACAAACACTCTATTTTTCAGCTAACATTTTCCATCTCAGTAAATACCAACACCTTCCGGGGGGTGGGGGTGCTCATGATGGAAACCAGAAAATTGTCCATCTCTGACTACTCCTTTTTCTCAAGTGTCACAGATAATCAATTGCCTCTGACAATGAGAGAGAGACTAAAAATAAACTTACTCTCACATCTTAACCAAAAATCGTGGTAAAATACTGTATGAAACAATGGTTCTCAAAATGCTGGGCATCAGGCTATGAATATATGTGATCTTTGAGAGACAGGAAACCAATGAGGTGAGTTCTATGATGGCCTAGCTCACTACCTAGAGTTTCCAAGAGAGTAGAGACAGGAGAGAACCCAGGCAGAGACCTATGGTGTCCTCAGTTGAGGAAATGAACTTGAGAGTCTGGAGAGTCCAACTCAGCTAGAGTTTGCAGGTCAGAGAGCCAGGGAGAAGAAATATGGACAATCAGAGAGCTTCAATCTGTAGTATTATACCATAAAACAATTATTGAGGGGAATTAAAGGTAATGTATTAAACATGACTGGGAAGACTCAGTATTTTTAAGATTACAACTGGTTTTATATTCAATGCAACCCTAATCAAAACGCCAAAATGATAAGGTGTGTAAATATATAAAATTCGTACAGAAATACAAAGGACCTACAATAAACAAAATAAATTTGATAAAGTAGAGCAAAATTGGAGCAATTATATTACCTGATTTCAGGACTTCAAAAGCCTGTGACAATCAATACACTGTGATACTGGAATAAAGATAAATAGAGCAATGAAGAATAGACCTGTATATGTGATCAACTGATTTTCTTCAAAAGAGCAAAAGGCAATTGTGTGGAGATAAGTCTTTTCAAGAAATGCTAGAATAATTGGATAGTATTTAGACAAAGAAAATAATACTGTATAAATTTGGGTTAGACAAATATTTTTGACACGCCACTAAAAAGCATATTCTACAAAGATAAAGTGGATAAAATGAGCTTGAGCAAAATTAAGAACATCTCCCTCCCAAAACACAATGCTAAGAGAATGAAAATACAAGCCATATCTTGGGAGAAAACATTTGCACATTATATATTTGATAAATACCAACACCCAGAATACCATATAGACAGAACTCTTGCAATGCAATAAAAGGAAAAAAAAAAAAACTGAAAATACGCAAGGAATTTGGGAAAATACCTCTTTAAGGATAAAGACATTGTAGATAAACACACAAAAATGCACAACACCCTATGCCATTAGAGAAATGCAAAATGAAAACAAAATTGTATTTTATACTTGTTAGGACAACTAAAATTAATGACCAACCCTACCAAGAATTAGAGGGAATGTAAAATACCTAGAGCCTTCATACTGCTAGAGTGAATGAAAAATGGAACAACTATTTTGTTAAACAGATTGCAATTGCATAGAAATGTAAACATATGCACCATATGATCCAGCCATTCTATTCCAAGGTAATAATGCAAGAGAAATGTAAAATAGGAAGAAAAGGGCTTAAGGTGCAGGGGAAATGGGAAGGGTAGGGGAAAGGAAATAAGGGAAAAGAAAAAAATACGAGAAAATGAAAAAATGGAAATAAAGTTTTTGTAAATAGGGAAGGGAGGAGGGGGTGAAGGGAGAGCAGGGGTAAGGGGAAAAAATGAGAACCAAGACCTGTTGTGTAAAGGTACAAGATTCCAATGATGAATGTAACTGTACTGTGTACCTAAAAAGCACCAATAAACTCAATGAGAAAAAAACATAAATAAGCATGTTTAAAATGTTTATAGGAGTACAGTGTGAATTAAAATGTGTGAGTAAACAATTAAAAGGCAAATAACAATAAAAAAGTCATTATGTAAGAAAAAAATTCCTATTCATTGCACCTTTTAATATATCAAACTGAAAATAAACCAGATAATCTTCAGCAGACAGGCAACTGATAAACAAGCACCGAGTGCATGAGTACATGTATGCCACAGAATGGTTTTCAGCAACAAAAGTATTAAACTGTTAACATACATAACAACATGGATGATTTTCAATTATTCTGATTGAAAGGAACCAAAAAATGGTCTGATTCCTATTTATACGAAATTCTAGAAAACCCCTAAGTAATCTGTACTGACAGAGAACAGATCAACAGTTGCCTGCAGACTAGAGGTGGGTGGTAAGAAGGGGAGGTTACAAAGGGGCATAATGCAAGTTCTAGGGTAACAAATATGTTCAGCATTTGATTATGGTGAATGGTTTTACAAATGTTTACATATGTCCAATACTGTCAAAACTTCAAACATATGCAGGTATTTGTATACCAATTATTCCTCCATAAAACTGCTTTAAAAACTTTCTGGAATCTGTCACTTTTCTCTATGTCTGTTACCACCACCCCAGTGAGAAAAATCATCTCTCTTATGACTTTCTACAATAGCCTGACCTTTCCCTCACAGACTGCTATTGTCCATCCTGCACTGAGGCCACAGTGATCTTTTAAGAAGAAATCTATTCAAGTCACTTCATTGCTCAAAATTTCCCAGAAATTACTCATAAGATAAGGACCCAAAAACATTCTTGCCTCTCACTGAGTTCTGGTCTCTTTTCCTTTTTGTTTCTTTCTCTTGCTCCTTTAAAAAAACAAAAAAAAAATCAGCCCACACTTTCTGCTTCTGGACTTGCCAAAATTTGCTGTCTCAAGGCCTTTGCATCCTAGTTCCTTTGTCTGGTCTTTGTTCTACTGTCGCAAAACATATAACCAATCCTTTAGTCTCAGCTTCAATGTTATTTCCCCTAAGCTTCCTTCTTCAATGCGCCAGGCCAGGCAAGGTGAAACTGGGAGCATGCGCTGTCTCCTTTACAGAACCAACCGCATATTAGTAACTGTCTGTGTGATTTGTCCCTTCTTCCCACAGGCCATCTCCTGCGATCATAAGCTCCAAGAGAACAGGGACTACTATATATTTGATTCCTAGCACACTGCCTGGAATATAGTGAGTATTAAAAAACATTTATTGAATAAACGATAGAGACAGAATTAGAACTCACTTTCTGACCCCAAATTCACTCCCTGAATTTCAAATTGGATTTTACTCAAACCACTCATTAAAAAAATTTGTCTATACATCTGAGTGTACTTTTCCTATAGTTATTTAGGTCGCACACTGGTAAGCATTAAGAAATTACCAGGAGGCTATGAGTGCAGCTCAGCACAAGCTCAAGCTCAACCGACCACACCAAAAAAGAAAAGGAAAAGAAAAGAAATGCAACAGAGGGGCATCTTTCAGTGTTAAATGCTTTAAAAACCAAGGCATTAGATCTAGGAAGATTAGCAGTGTTTAATAAAGCTAAACTGATAAAGCCAGTTGGAATTTTAAAAAGTCAGTCATGCTTCTTCTTTTAAACGATACATATATTCTGGTGCTTTCACCCCAAGATAGCTAGCAAAGGAGAAACCCAGATCAGGAGCATGCTAGAGAAGCAGAGTTTTTTAAGGAATGAAGCCTGACCAACCATTGATCCAGCACTTCCTCATCTTTAGCAGAGCAGTGGCCTAGATTTTCCAAGTAGATGAGGGTGTGGGGATGGGAAGATAAAGATTGCAAACATGGCCAATTTCCAAAGCAGCTTCCCAGGAAATAGCCTTTCTCCCTCCCTTTCACTCCCCCACCATGTTTATTTAGATTCCCCTTAATTAGAGAATTTCAGCATGGAAGCATAATCCAATCCGAAGGAAAAATTTCCCTGGAGAGCCATCTGTCAGAATTAGACTACACTTAGCTACTGGACAGTAAGGCTGTATTGTAAATACCACAGAGTGTTTCAATTCTCTAAACTTTCAAATCTCATTTTTCAAGCAAGCAAATGCCAGTTGTTAGGATAAGGCTTTCTGTTAGGAAGCGGGCTCACTATTTCGGACAGAAATGTTTCCACAGGTACAAAATCATTAAAAGGTAGTCTTGGGGGACATTCAACCTGACTAGCCTCACCCTTCTTCTGAGATGAAATTGCGGTCATTGACAACTTTATTAAGTTGTCCCCATTCTGTAGATGAGTTTAAATAAAAATGTAGCTCTGTTATCCCTATGAATTCAGCTGTGGACTAATTTAACTCTACAAGGGGGATCCAACTGAGGACCACTTCTGCTCCCAGCCTCCCACTTGCCACACAGACACCTGCTTTGGTACCCACACTGTTAGTTTAGAAAAGGAATGTGTGGGGTGAGAGGTGGGGAGACCTTTATCTCCTTCTCAGTCATTTTCCTACATCTGAGAGTCACGCGAGCAAACCTCCCTTCCCTGTCATCATAACCTCTTTCCCACTGTTAGGATATACCGCATCGTCTCAATCCCCCTGACCAGGCGGGAGCACTATTCCTCAGGTGCTCTGAATGATGGCTGTTAACAGCTCACGGCTGCACCCCTCTAAAATAATTCCCTTCAGCTGATGAGAGCCTCCTTAAATGTGACTGGCAAGTTATACCTTCTGTTTAGGGGTAGCTCGCTCATGCCTTATCTCAGGGTGGGATACCTCTGTGGTGCTTCATGCTCCAGAGCCTCCTGTGGGAACAAGCCCAGGACTGACTTTAGCTGACTCTCCACACCCATCTTCCTAGCTCTTTGTCCTAACCTACCTGATTCACTTACTTCCTTCAGGGTTTCACTTGAGAGCAGACCCTCAATAAAGCACTTATACAATAATACCTTTCAGGTTCTGCTCCCAGGAATTCCATTTTAAGATACATATACTATTTTGGAGCAATAATTTCATTCATTCATTCATTCAAAAATAATTTAACCGTTCACCTCCTAGTTTGAGAATATAATCCAAAGAACTAGTCTACTGGAGTAAGCAGAGATGTACAGATGAATCAATAGCTTCAGAATGGAGTCTTTAAAATTCCAGCTGTATAATGTTCACAATACTTACACTTAACAATATAATGATACAGAAATTTGTAAATAAGGATGGAAAAAATGTAAATGGCAAAACTAAGTGAAAGTAAGATTTTATAACTCTAAATACTGAACTACCCCTGAAGGCAAGAAGCATTACTTAGGAAATGAGAGGCACTAATGATAAAAAGTTCAAATGGACAGAAACATAAAAAGCACTTTTGGTACAGCTATAAAGAGATATGAAGTGAAAATTGCTAGAACTATCAAAAAGAAACTGAAAATCCATCATCACTGAGGTAGGAGATTTTAAAGCACATTTTTATCAATAACTGATGTCAGACTGACAAAAAGGTATAGGTCAGGCGTGGATGTAATACCTCATCTTTTCAAGTGCACATAGCACATTTATAGAAACTGAAGTATAGAAGACTATAAAATAAATTTCAACAAATGTTAAGTAATCTGTAAAACATTTTATACTTCCTGGTAATATTAATGTGTATATATATATATATAT
>NW_022900928.1:21801530-21827909 GCF_012274545.1 Fukomys damarensis
TACTAATTAAATTAAAACAAAAACATAACCACAAATGAAACAGATAAAAATGTAACAATAGATTATAAAGACATTCAATGTATTTGAAACACAGATGAAATAAACAAATTTCTAGAAAAATCTCAACCACTAAAACCTATCCATGGAGAAGTAGAAAACTTGTATAACTTATAACTATCAAATGAATTGAATAAATTTTCACCAACACAAACACCTGATCCAGAAAATTTCAAGGCATGGTCTGCAAAACATCAAAGGAAAATATCATTTGATTTTACATAAAAATCTTCAAAAAGCAAAAAGAATTCTCCATAATATTTTTAATGATTGGCTTTAATAAGAGAATTAAATGAAGAGAGAACAAGAAAATAAAATCATAAACTGATTTGACTCATGAATTTAGTTCCAAAAATCTTTTATAAAATATTAATGAATCCAATAGCTGATATAGAAACATATACACATTTATGTATAGATGTGTACTAGTATATAAAAATCAATACATCATAAACATTTTGATACCCTAGGAATGCAGCCATAAAATATACCACATTAAAAGATAAAAGGAGAAAACACACGCCCAATAGATTAAGAAAAATCACATGCTGAAATTCAATATCCATTCAGGTTTTCAAACGGTGTATAGCCACTGTCTGATCCTATGGTATATTCTTCCTAAGATCAGAAACAAGCCAAGGATCACTCTACTGGTGTTTGTATTGGCAATCCTAGTAAATGCAATAAATTAAGCAAAAAGGATTGCACGAAGGGGGAAGTCAAGAAATGAAAAGGGAAAGAAGAAACGAAATCTCCCTTATTCATGTATGGTACAAGGTATGATAAAAATATAGTGAATGTTTAAACTTCAAAACATATTACAGTCAAAACATATTACCATTAATCGCCTTCAGCACATCCCCCTCTGCATCTAACACATTTTTCTCCTCATTCTTGCCACCTTCTGAAGGACTTCTCAAAGTCCTCTTTTGTGACTAACTTCAGTTGTTTAGGCTGCTTCGATTCCTGAATCAATTCAAAACATTTACTTTTATGGTTATTTTGACTTTGAAGAAGAGCCACAAGTTAGATGGTGTCAGATCCAGTGAATAGAGTGAATGAGTACAAATTTCAGTGTTTTTACAAATCTGCTTTTCCACTGGATGGCACTCAGCAGCAGTATTTACTGTATTTTTGATCACAACTTATACAGACACTCCATACTTCCAAAACTGCTTTCAGAAGGAAGAAAACAACCACAGAACAAATGCATTTGAAATGAGGGAGTATTTCGAGGGGGATTAGTGACAATTTGTCTTTTACTGTAATATTTTTTTAAACGCTGACCATATGTTTTTATCATTCCTGTGTATAACTGTCAATGTATAAAACATAGAAGAATCTATGGCAAATTATTAGACTTAAACTCTAATAATTAGCACTAATAAATGTGGAGAGGACACAGGTAAAGATGGGCTCACACACTGCTGGTTGGATTGTAAATTTGTTAAATCATTGAGACCAGCAATGCCATTCCTAGGTATACACCTTAAAAAAATTCTTGCAGACATGTACAGAAAAGTTTACTGTCAGTATTTCTGAAACAGAAAAAAACTTATTTAAAATAGCCAATGACAGGAGACTAGATTAATAAACTGTTATGCCACATAAAAAAAAGCTAAAACACCATGGCAAAAAGAACTACAGTTAAGTACATATAATATGGAACATAAAAGAATACATATGCTATAATTTCTTTCACATAAATTTTAAAAATAGGTAAAACAGAAAAATCTCTTATATGGCAAAATTATTTTTAAAAAACAATGAAATTGTATATGAAATTCATTATACTGATTACCTTTGCAAAAAATTATAGGGATAGAAGAGGGGAATACAGGGGGCTTCTCTTTATTTAGTTAAGTTCTATATCGACTAATGTTCATCTTGTAATAATTTTTCAACTATATACACACATTATTATGCTCATGTAGGTGTCATAAATTTCTTTTAAAAATAAAACGCTTTGCCCTGGCAACCGTGCTAGGATGGCTTGTAGTTTCATCAATCCCTTCCTTCAGGTGTTCTGTTCCACACCTCTGCCACTTCTTACTACCTCTGAATAATCAGGACGTCAGGGGGACTATCAGAGAGAAGAACAACAGAGTAAGATGTGGAGGATTCTCATCAAAGCACAGCTCAGCAGACCTGTGATGGCCAAATTCTCCCAGGTCCACATTATAGAAGGAGAATGGCTTCCCTGCCAGCAGCTACAAACTAGGGCTTTCTATAAATTTTTTTTCCAATTTTTCAAAATCCCTTAGTACCAAGTAACCGAGCAGTTTATAGAGATTTTAGCATTACAGTGATATACTGAAGCTGACTGCTACCAACTTGCACCAGTTTGGAAAGGTAATTGTGAGCATCTTTCACCAAATTTGTCTTCAAAGATGTTATACTGGCAACATGAAATAAGCCCACTAGAAATATTTATACCACAAGAATTAACAAGTGCTACAAAACACTTTTTTTTTCTTTCTCTCTTACCTCTTCACCCTCCAGCCAGTTGTAACCCATTGAGAAGGCACCACCAAATACAACATAGCCATAAAATCATCCAGGAATCACTTGTAATTTATGAAACAATGGAACAAAACCAATACACTTCAATGCCTGCCCCATTTGTATTTAACTCTGAAGAAAAGCATCCTGGGATTCCCTGAATACTTAAAACTTCCCCTGCCTACATGGTTCTGAGACAGGGAAGAGGGGCCCAAAATTCACTGCAAAGTACTTTTATTCTACAACTGCCCAAACACCCTGAAGTGGGCCCTGGTCATTTATACCGGGTGCCCATGGCCACTCTGGGAGATACTTGGTTTGGCTGCTGCAGGCTTCAGGCATGGACCTATTATGGACGACTCCACACTACAGCTCTCTGGACAACTCCACCCGCCGTAGCTCTCCTCAGTTAGGTTCACAAAGGGCCCTTCCCTTACCCATGACCATTATATATAAGCAATCTCCCCATAGGTGACTCTGTACACTGTTTCTTTTATGCTGCGGCACACATTCTAATAAAGCCTTTTATCAATGGCGTATTACTGACTATTTGTGATTTTTGTCTCAAGTAGTACATCCTGAACTAGTAACACCAAGGGCTGCTGGCACCAAGAGAGGCCTATGGTTGGTGCTGGAAATAGTGAAGATCACTCTAAGCAGAGTGACAAAGAACAACAGAGAACTGGTGGGAGCCATCATCTCCAGTGGGCAGAAGAGTTTCTGAAAACTGCCAGTAGCTGCTTGCTCTCAAAGGTGGAGATGCTAACCCTAAAAGAGCTACACCATATCAATTTGTGATTTCTATGTTAACTGAAGAAAAGAACCCTCAGCAGACTGGTAACATCTGTATGGTCCACATGGGGAAACTCCCCTTGGCGGGGTCCTGAAGAGGGCAGACAATGATGACAGTCACCAGCACACTCAAGAATCAGCCCATGTCTGATTTCCAACTTACTTACAGCTAAAAATCCATGCTAGCTATTGACAGTCCCAGGAGTCCCATTCTATCAGGTGTGGAAATGGTCTGAGGCCCAGAAAAGACAGGACAGGGAAATTCTGAATTCAGTCAGTACACATATTGGCAATAGCTCACAAAGTTGATTTTTGATGGGAACATAAGATTTTTTAATTACTAAGATTAAAAAAAAAGTTTATGCTATAATGGTCTCTATTCCAAACTGAAATTTACATTAGCATTAGGATACCTCAGAACTTCTACCATCACTGTGTAAGAACACTGACATCTTCTCCAAACGAGAGTCTAAATGAGGTGATCACCAATCTCAAAGAAAATCTCTGAACCAGTCTCCAGGCAGGAAAACAAGAAAAAAACTTCTGAAGTGCTTCAGGCTAGAGGGCCAGTAACAAAAGTCAAGCATACAAGGCACAACAGCCAACATTCCTCCAGACCCTTAAAACCAGGCTATCTGAAATTTTCCTTCCCCCAGATGCTGTTGTCTCTCTTGTTAAGGGACAATATCCCCGCAAAAAACGCATTATATTATTATTGATTTTGCATTAGTAGCTGAAAAGTTTAATTAAGCTATCATTTCTACACTCATAATGGCCATTTAAGGGCTTGGGATTTGGTTCAGTGGCACCATGCCTGCCTCACCGGCGCAAGGTCCTGAGTTTGATTTCCAGTACCGGGCAGGGATGGGGATCTAATAATGGCCATTTTATTCTTCCCCAGGAAAACAAGAGGACTAGTTTTTATTTGAATGTAAACATTTATAAAACTCATTCTCTTTGGAAGAATAAAAAATTAGAAGAGATTAATTATGGGTTCAGATCTGCACAGATTCCTCCAGCCCAATCATCCCTAGAGCTTAACCAAATGAGTCCCTCATAGAGCTTCATTTTATGCTACAAGTGCTTACTTATTAAGTATTGCAGATACCATTTTAGAGGTTGGGTACCGCTACAATTTGGCCTCTTCACTTAACAGAAGTGTCCACTGGGGAAGAAACAAAATCAAATGCATAAAAGACCTTATGGGTAATGACAAAAAAGAATCCTGGAAGCAAGTATCAGAAAAAGTACCCTAATCCAAGGCTGAGAAAATAGTTCTCAGAGGAAGTGGGATTTAAGATAGGATCTGGCAG
Organism: Fukomys damarensis; assembly: GCF_012274545.1. Classification (NCBI taxonomy): domain Eukaryota; kingdom Metazoa; phylum Chordata; class Mammalia; order Rodentia; family Bathyergidae; genus Fukomys; species Fukomys damarensis. Next base: position 21,806,195 of record NW_022900928.1, read on the forward strand.
GGAGTCAGCAGAGAAAGAGAAAAAGGAGAGGTAAAGCAGTATGTATGATCATTTTGAGCCATCTTTTAATAAACAGACTAAAATAGACACTGCAAAAACTCAGTCTTAATTCCCACCTGGCCAGTATTCAACCATGTGACCTAAGTTGAATCTCCTAATGGCTGGTCCTCCTTCTCAGCTTTATTTGCTAAAGGAAGATTTTTAGGCTGTATGAGTTCTAGAGTTCTGTTCAGTCATAAGGCAGATATATTATACACAGAATATTGTTTAGGCAGTATAAGTAAAAATGGCCTTTTGAACAAACTTTGAGCAATACACCAGTGTTTCCACTGGATAGGATAGTCACAGAAAATCCTCCACATACAAACATGAAGTTATAAAATCTTTTTTAATGGGTAGCAGAGCTGACGGGACAAAAATGGAACATTTGGTGGCCAGGAACAATAAGGAAGCATGGATCCATGGAGGGAAGTAACCTCTGGAGATGGAGCTTGAATGGAGGTCGCTCCGACTTTCTGGTGTTTGGAGGACTGTAGAAAGAGTCCTGCATAAAGCTGGAGTCCCAAGTCCTGAGGCTCATATCTACAAAGGATAAACAGAACTTTTGCCTTGCATAAGTAGATATTGGAGATACGTATCTGTCATGAACTTGTTCTAAGAAGAGTAAGAAAGATCTCTACTAGTTTCTAACCACTAATAAAAACCTGCATTGTATATTTGGAGCCCTTGCTCTTGTACAAAAATCTCTTAAGCTCAAAGTTTAGTTTAAATTGTTCCATGTGAGTAGTTCATCAAGGCATCTGATAGAAACAATCTCAAAATATCTTTGACAGAATGAACTTTAAACCGAGGTCTTGGAACTTCCTATGGACAGTTTTAAATTAGATGAGCCAACAGCCACAAATCTGAGTTCAAGAGGCAGCAAGGCATGATGAGATAAAGAATACAGAAATGTTAAGCAGAAGAATCAGAGCTGCAGAGATTATAGCTACAGGAGTTATGAGGAACAGAATACAAAATAACTATGTATGAAGTTATGAAATATAGTTATGTAAAAACATAAAATGTTGAAAAAGGAGGCTGTCAAATGTATTACACAGGTACAAAAACATCCAATAATGAAAATAAATAAATAGACGAAAACTTTTCAGAATTGATCAAAGGAAACAAGCTGAGACTCAAGAATCTGAACACATTTCAACCAGAGTAAATAAAAACAAATGCCTACCTTGCAATATTATAATTAAAATATAGAGCACCAAAGAGGAAAGCAAGATCTAGGGAGCAATAAGACAAAAAAGAAAATTTACATTCAAAGGAATAAATATTACAATAAATATGACTTCTCAAAAAAACAAAAAAACAAAAAAAAACAACAAAAAAACTAGAAGCCTGAAAAAGCCCAAATGATAGCTTTACAAAGCCAAAATCAAAGTGGCTGAGACTTTCAAATTTTTATTTCCAGGAAAATAATATTTCCTTCCTTATTGTCTGAAGCCAGAAATTGAGGGAGTTCCTTCAGTATGAACAAAAATAAAAACCCCCATGCCTCCAGAGCCACAGGGCAAGAGCAATCTAATTTTATAAAGCAAGAACTGCCTTCACTTCAAATCAAACAGCACAGTAGGACAGTCATGCACATAAAATGCAAAATGAAGTAGCAGAATGAACTCAGCAGTGTAGCAAGAAGGTGATACATCAAGGCAAATTTGGATTATTCTAGGAATGTAAGGCTGATTCAAAATTTAAAAACTAATATAATTGACCAAAATAACAGATTGAAACATAGCATTTGGTAAAAAAACAGCTGCAATCTTTAAAAAAGCCTTAGTCAACTAGGAATTGAGAGATACATTCTTAATATTGATTAAGATACAACAAATCCTTAGCAAAATCTTACTTCATGTAAATGTAAAGATATAACATTTAAAATAGGCAACAAGTCAAGGATGCCTACTTCCAGATTTATTATTTAGTGCTGTGCTCTAAATTAAAGTCTGTGCATTATACAACAAGAACAACAAAAAGTACAAAAGGTATAGAAAAGGATAAAGGGTACAGGTTAGGTAACAACAAACAAAACTGTTGTAATTCATACATAATAGGTTATTTACAAAGAAGTCTGAAGAGCCTACAATCAAATTATAAGAATATCTGGACTGGTGATGTAGCTCAAAGGTAGAGTTTTTAATTAGCTGGCTACTAGCTACATATACATATATGTTTTACAAGATTTTCCAAACAGAAGATAAATACTTTAAAAGTTTCAACTATATATCAGCAATAGTTAGAACATCATATAATTTTAAAATAACAAAATTAGGTACCTCTCAATAAATCTAACAAAAGACATGCAATATTCTCATGCAGAAAATTATCAGGCTTGAATGAAAAACTAAAAAAGAACTACATAAATGGGGAAATACAATATGGTCATGAATAGAAAGACTCAATATCATAAAAGATGTAAAATTTCTCTAACCTACTCCATAGACTTCATATGCACCCAAACAAATGCCAGAAAGAATTCTGTTTGACTTGACAATTCAATTCTAAAATTTTTTGAGAAAAATCAAGTGTCAGCCAAGAATGAACTAAAGAAGTGGGCTGGATGATTTGCTCTTCCAGACATCAGAGCATACTGTAGAACAATAATTTGCAAATTGCGCTATTTGTAGAGATTGTCAAGAAGCACAAAGGACAGAAGAGAGAATCCAGAAACATTTCTTCAAATACAGAAATCTATATGAGACAAAGTACACAATACATATTATTGAGAAAATGTGCCAGAAGATTATTTATCCATTTAGAAAAATAAATACAGATGTGTTAGAGGCTGCATATTTGTGCCCCTCCTCAGAATGTGTATGTTAAAGTCCTGATCTCCAACATGAGTCTATTCGGAGATGAAGCTTGTGGGCTACAATTAGAGTTAGATGAGGTCACCTTTGTGGGGCTCATGATGGGATTAATGTCCATATGGAACTTAAGGCCATAATGTTAAATAAGTCAGAATCAGAAAGCACATGGTTTCTCTTATAAAAGGAACCCCCAAAATAAAGAGTAAAATAAAGGAGAAATGGTAGGAGAGAGGCAGATTTTTTGGGACAGGGAAGAAAATCAGAGGAAGAGAAAGGGGAAAAGGTAGGGAGAGTTTGGTAAAGGGATCAAAAATGATCAAAATGTCATACACACACACACACACACACACACACACACACAGAGAGAGAGAGAGAGAGAGAGAGAGAGACAGACAGACATATTATCAACTGCCCAAAATGAATGTTAACTATTATATATCACACACATAATTAAAATAATTTTTTTAAATAGGGAGAGAGAAGAGAGCTGGCTCTCTCTCCACAACCTGAGGACAGAGAGGGAAGGCATGCCAGGAAAAGAGTCCCATCAGGAAATGAATCAGTCAACACCTTGATCTTTTCAGCTCCCAGAACCGAAAGTAATCGATGTCTATTATTTAAACCAACCAGCCTATGGTATTTAATACAGCAGCCCAAACTGACTAACATAAGATGCCTACACAGGGCACCACTTATATACAATTCCATTCTGAAGAGGACTAAATTATATTTGAGAAGGTCAAAACTTTAATACTTTTAACAAAAAATATAGGAGAAATATTGTATGACATATGGAAAATCTTCTTAAACACAATTGTCTTACAACAGAAAATACTGTTACATTTTATGTTATCAAACATAACCTCTACTTATTAAAGCAGACACTATAAGAATCTCTACTTATCAAAAGACACCACAGGGTGAATATAAAAACAGCCACAGGATGAAAGATAGTATCTCTTTTTTGGTACCGGAGATCGAACGCAGGACCTTGTGCTTGTGAGGCAGGCGGCGGAACCACTGAGCTAAATCCCCGGCCAATAAAAGATAGTATTTCTGATACATATAAGCAACAAAAGATTTAGAACCAGACTAAAAAGAGCACAGATGAATCAATATATAAAAAAGAAAAGTTAGAGGAAAGTGCTAAAAAAATATTTCACAATTAAGAAAACATGAATGACCAAGAAACAGGAAAAGATGTTCATACTGGCAACCAAAGAAATATCAGTAACATACTATTTTACATGCATCACACACATACATGTTAATCGGTGTGAAAAGCATTAACAGTTGGTGAGAAAGTGAAGTAGTAGGATCATCTGTCAAACGTCACCAGTGGGGTGATCAATTTGTACAGCTACTCTGGAGATGACAAGGTCCTTATCCAGAAAAGTCTAATACATATATGTGTTACATGCACGCATATCATGGATGCACCATAGAGAAATTATTGTGTATGTGAACCAAGTGATGTGTACAAAAATCTTCTTCTGAGATATTTAGAATTATATATTATTAGAATCATAATTATTTAGAATACAAATAACTACCCGAATGTCATCAATATTAAAATGGTAATTTTCATATATTAGTGTAATGGAATATAATATGGCACTGAAAATGCATATTCATCTGCTCCATTCACCTCTGTCATGAAATGCCATAATCAGTGCTGCCTGAAAAAAAGAAGCAAGTCAAAGAAGAACCATGAAAAGCAGAAACAGACAAAATCTAAATGTTTATTGCTTTACACACACACACACACACACACACACACACACACACATCCCACAATATAAATAAAATTTAGGATAGTGGCTTTCTCTGCACAGAGAAGGAATATAAAAAGGGAGGAAGATCCAGGGTCAGCTAAAGTACTGGCAATGTTCTGTCCTTCAGCTGGTGAGTTCATGCCTGTTCACTTAATTATTCCTTCATTAATCTGTATCTATTACATACACTGTATGATATATATCTAAATTACAGAAATGAAATCTTGGCAAGTTTCAGACCTTTATATAATCTCTGTACACAGTCACATTAAAAATATATATAGTCAAAACAGCTGCAAGTAATACTTTTAAAATGGATTTTAAAAACAGTATGTTGCAGAATAAAAAAAAAACCCTGTAATTCCATTCTTAGGACATCCATTCTTCTGTGGCTATCAAAAGGCCTAGAAAATTGGTTACAGGTTTTCCTCCTTGGTAAATAATCTTGCATCCTTCTTAATTCACAATCTATCTAGGATTTTCCAACAGTGGACAGAAAGCCCTTGGTCCCAGGAGGGCACTGCAGTGGCTGTGATCTCAGGGCCAGAGGTCTCTGAAGCACACCACTGTGTACTCCTGCACTGTGGGAACCTGTGCAAATGTTCCCATTAGCAATCAGCCCTATCCAGATTTTTATGAAGTTCTGTGCACAGTGTTGCTCTATCAAATCTCTAGAAGACGATATCAGGATCCCCATTGAACTTTCTAATAATCTTTCTAGCTATTTTATATAATCTATTTGTCAAAAAATAGAAACTGATGCTTTCTTACATGGTATGATCAAGCCCTCCTGACCCTATCCCAAGATCAGACCTGAGTCCAAGTCTCATCACTGGCAGTGTCTCAGCTTCCCCGCCCAAGGGGACATGGTAAGTGTCCTGGGAGAGAATTGATTCTTCAGTCATATCTTGTTAATTTTATTTCCTTAAAACTTACCTGCACTTGATTTTGATAACCAGGATTGGGGAAACAATCCTTGCTTTCACCAACATCCATTTTTGGTTTGCATATATTCCAACCTTTCCTGATTATCTGTTCCTTTTCCAGTACCTCGATTGATACTCTTTTCCTTCCCAGCATAACTATAGTGGCCCTGTCATTAAAGTAGTGGCTACCATAACCCTGTGCCACACTTTCCAGGCAAAAGCTTTGTGACATGTGGAGGAAAAGTATTCCTTGTACCAGCCGCACTGTGAGGGAGTCCCCAGTATATAACAGTGGCTGAGAACAGAATAGTAATAGTGGAGATATTTGATTGTTAGACAGAGATCTTGTGTGTTGTGAATATACAGGATACTACATGGCACATCTGTATTCCCTCTCAGCCTCTAAATTGGATTTGCTTTCCTGTAAATCCATTTTGCTATCATCTGTAGCTACTTTTCAGACTGATCTCTCTGTAACTTTGACTCTGTGAGTTTTACATTTGAAAATGTGATGCCAGCTGTTCTCAATCACTTCCATTTCCAGTGTTAAATTTGAGGATCTGACCATGGAGCCAACAAGAGAATACAAGGAAGGAGTTAGCACTTTCAGAGTCAGGCAATGATGTCTTAGCTGCAGAGTAAAATGAATTGGATATGACGACCCACTTAGCACAAACAACCTAAGAAAGCTCAAAAGAGTAATTAGAAGAACAGACATCTTCTACCTCTTAGGGAACTGCTAAGAATCAGAAAATAGAAAAGATAGAATGTGATCTTTCATATAGTTTTCATAAGTAATTCTTAGAAATTTCAAAACGAGTATTGTTAAAAACCTGTCTCTGGAAAAATACAAAGAAGTTCTAAATTAATAGCTGTAAGCATATTTACATGAATTTATTACTTTACTTCCCAAATAAAAGTGTGTCTCCATGCTAATCAAGAAGCACCGCCCACCCTCAAATGAAGAAAGGCTGGACTCACATTGGTGACATATTCGATATCCTTCCAAAGGATGCACTCCCTGGGGAAATCAGCCAAGTCTAAGAAGTGATCCACTACCACCTGGCCGATTAAGTCGTGGCGAGAGAATCTATCAAAGTCATACACGGAGAAGTGAAGTTTCCGAGCCTCAAGATCACTGTAGGGAACTGGAAATAAAAACACTTCATCAAACACAGGGTTTAGGGTCTTTCTGTGGACTTTAGTCTGGTGTTTTGTTTTCCGATCAGGAAGCAAGTAGATTTTCACGTAAGGATCTGAAGTCCCAGAAAAGTCCTTGGCAGGCAAATTGACAGCTTTGTGAATCTTCACTATGAGCTGCTCTAAGTCGCAGTCATATTTCAAAATGAAGTTCAGTTTCCCACAAGCTTTGCTGTTACTCCTTCTCCCGTCATCATTATCCAATGACCTTTGTTTATATAATTCTGGTTTAATTCTACCAATTCCGGTCAACTGTTCCTGTTTTTGAAGCTGCTGGATATTGAAGTCTGGGTTTGACAGGTTGAGTTGTCTTCGGATTGAATTATGCCTTGAATGAAGAGTGAGAAAGAACCAAGTTATAACCTCATTAGCTATTGATTGTTCAGAAACTTGCACCTGAAATGCAGGTAGATTATTACATTCTGCTAAGAGCTTAGATCCATGAACCCTTTTTTTCCCTTTTGGCCTAAATGCAAAATGCTCATCAATGTGAATTAAGCTGCTCCTCAAGGCTTGAACCTCAAAATTGAGGCTTGGTATTAGGAAATGAACTTATCAACATGGGACCTTGGAGTTTTAAAAGTTTAATACACATTCTAAACTTTCTAATGCTCCATTAAAGAAGCTTATCTGGCAGGTGCAATGTAAAGATTTGTGCAAGCTACTTATAGCAAAATTATTTTTTTTCTCATTGAGTTTATTAGTACTTTTTAGGCATACAGTACAGTTACAATCATCATTGGGATCTGTACCTTTACATGACAGGTCTTGGTTCTTATTTTTGCCCCATACCCCTGCCCTCTCTTCACCCCCTCCTCCCTTCCCTATTTATAAAAACATTATTTCCATTTTTTCATTTTCTCATATTTTTTTCTTTTCCCTTATTTTTTTGTTTCCCCTACCCTTCCCACTTTCCCTACACCTTTAGCCCTTTTCTTCCTATTTCACATTGTCAATTATACCATTTGGATCTTACTTACACTTTTAGTTTTTCACATCAGAGAAACTATTTGGTATTTACACATGTGACTGATTTATTTCACTTAAGAGTATGACCTCAACATGCATCCATTTTCCTACGAATGACTAATTTCTCATTCTTTATGGCTGAGTAGTATTCCATTTTATAGAAAAACCACATCTTCTTTATCCAGTCTCCAAATGATGGGCAATTGGGCTGTTTCCAAGTTTTAGCTATTACAAACTGTGACACTATAAATATGGGTGAGCATATATCATTGTGGTATGATTCTTTTAATTCTTTTGAAAAGATACCCAGCAGAGGGATGCCTGGGTCAAATGGAACCTCTACTCCCAGCTCTTTGAGGTATCTCCATACTGATTTTCATAGTGGTTGCACCAGTGGAGAATGGTTCCTTTCTCCCCACAACCCCACCAACATTTGTTATTGGTTGACTTCTTGATAACAGCCATTCTTTCTGGGGTGAGGTGTAATGCTGACAACATGATATTCTACATTGAAGACCCAAAAAATTCCACCAAAAGACTTCTAGACTTAATTGACACTTTCAGCAGAGTAGCTGGATACAAGGTCAACAATCAAAAATCAATAGCCTTCTTGTACACAAATAACAGACTCACTAAGAGAGAAATTAGGGAAACAATTCCTTTCACAACAGCATCCCAACAAATGAAGTATCTAGGAATCAATATAACAAAAGAAGCAAAAGACTTCTACATTGAAAACTGCAGCACTCTGAAAAAAGAGACTGAAGAGAATATAAGAAAATGGAAAGATATCCCCTGCTCTTGAGTAGGAAGAATCAACATAGTGAAAATGGCCATACTACCAAAACTGCTATACAGGTTCAATGCAACGCCAACTGAAATTCCAACAGTATATTTCACAGAACTAGAAAAAAGAATCCAAAAATTCATTTGGAACCTGAAGAGACTTTAAATAGCAAAAGCCATCGTAGGCAACAGAAACATGGCAGCAGGTATAACAATTTCCAATTTGAAACTATACTACAAAGTCACTGTGATAAAAACAGCATAGTACTGGAAAAGAAACAGACCTGAGGATCAGTGGAATAGACTGGAAGATACAAAATAACTGCAGATGTACTCAGCTACCTCATCTTTGCCAAAGGAGCCAACCATCCTCCCTGGAGGAAAGATAGCCTCTTTATTAAATGGTGTTGGATAAACTGGATTTCAACCTGCCAAAGATTAAAACTAGACCCTTATCTTTCACCATGCACTAAACTAAAACCCAAGTGGATTAAAGATCTAAATGTCAAAAAAAGAGACACTAAATTTGCTGGAAGATAAGTTAGGCAGAACCCTTGAAGACACTGTCATAGGAAAAGACTTCAAGAACAAATCCTCAGTAGCATGGGAACTAGCACAAAGAATCAACAACTGGGATCTCATCTTATTAAAAAGCTTCTGCATTGCAAAAGAAACCACAACAGAGCTAAGAGACAACCTACAATGTGGGAAAAAATTTTTATCAGCTGCTCCTCAGATAAAGGACTATTATCTAGAATATATAAAGCACTCAAAAAAACAAGGTCCCCAAATATAAAGACCCGAATCAAAAATGGGCATCTGAAATGAACAGACATTTCTCAGACAGAGAATTAAAAGCATCAAATAAATATATAGCAAAATTATTTAACTTTATAGATGATATCCTAAAATTGAAATATCTAGCTAAGTGTTATTTTAAGAAGAATGCATCTCTAAATTACATAGAATTTCCTGTCATTGTCATATAGCTTTATAAAGACGTGAATTCTTATGGGTTCAAATCAAATCATTTCATCACAAGAACAGCTTTTGCTCATGCAAAGATATATGCAACTGAGATGGATTTGCTTGCAGGACATCATGTTGGCTCTGTCATGTGCAAGTGACAGTGCTGAGATTGTACCTTAGTTGTACTACACGATGATCGGAAGTTTTCACTTCTGGAATAAACATTAATGGTTTCCCTAAAATTCTCTTTAAAACCTCTCTTGTGTGGGTCCTCACAAGTTGGAAGAGGTATTCATTACCTATCAGGTTTCTCTTAAGGTTACTTTTGCTTATTTTTAGCTCAGAGTTCAGAATCCTCCTTTTGTGTCATAAGGAGTCACTCAACAAATAACCTTAATTAAAATAGAATCTGTAGTGGAAGGTGAAAAGGAACATCAAGGCTGTCTCCAAGGGATTGATAAACATTTATTTTTGTCTTCAATTTCTCTCTTAAAACTGTTAAAAAATAAAGATGTAAAAATGGTACTAACAGCCCTCAAAACATGTTTGAAATTGTTCTTTGTCATCACAGATGCTGAGTATTCCCTTTCATACTAAAATATCCTCCTGATCACTAATCACCCCATGTAGGGCAACAAGAGTACTGACACAGAACTGTCACTTGTACCTGTCACACATACTCCACAGCAAGCTGACATATCCCTGTCACAAACATTCCCACATGTGCAAAAACAGTGTAGTCTGAAAGTTGCTGCCATGAGATTTTAATTTCTTTTACATCTTTTTTTTCTCATTGAGTGTATTGGTACTTTTTAGGTACACAGTACAGTTACATTCATCGTTGGGATCTTGTACCTTTGCATGACAGGTCTTGGTTCTCATTTTTTTTCCCCTTACCATAGATTTTAATTTCTTACACAGAAATCCACAATCTTAATCTGTATCTGGTGACAGGGAAGTGGGAGAAGCTAAGTACCCAAAGTGGCTCTCCATGCTAGTATAGCTAGGATAATCCTAATGAAGAAGTGGGATGCTATGATATGACACAGAGTTTAATCATGCTGTTCGTTTCAGTGGACAGAAAGGACTGGAAGAAAGCAGTAAATGTCCAGCCCCAAGCAGAGGTGAAAAGGGAATGGTACCGGTCCCACCTCCTTTTGCTACTGATTTTTTTTTTTTCTAACAGCTAGATGCAAATATGGCCCAAACTTTGTCCTTGAGTCAGTTCCTACCATTCTTGGTAGGGGGTAACAAGTAGGACTAACTAGTATGGACTAGTGTAGACTCTTCTGGGTGCTGTTTAGTCAATGGTGATATTTACATGAGGCATGACTGAAAAATACGAATGTTTACATTAAAAAACATTATTACAGTAAAATGTACATTGCCATTCATCTTCCTCAAAATCCCCCCCTTCTCATTCCTTCCATCGTTCTTGCCACTTTCTGGACCACTTCTGAAGTTCTCTTCTGTACCCTTAGTTGTGCTGCTGTGGTTGCCTCAATATCCTGAGTAGATTCGAAATGTTTATATTTCACGGTCATTTTGACTTTGGAGAAGAGCAAGAAGTCACAAAGTCACACAATGCCAGATCTGGTAAATAAGGTGGACAGGCACACGCCATAATGTTTTTATGAGCCTACCTTTCCCTTGGATGGCACTCAGCAGCAACATTCAGATTTTTTTATCAGACCTCAGAGACACAAAAGAGGACTTGCAGAATTGCTTCAGAAAGTGGCAGGAGCAATGGGTTAAGTTTTGGGATGAAGAAAGTATTCTGAGGTAACTTAATAGTATTGATGTGTCTCTTCCTTTAGTAATTTTTCAAAAATTTAAACACTATGTATTTTGATTATTCCTTATAATAAAAGTACACCCAACTGGATGCTTTTTCTTGAGAATGGTGTCTGATGCAACAACAATCATTTTTCTATACCCAACGTCAAGACCAGCCATGCTGTAGCTACTTTCTTCTCAGAGTGGCTGCTGAGCAGACTCTGCGCATAATAAGTTACCTTTGAGTTTTCAGAACACTGGCTTTAGATTCATCACATCACACCAACATTTGTCTTCACTCTTATCTGTAGGACTAAGTTTACCAAGTACATTTTAATTTTAATTTAAAATACATGGATTTGGCTTCTTAGCAATGGAACATTCTGCTGTACATGTACATTTTTGAGATATGAAACTCGAGATTAGTACCACACGTTCAGCTTTTCCTAACCATGATGGATTGCCAGCGGGTAGAAAGGGTGGGTTGGGGAGGGCACTATGGAGATTTGTACTTCAAAGGCTAAAACAAATCCCATTTCCTGAGATTTCCATTGCACAGGAAGTTCCCCTTTCAAAATTCCAATACAATCCGATTCTTCCAAAAATCAATCACAAATGTGAACACTATTGCCTAATAGCCCAATGCTGTAGGTGTTGATTTCATTCTGAATACTTTTCACCCAATCCAGAATTCCTATTGGAAAAACAGCTGAATCTCACTGTAAGGCAGTGGCTTAAAACAGATAGCAAAGCCTGTAACAGAGTATAACAGTTTCTCATTGCCTGGGGCTCTTTTCAGGAGGCAAGGAGAATTTATTAGAGTTAGTGGGTGGGAAACATGGAAAGATGAAAAGTTCAGAATAGTCAGAGAGCCAGGGTAACTTGTTAACTTCCCTTCATAATTACTAGAACTCTGGGAGCTAAGAAATACGAACATAGAACAGAGAGTGTCCCACAGACAGGACGATGATGAGGTGGAGGAAACAGGAAAATCAATATTCTGTAGCTTTCACAGGCTACTCAAATAGAGGAAGGGGGAAAAAGGCAAGTCCAAAGCAAGAGAGAGGAATAATCCAGAACAGTGTCATGACTCTAGATGAAGTGGTCAGTGAAAGTGGTCATTGAATGTATAGTGTACAAGAAGCTACCAGAGCCAGGGATTTTAATGGATTTTAATGACCAAATGACATCCATTGTGGCACTGAGTATTTTAAAAGGTAATCTGTGTCCAAAGCACACTCTTGAGCAGGTCTGAGAATCGGTATTTGGTGTACACAATAAATGGAAAGATGAAAATGTAAACCCACTTGGGGAGGAAGGATGAGGGGGAGGAAAGTCCACAGATGATCTCTGTAAATAAGCTATGTGCTAAGGCTCTGAGAAGCTGGCTACTAGGGTTGGAACTCTCAGCTTCCTTTACCTCCCTGTCTCTCTCAGGGCCAGCAGAGGCAATTTCCTGTCAGTGAAGAGATAAGGAATCGAATGTACACTGAAGCTAGATCTGAGTTGGAAGATTGAGTTGAAAAATAATTAACAAAATTTGAAAAGCAAATTTCCCATTACAAACTCAAAAACATTTTCACTCCTGAAGAAATCTGAGCCTTATACTGAGCTGCAATCACGGGTCAGGAACAAAGAGGCAAGGGGGCTTTTTTTCCCCTCTGCTTTTCTCAAATGTGAATTAACCAGTCACAGCTCTATTCTCAGTCCCTGAACCACCAAACTGTTTCCACTGGGTCCTAAGAAAGAGGACATTACAGAAATTCAAGAAACATGAATTTGCAAAGCAAAGTGTCAAGTGGAGTGAAAGATACAGAGGGGGGAAAAAGATAACTGCGTGCCTTGAAAGAAATGATTGGCCAGGCAGGTGAGGAAATAATCCTAAAGAACTATAAGCAGGGCAGAGGGAAATAAGTGCTGATCCGAGGTTTGAGAATCTAGGAACAGAGAGAATGAATGAAAATTTTCACAGGGGAGATGGTAGTTGAGCCAGGCCCACCTATTCAATGTGGCCTCATCCATATTCTCTTCCACACTGGTGACACAGACTTAGGGAAATTAACCAATTTTTCATCTTGGTCCCAGCTTTCTAAAAGGATCCTCAGCTTTTTTTTTTTTTTTTTTTTTTTTTTTTTTTTTTTTGGTACTGGGGATCGAATTCAGAACCTTGCACTTGCAAGGTAGGTGGCGGCACCACTGAGCTAAATGCTCAGCAGGATCTTCAGCTCTTTGGCCTCAAAAGTTTTAACTCAATTTTCATCTTGGTACTAGCTCTCTAATGGGATCTTCAGCTGCTTCACACCAGTAGTTTTCCCTGGAGCCCCTTATATTTTTTTTCTAAACCCCACAGTGTTTTTTATTCCAGACCCTGTAAGCGTCAGTGTTTAGAATCCTTAGCAACCCTTTTGTCTCTAGGTTTCCTGTGCAATCATAAGAAAGTACTCTGTCTTCTATGTTCCCTCACTTCAGTGGCCTCATCTCAAGGTGAAACCTGCCCTGCCATTTCCAGGTCCAAGGAGAGAAAAGAGCAAAGCAAACTATGACTTCAGAATCACTCCTGGTTTCTTTCTTATATTCCAAAGGCAAGTATGAAACAGTGGAGCTAGGACCCCTTTTCCTTCTTTGATATTCCCCTAGTGATGGAGAAGAGAGAGCTGGGTTTTTCTGAACCACCAGCTTTCTGTCCCAGGTCTAAAGCAAAGCTCATCTGTAGGATATTCTAAATGGCACAGACACAGCAAGGGAAGATTCTGCACAGGGACAGATATAGTTAGCACACTATAAAGGCAAGGGGGAATTAACAGCTAAGGCTTTTCTTGGCTTGGATCTGGGGATTTACAGTAGCCATCAGGCTCTGAAGCCAGTAGGGGTGTGTGATCAAGTGCAACTGGATGCACTGAAGTATGAGCTGCTTCCTCCCATCCTTTCCCAAGTTAAATAGGTTTGAAACCTCGGTGTAACTTTCAAATACTTTAACCTTTAATACTAGCACCTACTACAGAATTTTGCACAAAGCAAATGTTTAACATGTGTCTAAGGCAGTGATGGTGAACCTTTTTTGGAGACCAAGTACCCTAACTGTAACCCAAAACTCATTTATTTATCACAAATATCAACGCTGCCCCTATGTGCACCTGCTGCTGTGGTGAGGCTATGGCAACTCGGCGTGTGTGCCAGCAGGGAGGGCACTACATGTCTGCTGGGGCACGCATGCCACAGGCTTGCCACCACTGGTCCAGAGGAAATATCTGAGCATTATGGGCCTAACAGTTTCTGAGAACTAAATCTTAGTAGAGAAAATGCACAATTCCATCTAGTTGCTGGATTTTGTGAAAATTAAGATGGGTCTTGACAATTTCCATTTTTGAAGTTGTTAGTTTGTTAAAATCTGAAAAAATAACTAAAATAGTGTTGCAAAATGTTTTTCTCTATGTACAAATATGTAGATTAGTTGAAATGTATTACTCATAGAGTAATTGCAACATTTAATCTTTGTGTACTAATAACTGGAGTTGTGGCAAGTAAGGGGACCCAAATTAAAGTGTGATGGTTATCTTTTTTCGGTACCGGGAATTGAACTTGGGTCCTTGTGCTTGCAAGGCAGGCCACTGAACCGCTGAGCTAAATCCCCGGCCCGGTTATCTTTTTCTTTTTTCAAATCTTGTTCATGTAATTTTGTGACTGGCTGTATTACTTAATTGAGGGAAAAGGTTAGAGGTTTAGCTGGGAGACGCTTCATGAGCATGAAGACTAAGATAAATAAATGGTCTCCACCAGCCTCACACTACTACAGATTTTATTCAATTTATACTTCTAGCCCCTTTGCCATTCTTGACAGCAGAACAAGATACAAGCATTGAACAATTATTATTTTTAGTCAATAATGGAAAAAAGTCTGCTACGTTCTAGTGTTTGCAGTACGGGCTGGACACAGAGGAAGAAACAAAACAGATACAATAGTCTCTTGTGAGTTCACAGAACTCACAGTAGAGAGGGGAGGATAGGTAGTAAGTAATCAAGAGTTCAATGCTGTAGAGGAGTGAAAACAAGGCAGTGTGAGAAATGAGAGTACAAAGGTATGGGAAACAGACTGCATCCTTCAGGTGGAATATCAAGAAGAAATTTTAATGCAAATATTAAAGTTGCAAAGAAGTCAGGAAGGGCAGAGATAAAGGAAAAGCATTCTTGGCTGAGGGAACAACATCTATGAAGTTCTCTAGGCATGGGACACTGAAAGAACCGGAAGAAATGCTAATACAACTGGAGTATTATGAGCTTTCTTCAAGTAAAGCCTCCTACTGAGTTCATGTGAGCAATGTCTTAATAGTCCTGATAAGGAGTTTATGGTATGGCTACTTCTCTTTTCATAAAACCAAACTGTTACAGAGGAAATTTGAGAAAGCTTAAAAAATAAAAACAGGATGGACTTTCATCCTGGGACAGGAATCAAAGAGTGGAATCGATGACCTTTGTAGGTCCCTCAGTTTTGGAGATACAGGGAATAGAGACCATTGGTAGAAAATTCTGGCATTGAAAATGTTTGAGAAAATTACGATATCCACATTCATAAAATATTAGGTCACTGATTCATGAGGGATTTCATCCAAACTGAAAAGATTTAACAGAACTTTTGGTTGGTTTTAATAGTAACTGAGCTTATTAGATTTGTCTTAGAAAAACTTGCTTGGTTTTGGAAAGAACAATGGAAACTCATCCTGAGCAGAAACATTCTTCGAAGATAGAACAAAGCTCATCTTTGGTCTATTCCAAATTGCACTGGTGTGAGCCAAACATATCCGATCTGAAGAGGACAAGTGAGGTTGAGATTTCCATGTGAATGCTGTGATGAAGCTATGCCAACTGTAGTGACAGGGAAGATGCTCTTAACTGGGAATATAAGTCTTATGTACTCTGGGCTGAGGTGTCCAGGAACCCCGCGACAAGTGTTAACAGCTGAAGGGTAGAAGAAGAAAGAAAATGATGGCAGTGAGAGAGAGCAAAGGACATAATGAGAAACAAGGTAGAAGAAATAAAAGACATAAGAGCACACTATTCAGGGCCATCTCAGCAAAATGTTATTTTCCTCTTCCCAAACATTCTTTTACTTAAAAGGAAATGTTAAAAAATGTTTTAGAGCATGAAGGACATTTCATTTATTTTTCCATTTTGTCAGTAAAAAAGTTTGTGGTTTTTTTTTCCCCCTCATAATGTCACACCATCGCTAAAGAATTAGAGAACCATACACCACTAGACAAAGATAGGTATTTCCAGACAGAATCCATAAAACTAGGTCAGTTGTACTTTAGATATGAATTTTTTAAATCCATAATGATGCAAATTGTTAATACTGGGTCAATGAAGCTAGAATGAGTTTAGTTTTCTCACAGCAGTTCATCTATTACTAAACCCGATTTGGCCCATCAGAAAAGATAATTTAATCTCAGGTCTCCAAAACTAACATAAATCTGAATGTAAAATGCATTTTAAAGGGAAAATGTCTTTGCTCTCTTCTTTTTCTCTCTTCTACCCAATTTCTGCAAATAAATGGTGAAGATGACAACAGTTTTTCTCTTTTAAACAAACTATATTTCTTGATACATAGAATGTTTATATATTTGTCTGGGATAAATACTGTAATAATTACAGTGATATTATTGCTATTAGTTCAGTAGAACTATATGGTAGAATGCTAGGACCAACTCTAATAAAAACCCAGTTAAATCACCCTGTATTAGAGGAACCCAGACAAGATAATGTGCAAAGTAGAACTGAATAGGAGACAATTTCAGTGGAGACCTTATCTGAAAGGCTCAGGGTCTTGAAGTGCTGAAAGAATTTTATTACGAGTCTGCACCACTGCGTGAACTCTGTGACAGCATCAAACAGAGCTCTGGTTATATTTAAGTTTAAAATTGGAAGAGAAATCCTACTGATGAAATCTAAGGGTTTCATCCAGCTCAGACGGCAAACAACTACCCATTTCCTTACAGAGGAATATTTTAAGTTTAGCTCTTTGATTTAGAATTGGAAATGATACTAAAATAGGTTTCTGAAAAAAATTAAACTATAAACTGTCATATTCCATCCCACTTAACATGAATGAGCAGAGCCTCTAGGATAAACTTGATTAACATAAAAAAGAGTAAAATCTTATTTATGTTTCTAGAGAATAAAAGATTGTTTTTTTAAAAAATCCTCAAACTGTGTTCATACTTTCCAAATAATAGCACATGTGATTCCTCTGGCTATCACTCAAGCAAATATTTTCATTTTAATGAAAGTTGCTTCCTATATTTCTTTTTCTAAGGTCTCTTATTAAAAGTTAGTTTTCTATTTAGTGATTTAGAACTTGCTGTTTAGCCTCAAAGTCACCCCTGAATAATCTGTCATGGGAGAGGCTCATCTTAGCGTCAATGGTGACAACAGTAATATGAAAAGTAAAAGGGCAGCACTGACTAGGTGCAGGCTTATGTAAACGTAGGTTATCATTTCATGCTCAAAACTACCTAAAAGTTGTTACTATTGCCACTTGTCTTTTACAGAAGAGGAAATGGACACATATGGAGGTTAAGTAATTTGTTCAGTGTTACACATGTAAGTAAAGCCAGTTCATTAGATCCCAGAATCCACCCACAGTTTCTATTAGTGCACTTTGTCATTTCTCTACTGCTGAAGAGCACAAAGCTTCCAGACAATGGAAAGAGAATGACCATACACTTGAGTTTTCTGTAGGCCTTACAAAGACTGAAGATGGACAAAGACCTTGGCCACATTGTAGAACCTGAAGACTGCTAGGCTAGATCAGACTCATAGTGAATAAATTCTATCGCACTAGGAGGGTCCTATAAAAGTAATACTGGCTAAGAACTCAGGTTCTGGTGTTGGTTAAACTAGGAAGGTTCAAATCTCTACTGGTGTGCTCAATTACTTTATGACTTAATCTCCTTGATTTAGGTTTCTTTTGCTATAAAAGGAAAGCGATAATAGCATCTATCACATAAACTTGTAAGCTATAATAAAATAATGCATGTAAAGTTCATATATCATACTTGGTACATCCTAAATCCTTATAATGTTAGGTATTACTTTTTGGATTCCTAAGAGAAAAAGACCTCAGGAACCAAAATTCTGAATAGGAAGCACACCATTTTCCCATATCCATATCTCTAATACTGAACAGACATCTAAAAGGTCACAGGCTCCTTGGCTAATCACTGATGCCAAAAAAGGATAACAGGGTGGCCTTAGCCTTGCATTCAGGAAGGAAGGGGACATTACTGACCGAGCCGATGAGGTTGGCTCTGTGACTTGGCGCTGCATGCGGACCCCATGTGCACAGTTCTCCTGGACCCCCGGCTGGGTGGAGAAGGGAATGTCTGGGGAGGTGTGGCTTATCTTCATGGAGGAGTCAGGGCAGGGTGTGGGTGTGTCCATGAAGTCCTCACTGTTCTCTTGCTCATTGGTCTCTGTGTCCATGTAGTTAAGAGGCTCCTGGTTGTTGTCTTTGCTACCAGAGAACAGGCCTCGTTCTCGCCATGGAACCCAGCAGAGTTTCCAAGACACGAAGAGAGACACACCAAAGAGGGCAAGACCACAGGCAGTGACCACGAGGGTCAGCAGGCTCACTGAGATATCTGTAAAGAAGCAAAGATCACAGGTCAGTGTGACTGTGCCTCCCACATCCACCCATCACACGATGCGGGCAGAATGACCCTCGCATCTGTTCATCCCTAAGGAGCTGGCTGCAGGAGGCCAGGCTGGGAGATATTCCTGGATCATCTGATTCTGGGACAGTGACAGTGAGAATCCAGACATAACCAGAAAACCAGTGAGCAAAACCAGAGGGAATATAACGTAACATGGAGGCCATATTTAGAAGAAATAAGCAGCCTGTGGCAGCAAGAAACAAGGCATTCCTAGGGGGCCCAGGAATCCCTGTTAGTCCACTAAGACCCCTCCTACAGGCAACATGAGTCATACATGTTTTCTGAACAGGGCACTTTCAACTGTCCTTAAAAATTACTTGGTCATCCCAGAGAGCTATACAATATAATTGCAGAATTAAGTCACAACTTCTTAAAACAAGAAAAAACAGAAGTGCTTTTCTTTTTGTTTTTGTCATTAATTTTTAAGGGTTTAGGCAACATGAAGCCCAAATCTTATGTGGATTTTGCAGTCTCAAGAATTCCACTCAGTGGTCAAGTCCTTGGGACTCAGAGCAGACTGTCATGGCTTGAGATTCCCCAGAAGTAGACCCTGAGACAAGTATGCAAGAGTGAAAGGTTGATTTAGGTGGAGAAAACATAGATAGGAAAAGTGGGGGACGTGATCCAGAGAAGACAGCCAGTAAATGGGGCATTATCAAGCCAGTTACCACAGAGAGGGACTAGAGGTGAAGTCTGCTGGGGAGAGATCATATGTCTCAGAGTTATGCCACCAAGAGGGTGAGGGACTTGGGCTTCTTATTTACCAATTCCTTTTAGTCATTGATCTGACGGCAGCTCTCAAAGGGCATGAAATATTACATCTCAACTGGTCATACAGAAAAAATGAGTTTTGGTGGCCAGAAAAATCCCTCACTTGAATCAGTGCAGAGGTCATACTGGATGGATATCAAAGGCACATAATAAAGTGGTAAAGGTGAAGGCATGGTACATGGCAGGTAATAAGAGCCTCTGAAATGGACCACAGCCCTGTGACCAATGTCTATTCTTCTAGCTTTCAGATCAAAGTCTAATTCCCTTTAGGCTCCCACCCCACTCTACCACAGAGCCATGGAGGCTTAAGCATCGATTGGAACTAATTCCTGACAGTATTACCTTAAAGAACACACCTACCTATCATGACTGTGCTGCACTATACTTAGGAGGCCCGAGGTTTTGCCTCTATGGTCTATCATTAATATCTGTATTGCTTCCACCCAAAATTTTCTGAAGGTCCACTATGTGCCAGGTACTACTAGCTTGTGAGATACAATGCAGAACATGACACTCCACACCTTCATAAAGTCATGCTCTAGTAAAGGAGAAAATCAGAAATTCATTATTAAGTCTTCACAATGTCAACTATCCACATCAACATTCTGTGATCTGTGGCAAACTATTCCTGTGGAGGCATGCATGGGACCTTTCTGCAAACCATTTAGTTATGAAATCAAGCTGCTTTTCACCATGATTCTGAAGGCACTTGATCATTCTCAGGAAATGGTACACAGTCTCTTCATGAAGCTTTGCTCTTCAGAGAAAGTCAGCGCTTACTGGTGAAGGAACTAACTTATCCCCAGATGCTTCCCAGTCAGTCTCTGTCCTTGCAGTGAAACAATGTAACATTTCGGAAAACACTGGGATTCCAGTTTCAACCTGGCTGACCCAGCTCAAATCTGTCCCTTTTGCTTCCTCAAATCCACTGAAATGGCATAAGCAGTGGAAAAACAAGAAAGGGCAACTGATCTGTTTCTGAACCAGTAATTGAAAGGAATTTCTGGTTTTGGGAAAAGCCAATCAGCTCTGAAAACTCAGCACAGACAAATGAAGAACCGAGATTTTAAAATCCTAAGTACGGGATGGGAGATAGAATAGTTGGTGGGGGCAAAGTAAAAGCCACTAAAAACCACACCTCACAGCGCTCTAACATGAGGCGGGGCTCATTTGGCTCTGACAGCTCATGCAGTGGAGTAGAAAATTTACTGGTGCAGACTTCTGTGAAAGGTGATAATAATTGGGGGCATAAGTAAGGAAGAGACCCTGTCCCAGCTGTCATAGAAAACATTAATCTCTACTCCCCTCCAGTCATGTGTAGTGGCACACATCTATAATCCCAGCATTCAGGAGGCTGAGGCAGGAGGATTCCTGAAGGTTTAAAGCCAGCCTGGATGATATAGCAAGACCCTGTCTTTAAAAAAAAATAAAAAATAAAGACAAAGCAGGGTCTACAGAGAAGTCAAATTCCTTAATACATTCTGTATAAAGGTAGAGCCTCTTCCCTATGAACTGATAATTACTTCAGCTTTGTCCTCACACAGAGACTGCTAGCAAAACACCAGCAAGGTTGGAGGCGGGCAGGCTAGGTCTAGGAATGTGAGGTGATAACTGGATTATTCTGCACTGGTCCCTCTCCCCTGCCGCAGTGCTTCACTCCAAGGGGCCAGCACAAATCCCAAGCCTCTGACAGTGACTCTGAACGTGTGACTTGCTCTAGCCCATGGAAGAGCACTTGTGAGCTCTCACCTTGAGCAGAAGAAAGAGCTTTCAGGTTATGGATGATCTTCTAGCCTGATTACCATACAATGACTTCATACATAGGCCCGAAGTCAGATTAAACCAGGGTCAGACTGTGTAACAGATATGCAAGTGAACCATAGATCCATCAGCAAAAACTAAGCATTTGGTATTTTATGTCAGTAAGATTTTAAAGGCATTTGCTGCCATAGTAAAAAAAAAAAAAAAAAAAAAAA
>NW_022900928.1:21828061-21874184 GCF_012274545.1 Fukomys damarensis
AAAAAAAAAAAAAAAAAAAAAAAAAAAAAATTGACTAAGATGGGTGACTATGTAATTTACTGTGCAAAGCTGGGACAATTTTAAGAAAAAGTGTACACGGGACTGAGATACTTAAGCGCTGGAACTTGGACATATGGTCACCCTGGACTTAAGAATCCCACATGAGCTCCAAACGCATCAGTTTAGCATCACATGACAGGATTTAGCTTGGCATGGACAACATGTCAAGTAATTTGATGTCCTGGTCAACTTTTACTACTAACTGTAGGGCCCCTAACTCCGTGCAAGAACAACTTTAGCTTGTTAGTTCAGTTCTGTCAAAAACAATCCAAAAGCAGCTTGCTCACAAGTCTAGTCACGAAGAACCTTGTCCATTTCAACACTAAATGACAAGAATCTCAATCAGTTCCTGGTACACAGAAGGCAGTCAACAAATGGTGATGCTCACTAGAGGCTCTCTACAGCCACGTGCCTTGTCAACCGTGAATTATGACTGCGTAGGTTGTGGCCTGTAAACTCTAGGGGCACTGGTACAGTCAAAGTCTTACAGATTTTTGTGCATATGGTTATTTCAAGAATTTCTGACAAATAGTAAGAGTGTATGTTTCTTATTCACACAGACACGCCACATGAATTAACAGTGTGCTTGACTTGCTGGGAAAAGTCAATGGAGACCAACACTGCCACACCAGCCACTAAGTGTAATCATCTGGACTCGTTACAAATAACTCAGTGTGCCCTCTCCATGCTACACTTGTGCTTTTCTCTCTTTTGTCAGAAAGAAAGCAGGGCCACTAAGCCCATCCTCCCCACCTCAAACCTCTGAATTCAGCAAAGGGAGGCAGAAAGCCACCTTAGAATTACAGCATAGTTTTATTTAGAAAGAGAAGATTTAGTTCTTAAATTAGATAGTAAGTATGTGGTTGTTTCATTATTAATCTGCAAAAGATATGAGTTCATTATATTTACTCTAATGTTTATGGTATATTATATAGACACATTGAAAACAATAGCAATAATAAATAACGAGAATTTTTTTTTAATGAATAGAACCAGCATAACTGGTCCTCTTGTCCAAGGATCAAAGGAGTAACAAGATGGTTATTCAAGAATTAAAGGAGATAGGGCTGGGGATTTAGCTCAGTGGTGCCGCCACCTGCCTCTCAAGCACAAGGTCCCAAGTTCAAACCCCAGTACCAAGAAAAAAAAAAAAAAAAAGAATTAAAGGAGATCAACAGCACACCAGTTCCGATCTAGATCCCTGGAGGTGTCACTGATTTGGGGGTTGACCATACGGGACATGAAACCATAGCAAAAACTATGTGCAGTGGACCTTTTTCAAGGGGAAAACATGAGGTGGATGCTCTGAAGTTAGGCCCTAGCCATGGCACATAATGTAGCATAGCAACGTCCCTGCGCACAGAGCAATGTCAACGCTCTGTGACATTTATGGATTCAACAACATTCCAGCTGGACCTGTAAACCTAAAAGAATTTTCTTGTCTTGAAATGGCAACTATAAGTATTATTGGCCAATGAGTGAAAAACCTGAACATTCATGCCCTGCACAGGGACCGAGGTATAATAGCTGCCCTCCTGAACCATAATGGTCCCAGGAAAACACATGAATGGACAGTAAGAGTCACAGGACAAACGGGGACTGTTGAGTCAATAGCTCAGTAGAAGTTAGCCAAGCTGAGCCATCAGAATAAATGGTCCCGGTCCCTGTCATGAAACAAAATGAAATCAAGAGCCAAGTAATTTCTGCACT
Source organism: Fukomys damarensis (assembly GCF_012274545.1). Taxonomy (NCBI): domain Eukaryota; kingdom Metazoa; phylum Chordata; class Mammalia; order Rodentia; family Bathyergidae; genus Fukomys; species Fukomys damarensis. The sequence continues at coordinate 21,829,832 of NW_022900928.1, forward strand.
GAGACTTACGCAATTGAGGCTAGAGAAGGAAGTAGGCTGCAGAAGTAACCAGAAACAGATACCCTTGAGATCTTATCTCATTCAGAAATAAAGCATCATGATTGACCAAACAAAATAAAAACTCAAGAAAGTCCAGAAACTTTGACTACATGTGAATCAAAGGCACAATTAAAAAGCACCCCAAAGACAGAAAATATAAACAAAAAATATGGGACATAGGATATTTATCTAGGAAATCTGTTGTTTAAATTTTTCAAAATTAGGATGGAGAAAATGAAGGTAAAAGTCATAAAAAAATAAAATTCTCTAGAATTGAAGGACAAACTGATAGAGAACCACTGAGAACCTATAATAAAATACTGTACTATCACTTTAGATGCATTACTGTGAAGTTTCAAAACACCAAGACTAGAGAAAGTTATAAAACTTAAGAGACAAAAATCATAAAAACAAAAAGAAATTAGACCATACTGGCATCAGACATCTCATGAAAAATAGTAAATAATGAAATGTCTGCAAGCTTCTGAGAAAGAAAAAACTATATCCAATTTAGAATTCTTCATTCAAACATGCTATCAATAAAGTATGAGAACTGCAAAGTTCTTTATTGTGTCTACAAGAAGTCAGAAAGATTACTTTGCAAGTATCTGTAATAGGAAGTTACTTGAAGATTACTGTAGGAGTTTAAAATGAGACATGAGATTGAATATATAGGAAAAAATGTGCTTTACTCAGATCAGTAAAACAAAGTCCCAGCACAGGATCTGAGCCCAGAAAAGAGCCAGTCCAGCCTAGAAAAGTCATATGATGAGGCATCTAAAACTGCTATATAGTTAAACATATGTGAAAAAGAAAAATTTGAACTTGAAATCTAATATCATAAATTATTAAGAACAGCTAGACTCAAATTTTTATAACTGTATGGCAGTTATATTTTATAGATACATATGGAAATATACAAAGCATATGATGTCTAGAATTTATTTCAAATTAAAAATGAAACAACATTGACCATGAGTTGATAGTTACTGAAAGTGAGTTTTGAGTAGGTGGAGTTCATTATATTGTTATCTCACTTTTGAATATACTTGACAATTTTCTAATGGAAAGTAAAAATATAACATGCTTAAATTAAGTAAAAGGAAAGGCTGATCCCTGACATCAGTCTTACTCACTTGGTCCTGGGTGAGTGAGGTCTTATCTCTTTCTCTCTCTCTCCCTCTCCCTCTCTCTCTCTCTCGCTCTCTCTCTGTCTCTCTCTCTCTTTCTCTCTCTGGTTTTTGGCACACGGTTTCACTATGTAGTTCAGGCTGGTCTCGAACTCACAGCAGTCCTCCTTGCCTCAGCCTACAGTACTGGAATTACAGGTGTGTGCCACCACACCTGGCTCTAGTATCTCCATTTTTAACAAGCATCTCAAATCTCTGACAAGTCTGATACAGATGGTGTTGATAACACTGAGGAAACCTAAGTAGAGAGAGAAAAAGAGGGAGGGAAAGAGAAAGGCAAGGAGGGAGGGAAGGAAGGAAAGAAGGGGGGGGAGGGGAGAGGGGAGGGTGCGGAGAGAGAATAAATATGAATGAGAATGAGAGAACACGAGATGCATTCCTGATTTTAAGACAACTGTGTCTTGGGGGCCTAACATAGATAATATCGGCATATTTGTTTAGGAAATCAGGCTGTAGAGGACTCGAGGATATCACGTGGTGTTTTGCAGGGAAAGTGGTAATGTGATTAGATAGAGGAAATAGGCAAGACCAGACTGCTCTGAAGATGAGTTGTTAAATGTTTCAGGGAACTGGACCAATGAGGAAACACTGCATTAGAATTAACCAGAGGGATCATCTAGTATATCCGTGAGAATTCCCTTATCAACATCTTTTATGTGACTACAAATTCTTCATTTAATATTTCATTCCCTGTGTTTTTAAGTTGTACAGAATGAAATTATTTTATTTTTGCAATTTAAAAGGATAAAAAATATTATTGAACCTAAAACCGCTCTAAGAACAAAATCTATTCAAGTAAAAGTGAAGAGAAAGAAAGCAGGGTACAGGGAGTAAAAGGAAGAAGAGGCAGGGGAAATTACTGAGTTTAAACATCACAGAATTCTAGAGTTATCTAGTAAAGGAGAATTTAGCTCTATACATACCTTGATAGGCTAGAGAACATGTTCTGAACGGTGACCGTGAAACATGTAGTACTAGATTTAGGGTTAAAATGCTTTGGTGATGGAGCTTAATCATCCTGGAAATGCAATATTGCAAAGACACCACTGTGTAATTACATGGTAGGTACCACAGCACACTAGTTATGATCACAGATCCTCAAGTCACTTAGTCAAGATCTGCATCCCAACAGGAACTGTGCAACCTTAGATAAATTTCTCTGTATCTCATTTTATCATAGTAATGTTGGGATCATATCAGTCTCTATCTCTTGGGCTTGTAATGAGTACTTTGAAAGGTACTGGTACTCAATAAATCTGTTGTGGGTTCGTGTTTTTCCATGCATCTCGGGATCAGGTTGTTCCATATACAGACTTATTCTTATCACCAATAAGTGGTCACCTTGGTTACTAAATAACGAGGCCTCCCGCAGATTTATGAAATGAGCTGGCAACATGCAAATACCAAGTACTAAATCAGTGCTTAGTGAACTGAATTACTGAGGAGAAGAGCAGGAGTTCCTATTATTCAACTGGTATTTGCTAAGAACTAAACTAGGGGCAGAACATAAATGAAACAAGCCTCTGCCTGTAAGAAACTACTAATCAGAAGAAATTGAATGGGGCTATTCACAATTTACAGAATACCACAATAGCCCAGAAGACAGGGATACATACCAAGTCTGGAATTCAGAGGCTTCCTACAAGATTTAAGAGAGAAATTGGTACCAAGGAGTAGTAGTAGTTGTGTAACACATAGTGTACCTTGGTTTATGGACATTTTTGTTTGTGAACAATTTGCTCTGAAAACAGAAGCATTTGGCAAAATTTTGCTTTGGTTTATGAATTCTGCATAGAGTGACAAACATGGCCACAGCCATCTTTCCCACACAAATACGAACATGTCCACTTTTTCCAGAATTGTGGAACAAGTTAAGTTTGTGAACAGAGATACCACTGTACCTAAAAATATGGAACTACATAATGAATAAGTAGAAACAGAAAGAATTCTAAGATGGCCTACATCAAATCACTGAATGGACTTAGGGTGATTTTGGCAAGAACTAGAAAAGAAAAAGATGAGAGATGTAGACAAAGGTCTGATTTTCATACAGAATAGAAAGGAATATTGGTAGAAATATGAATAGTAAAGACTGTTCTGATGAGGTCTCAAATGGTAATGAGGAACAAGTGATCAGAAACTGGATGAAACATGATTCTTCTTATAAAGTGGAGAAGCACTTGGGCTGAACTGTGTGCCCATTCTATTATTTGTAGAAGATAGAGCTTGTAAGAAACAAATCTATATGTAACTGAAGTTATTTCTAAGCAAAATATTAAAAGGTGTGGCTCCTGACTAGTAAGAGTAAAATTAGAGAAGCAAGGGATCACTTAAAGATAAAATTATTAAGCAAAAAGTAACTAGAAGATTTGGACAATTCTCACCTATCTGTATTGTAAAAAAAAAAAATTAGAATGTATGTTTGGAAGACTGCATAAGGGTGTGGCCAAGCAATTTTTAACAGTGAGATTAATCTAAGTGTGACCCACAAACTTTTTTAGGCACTACAAACTGCCAGTTTTGAAATGAAGGGGAACAAAATGAGAAGGAACAAAGAAGGCTGTCTGACTTGGATTTTATAGGATGAGGTAACAGAAATATTCAGCTGGGAATGTGCCTTATTTTTCAAAGTGGGGAAGAATGACCCTGAAGAAAATTCAGAGACCATCAGGTCTACCTTCTTGATTCCTGCAGATGACATTGCCTCTACTCAAAGTCATAGGGGCAGGGCTGCCTAGAGGTGTGGATGTGGGGCCACCTGACAGAGCTCTGGAGATTCAACTTGTATTTGGCAGAGGTGAGAAAACAGGAGCATAGCTCTATGTGTCCAGGAGAACAGATCACTGCCCCATATGCCCACAGAGTACAACCTCAGCCCAGTGAGCCTAGAGGAAAGGGTATTGGGCCAAAAAGAATAATTTTGAGCCTTCAGGACTCATGGAACTTTGCTTGCAATGGGACCTCTTATCCCTTTCTTCTTTCTTCCTTTTGGAATGGAAATACCGCTCTAGGCCTGTCCCCTATTGTATTTTGAAAGCACAGAACTTGATTTCACAGGATTACAATCAGAAAATGAATTTGCTTGCCTCTGGATGAATCATGTCTTGACTCTCACTCATATCTCATTTAGGTGATACTTAGGTAAGACTTTGTATTTTAGAGATAAGCACTAATATTGGAACAAGTTAAAACTTTTGGAACTTTCAGAACATAATAAATACATTCCACTTGCAAGTGAAAAGAAGACGGACTTACAGGGACCGAGGGCCTAACCCCATACACTGAGTAGCTGTAACACGTCAAAACTGTAACCCTCAATGTGTTGACATTGGGTGGTAGAGTCTTTGGGAGCAATGAGATTAGTGCCCTTATAAAAAAACACCCCAGAGTCCCTTCACCCTTTTGCCATGGGAGGACACAGGTCATCTGAGGACCAGGAAGCAAACTCTCAACCAAACACTGTATCTCCTGGCAATGTGGTCTTGGACTTTGGCCTCCAGAATTGTGAGAAATAAATTTCTGTTGTTTATAAAAAACATAATCTATAATACTCTGCAGCCTGGACTGGCTAAAATGTCATAGGCAAGCAGTGATCCAATGCTTACTTACAAACACTTCTCATACACAAAGATCAAACCCAGGCCATGTAGCTATGTGGTCTAAATAAGAGGACCACCTGTTCAACTTCACAAATAGCCTAGAAAAGAGCTTCCAGATTCCCATGGACCTAGTCCCAGCTTTGCAACATTTATATTTTGTGACCATGGATAAGTCACTGCTTTGCTACAGTCTTCTTAATCTGTCCTAAAGCACCTGGACAGGGCTCTCATATTCTATGGTTCTTGTGAAACTTCCAAGTGACTTTGGATTTACAATAATGTCTATATCTAGGGCTGAAGCCATTGTGATAATTCCCATTAGAGACCTTGAAGCACTATCCTACCGCAGGCTATGATTTAGGGCTATTCCTAATTTCTATTCTTGGCACAGACATAAGGTTCTCTTAGCACTGGCTCAGGGTGAAAATTGCAAGGATTAAGGAGCATTAACTTGGGCCTGCAGGGAGCACACCAATATTGAGACACTGAGCCAGGTAAACAGAGCACACAGCTGCCTTAACTCTAAGAAACCCATGTGTTAGTAAAATGGATTAGAACATGGAAACTGGCAAACAGCATCGATTTTATTTATTTTTGGGGGGGCTGACAGATATAAAGAGATAAAACACCTGTGTTGCTGTTTAGATCTCAAACATTCCCCTTAAAGTCTCACACATTCAGAGTCAGAGCTTCAAAAAGTATCATGGGGGTGCTGTACGCATCAGTGGAAGAATCAGGTTGTTGAATGTACTCATAGGGAGGTGGAACCTGGTTGGAGATAGGTCACCGGGGTGTGACATGGAAGGGTATGTTCCTGCCCCTAGCTCCTCCCTTCCACCTCAGCTTCATGGCTGCCATAGGATGAGCCACTGTCTTCCACCAGACCCTTCCACCCTGCCATTTCTGTCCTGGACCCAGTTGACCTTGGACTGAACCCACTCCAAATTGTACACCAAATAAACCTCTCCTCCTTTAAATTGTGAATATTGGGTATTTTGTTCCAGCAATGGGAAGTAACTGATACTCTGTAACAGGTCTGTGTGTCTGGCCCTCACATCCTTTCTTCAGAAGGTTCTCAGATGACTCTGCCTGTGTAACTAAGTTGCTAGCCTAAAATTAGCATTGAAAGAACACTTTCTATTGCACCTTCTATTTGCAAAATGCTGTCTCATGGATGTGACCAGCTCCTCTTCACACTGATGTTGCCACCCCTGCCATAGCCAAATGGGGCAAGGACTACTGAGGTTGTATAGGGACTGGAGCCATAAGCGTTCAAAGCTGGATTTTAGCTCTTATGTCACTAACTCCTGACCTTCTAAGTACCTGAGCTCTGCTGTCTTATATATAACAGGAGGGCTCAAGAGTTATGATCAGGTTTGCTAGTGTGTTTCCACTTTCATTTTACTTGGTTGCCCCAGCAAGTTATTCAACTGGGGGGAAAACTATTTTAAAGACTATTTTACCACTCGTTTAATTGGGAGTATTAGTGAAATCCACAATTTCCTGTATCATGGAATTCTGTGTAGAATAAATAGTAACGCTCAGATGTGCTAGGAACCACTGAGTTAATAGAAAATCAGCATACAAATGATTTTAGACAATGGGGGACATCTGTCTGAAAACAGCACTGTTAGGGTTTAGATGTCAAGGTCCCCTCAATGTCTCACGTGTTCAGAGGTGGGGCTGTTGGGAGGTGACTGGATCATGGGGACCCTAAACCCAACTGACGAGTTCATAACCGAGCGTGTCATTGAGAAGTAGGGCCTGGTCAGAAGGGGGAGGTCATAGGGGGCATGACATGGAAGAATGTATTCTTGTCCCCAGCTCCTTCTCCTCCTCTCTCTCTTCTTCCTGGCTGCCAGGGAGTGAAAACAGTTTTTCATTTTCCTTGTACCAGAAATCGAACTCAGGACCTTACACTTGTGAAGCAGGTGGTAGAACCACTGAGCTAAATCCCTGACCCAATAAGTAAGTAACCAAGACAAAAACACCTTGAAATAAAACTCAAACACAGAGGAATAGCGAACAGGCACAAAGGGTCACCCTCCTTGGTGTAGCCACAGAAAGTGAAAGCCTTGGCCCACTAGCAGTACTATGTGGGGCTACAGGGTGGTGGGAGTTGTTTCTCACCTCTATGATGGTGGTAGAAGTTCCTCTTTGCCTGGTTATACACTTGCATCTGCATTAATTTATTACCGTGCTTTCACAGTGTTTCTTGACAATCTTTTAAAGAATGCTGCATTGGCCCAATAATCCATACCTCCCACAGGACCTTTTCCAAACTTTTTCAGTTGAGTTCTTTACTAGGCCATATCTGATCTTGCTTTGATCCAATTTATGTTTAAATCTCTCATCTACCCTGTGAAACAAGATCAAAAGGCTGCTGCCAACCATTTTTGTGAATAAGCATTTAGAAAAATTCATAGAGCAATATATAATGTAGGATGCCTCCTCCCATTCTTGGCTTGCATAAAGAAAGCTCAGGTTCAGTCTTTCCTTCCCCTTTTATTTGATGTTGTCCAGGTGCATAGGGCATGGTGCAGTACTGGGAAGTTTACTGTGGTGCTAGACCCCAGAATTAGGCAGGCTTTCCCTCCTGGTCCTTCTTCAGGCACAGGTGGATGCCTTCAGAACAGGGCCTTGATCTTAAATATCTGGTCTCGCTGAGGGCAGACTGCACACGTACCCTTTGTGAGCTCTGCCTACATTGGTGTGGGCAGACAGCTCCCAGTCTTCTACTGGGGTTGCAGTTATGCCCGATTGTGCAACTTGATTGGCTTAAGAGCTGCCCAGGGGATTAGTGGAACATATTTATGGTGGGTCATGGAGGTGTGACATTGGGTGCTATATCTGGTCCCTTACCCCTTCCTCTCTGATACTATCCACATGCTCTGCTTCCTGGTTGCCATGAACTAAGCATCTTTGTTCTGCCATGATTTCTGCCATGATGTTTTTTCCTTTGGAGCCAGTTGACTGCAGACTGACTCTCCAAACTCATGAGCCAAATTAAACTTCTCCTCCTTTAACTCATGGATATTAGGTATTGTGTATCTGTAATAGGAAAGCTCACTAATACAACTGGCACGAAGGGAACAGAATGGAGAGGAATTTTTTTTCAGAGCACAAAAGTTGAACAAAAGGTAGCATACATGAGTAATGACCTAAAGCCAGAGTGTACAGACTTGTTTTAAACAAATGTGAGTCACTCTCCAGAGTCCTGTAATATTTCTTGAAAGATGGAGCAGAGCTTCCGGTGAGTCCTGGGGAATTGATGGGGACAACAGGATAATAAATTGTATGTGTAAGTATCTGCAAGTTGTTCAGGTACTAGGCACTCTAGTTCACAATTCTGATTCTAAAACAATATATTCTTGTCTAAAATTGAGGCTTTTAAAATGCTATACTCAAAGCAGTATTTTTGTACATGATGCATTTTCTAGTCAGAGACCCTCTTCTGATATCTGACTAAAATGGGTGTATGTCCTAAGGTTTGCATTATAAATCTTGCATCAGGAAACTATAGAATTTCTACTTATCACTATAAATCCATGCTCTTCTACTGTCTTCCCTGTTTTGGGTCATTCATATTAGATCCATATGAAATATATCAAGGGACTGCCTTTCCTTTTGCTTCTGTTAAGTTCAGAAGAGAGAGGAGGAGTTCCTGTTGGAAAACTGCAGGCCATAAGAAGAGAGCAGTTAGTGCTCACACTCCCCCAGCTATTTTCCTGCTAAGTCACTATGTTGCACACGCCTCTCTATTGAAAGCCACTGCTTCTTCTCTGGGTTCTTTCAGGCCTATGTGTCGCGACATCTTCTAATATTCCTGGCCCTACAGTACTCCACTGTCCTTTGCTGGTTCCCTCAAATTTTGAGCACATCTTTGTAAAATGCCCTTGTATTCAACTCTCCCCAAACTACCTACTTTGATCATATTGTCTGTTTTCAGTGGGACCCAGACTGACTCACCGTAGAATAAATTGTGTTCGACTCGGGGCCCTATCTCTAGTTACCCACTTAACCTTACAGAGCTTGTACTCATATCTGAGCCTGAGATTCCTAATGTACAAAATGAGATGTGACAAGATGGAAGGGGATTCTAGATTTTATATTCTCAAATGGAATGAGAAATTCTATCATTAAAATATCTCTACAACTCAGCACGATGTCTGGCACACAGGAGGCACTCCACATTTGATGAATAATAAAATTCTAAGCTATGTATCATTTGCATTTTATATCCATTCCTTGCTTCACTAAAAATGTGCTCAGGAAAAGGAAATGCCAAAGGAGCTGTGTGTTTAAGTGTGTAGAGAGCCAGATTTAGGATTACTTGTTCATCATGATTAAAATTATATAATATTTCATGCTTTTCTGAACATTTAAAACCCCTCAGAGGCAGTACAACATAGCAGAAGGAGCATGGGCCCTGGAGACAGGCATCATCTATTAAATTAATTCTGCAACACATTGTATTGAGCTGCTTCTTATGAAGATACTATGTAACTGTGGGGACAGTGACTTATAGAGAGTGTGCCAGAGAAATGATGTCTTCAGGAGAAGCTTAAATAGTCTTGCCTCTATGGCCAAGACTAACCTTGGGAGAGCGTCTCCTAAGAAACACTGCTGCTTTTGAAGCAAACCACAGAGAGAACTCCAATTCACACTCTTCTCTACTCTTTCTGTCTTTGTTTGGCTTGAAACCTGGTCCATGGGTAAAAGCACAGACACTGTTCCAATATATGACCCCTTACTAGTGTGGACCATTATACCACAAATCCAAATAGGGGCTAAAGCATGCTCAGGCTTAGACCACTGATAACTGACTAAAAGCATGAGTTCTTGTACCTCTGTATTTAACTATCAACTTCCCACAAACTATATGATTTGAAGTCAATTTTCTTTAAGCAAATATTTCATGCCACCAAAATTAAAGTGGCTTCTTTAAAAATCATTAATTTTTACTAGTAATCATACACAGCAAGTTGCCTTTACTTATCATCATCATGATTAATAACAGTGGTATATGACCAAGAAATACAGTAATTGTTCTAAGAAACATTGGTAAGTAAAGAAAAACAATACTTAAGATTCAACAGAACTTATTCTTAACTCTAACTAGAACATATATAGGATGTCTATTCTCAGAGTCACTAATGTTCCTCAGGCCTATCCTCTCTCTCCATGAGTTGCAGAAATTCTGCATGACATTCAGTAGGCAGAGCGATAGCTATGATTGAGCACTGATGTTTTTTCCTAAGACATTTCTATAATCTCACTTCTATTTAAATCATGCGGTTGTTTTCCACGTTTAAAATATGTAGAAAAATATACACAACACAAAAATTTGCCATTTTAAAGTGTACAGTTTTTTGTTTTTTTTTTGGTATGGGAGATCCTAACTCAGGACCTTGCACTTGCGAGACAGGTGGAGGTACCACTGAGCTAAATCCCCAGCTAAAGTGTACAGTTCAATGGATTAAATCCATTCATATTACTGTACTTATATCACCATCACTGGTCCTAGAAGTTGTTCACCATCCCATACTGAAACTCTGTAACCCATTAAATATTAACTCTTCATTTTCTGTGACTCCAGCTCCTGGTATCCACTGTCAACTTTATGATTGTGATAAATCAGACTGGTTACAAGACAGGTGTTTCATCTTGCAAAGGTTCTTGAAGAAGTGGTGGCTGAGAGTACAGGCAGGCTGTTGTGTAAATGCTGCGTGAAGAGGAGAATCTGGGAGAACATCTCAAATGATGCTCTGGAGATTGAAGAGGGGAAGAGGGTTACAAAAAGTTGCTTTATAACATTCTCCAGAACCACTGGCCCTGGATGGAAATGTGTTCTACTGAGAGTACAGAGAACTTCCCATTCCCTTCTGAGGTTCAAGGAATATTACCATGGGACACTCTCTATATAAATACAGTGATACCTCAGTTCACAAACTGAATTCTTTCCACAATTCTGGTTACAAATAGAAATGGACAAGAACTGAATCAGATTTCCCCATAAGGTCAACATTGAACGTAACCATTGAATTTGATTCCGATTCTTGTCCAACTCAGTTTGTGACTAGAATCATACAAAGAATCAAGTTCATGAACCAAAATAACACCAAAAAAAGAAAAAACAAAACAAAACAAAAACAAAAACCAGTGCATCAAAGCTCAAATATTTCTATCAGATAAATTAGGAAATAGTAACAAAGAAATGGGATGAAAGCATGAGGTGTTTGACATATTGTTTTGAGAGTTGCCAGACATTTTCTGCTCTATAATCTGTTAAAACTAAAAGGGAACCTCCATTTTGTTGTCCGGAAAAAGGAAGAAAAAGCTGTAATTAAATGTCATCACCATTAATCGAGTTTGGAAAAAAACTGGGATACAGATTATGGCAAGGGAAAAAGCAATGACCAGGTTAGGAGTAAGAAGCTTGCCTATGAAAGAGTACCTTCCCTGTTTTCTAAAATAAAGAGTGATTTTGAATTCTGTTCAGACCTTTGGATAATTAAAGACAGAGACACAACCGTAAGGAGCTGAGAAAACAGTATGAACAATAAAGTCTGATTGTTACTTAATGCTTTCTTAAGAAGAAAGTAGACTTTCTTGAATGAAAACTCTTTTGGGTTGATGATGTAATATTAAAGAGTTCTGAACCTTTCACTCATGAATATATAAAAAGAATGATTAATTTTATGTGAGAATTGAAAAGAAAGACAAATCATCCTGATATTTAGTTCCTCTAAAAGGATCTAAGGATAGTTTGACCACAGGGGAGGTAGAACTATATCCAGATAGTCTGATGGCCTGAGTGAACTCCTTTTGAGTTGTTATTTTATTTTTCAGTACCCAGCTTCCATAACTGGGGGTAGGGGAAGACAAAGGGTTGAAAGAGTCCTGTAAAGGAAAAGTGTATGAAGCAAAAGAGGGAGGAACAAAAGACTCACTCACATTTAATTATTCTGAGGTAAAGTAAGAATATACAGCAAATAGACAAAAAACAATAGAGAAGCAGGAAACATAAGAGGTCTCTAAAGAGAAAACTGAGAAAAGGGGAGAAATTATCATAAAAATAAAACAATATTTCCTAGTGCAAAAGACACAGGGTCTTTTTTATTGTGTCTTAGGAAATGTTGAGCAAGAGAATAAACAGGCCACACACTTTAGAAATTTCAAAACACTAGGAATAGAGAAATACCATAATCTAGATCTAGAAGCAGACTATCTCAGAGCTTTGCTTACACAATTCTAGAAATGTTGAAAGACCATGAAGCAATACCTTTAAAACTCTAAAAGAAAATTGTTTTTATTGTGTAATATATGCTTTGCCAAATCATTAAAGTGAAGGCAAAATAAAATAATTTTTAAAAATAAAAAGGACTCAATATTTGTATCTATGCTCCTCTTCCTGAAAAAAAATCACTTAAGGATGCAACCCAGTTAAAGTTTTTCAAAAACAGAATTCAAGAAAGAAAATATAGGGAAACAAATAAACATTGAGTCTGACCTTTAAGGGCAAGTGGCAGGAGATCCCAGACCTCAGTTCTATGTAGGTTAGAGAGAATCTTAAGAATAACTGAGTTCCAAGATTAAATGTATACTCAAAATGATGGAAATATGCAATATACAGTGAAGACATAGGCTTTTTAAAAATACATGAAGAAATGTGCTTATTTTTTGTTTACAAAATATTCTAAGTATTTTAGAGCAGAAAATTTTATAAAATAGCTTACAAAAGATAAAATGCCATAAAAGAAACAGTCAAATACAAAATCAATTAAAACATGGCAAGATTTTCAACAACTAAACCAAAGACTTTGGATATAAGGAACAGAATCTTTTAAGCTGCACAAGACTAACACCACAGAACTGGGCTTCCTTTTCTGAGCACCCAATTACCTTTCAGGGCTTAATAATTAGTAATTCTGTAAAAAGTCATAATACTATAAGTGATTACATTAGCTAATATCCAATTGCCTAACAAGTGCCAATGCTTTGTAATGAAGAAACTCATTGATTATCATGAAATATCTATGATTATTACAACTTAATAGCTGAGGAAACCTAGACAGAGAAAGGTAAAGTAACTTGATGAAGGCCACTCTTTTTTATTCACTGCACTCTAATGTGACTGCTAGCCACTAAAGAATTGATTAATATGAAAAAAACAACAACAAAATGTAAATACTTTAACTTTAAGTATTAATTTATGCATTCTTTTCTTTTTTGAGGGGAGGTACAGGGATTGAATTCAGGACCTCACAATTGCAAGGCAGGCACTGTGCTAAATCCCCGGCTCATGCATTCTTTTCTTTGAAATGGGTTTCTGGCCATAGTTTTCTATCATCTTTCTTACATCAAAAATACCCAAGATGCAGTTTCTTTATGCATATTTTGCATTTCCTTATGGTAGAGTAATAAAGATATGCGTGGAGCAATACGAGAAAAGAATGCGTCTAGATTTTACCATTGTTTTTCAGTATTTCACAGTTGTTCATCCATTCCTCACTCATCACACCTTTCAAAAATAACTTGCTTTTACCAAATCTTACAAAGCATCCAATTCATTTTCATAGAAAAAAACTTTTAATACTCATTTCATCAGTATATGCAATATGTAATTAAACTACATAATTACAAGAGCCAAGTACTACAAAATAAATAATTTTGGGTTCAAAAACAACTGCTTCTTAGTAAGCATTCAGCTGGATTTGCAGGAGTGAAAATAAATGGGAACCGTAGTGAATCTGCAACTTTTGCGTAGTCAGTGGTTCATAGTGTCTACTGAAATGTTTTTTAGAATAAACGGAAAGCCTTAATAATTCTGAACATTCAGATATCTGGACATTGCTTAAGAAAGCTTCAAAGCCCCATCAACACCATTCGTAAGTCTGTAACATTTAGAAATAACATGACCTAATTCCAGCCATCCTTTGTTTACTGGTTCTAGGATACCCCTTCCATCCTTAGATCCAAAAATTGCAGTTTGCTGAAATCTCTTATATGAAATGCTATACTATTTACACAGAACTTTAAAATCATCTCTAGATTACATATAATACCTAATGCAACTTAAGTATTATATGAATGTTATACTGTCTTGCTTAGTGTGTGATGACAATAGAAAAAGTCTGTACAATTTCAGTACAGGTGTAATTAATTTTTCATAAATATTTCCTATCTGCCACTCATGGAATGCATGGCTGTGGATGCATGGTGGATACAGAAGGCAGACTATAATACAGAATATAAAAGTTTTGCTAGCACAATGTAATAATATAGTAGCCAATTACCATATTCACCTACAAAGTAGGGAGTCAGATATAATGTCTAAAGTGGATACAACAGGAAACAAATTTAAATTTTTTAAACTTTAAAATATAACCAATATAAGAACTCAAAAGACCACCTGAAGTGAAAATTGGAAATGGAAAGAAAATTCCTCATTTTGACTCTGTGTGCGTGCGTGCGTTTGTGCGTGTGTGCGTGTGTGTGTTACCAGGGATTAAGTCAGGGCCTCTGTCATCCCCAGACTTTTTTTCTTTTTTTTTTTTTGAGACAGGGTCACTAAGTCATGAAGTTGTGCTGCCTCATCTTGAACTTATGATCCTCCTGCCTCAGCCTCCCATACTGCTGGGATTACAGGCATGGAGGGAATTACCAAAAACCTAAAACTAGAAAAAGGCAAATAAAGATGGGTGCTTTGAAGCACACTGATGGGTATAAACTGAAGCTTTTATTTCTTCCTCAGTAATGTGACTTTTAAAAATACTGTACATATATCACTGGGATAATTCTAATTGTAAATAAAATGTGGAGAAGTTAAATATAACATAAAGAAAAGGTGTTTTAAATTGGGAAGCTGAAACATTCCAAGTTCTGACTAACAAGGATCATTAAGAGACCAGAGGGGCTCTGTCTCAGGGGAGACAGCTGCCAGAAAGCACCTGCGAAGGTGTCTGTTCTCAGAAACTTCCCACTTTGCTGTATACAGGCTGTCCTGGGGTGGAGAGCCCAGATGGCTGCCTAGCAGTCCTGAGTCCGCGTCTGTCCACAGTGCCCTGGGAGGTGAGCTTCCTGGGCAGTGTAATCAGGCACTGAATGTCATGGGGCACTGTGAGGCTTTTGATGCCTAGCCCACCTGCCTGTGAGCTCTCACACCTTCATACTACCTGACCAAGGGATATTCTATAGGAACCCTCGGTTGTGGTTCCATTTTTTTTGTTTGTGTTTGCTCTGACCCAGATCCCTGAAATAAGCTGTATATTTACTGAGATCTCTATACAACTGACTTAGCTTGAAGAGAAAAATGGCATTAATACTCAGAGATGGGTTCCACACTTCCCTCCATCCATAACAGTATTTGATTTTAAACTTGTTTTTTATAACATGAAGAAAGTTGATACTTTCACTTTATAAAATGTAAATTTTTATTATAATATTAGGAGAGACACTTCCTTACTCTAACTGAGAATCAACAGATACCACAGTAATTTTTATTTGAGGTAATAAATTCAATGGCCTGTTGGAGACCTTGTATGACTGAAATAGATCCAAGTTTCTGGGTCATAGGCAGTGTCTACAGCAGGAAAGAACAATTAGCAACTTCAAGCAATTTTGTGTTTATATTCATTGAACAAGCAAAGTTCTGTTTAAGTAGGTCCCTGTGCCATAATTACAAGGGTCAGTTCAAAAAATATTGATAGAGGCCAGGTACCTACAGTGAGAAATTCAAACACACTTCAGGAAATGTTCTTGGGGAGCATAACAAAGTTATTTAACAATCTGCTTGCAAGCATGACTGCAAAAACAAGAAGAAAGAACATAAGATTGTACATTAGAGGCATATTACTTATTCCATAGCTATCCAAAAATTCTATCAAAGAACACTACAGCACTGTTTTAATATGAATTTTCATAAAGACTGCAGCTCAAATCCTAATATCTTTGTATATGGCGGATAGCTTTAGTTCAGCTCCTAAGACACTAAATTAATTCTATATCTGGCTTTGCACAAATGGCTCCAAGAATCTA
Source organism: Fukomys damarensis (assembly GCF_012274545.1). Lineage (NCBI taxonomy): Eukaryota > Metazoa > Chordata > Mammalia > Rodentia > Bathyergidae > Fukomys > Fukomys damarensis. The sequence continues at coordinate 21,845,700 of NW_022900928.1, forward strand.
TTCTCATGCCTATAGCCAGGTTGCCATCAAATTTTAATTAGAAGCTATACACTCTTTTACAGAATAGAGAGAAGTGGAGAAGTGAAAAATCAACATCGTATTTTTTCAGAAGAGCTAGCCAAAGAGCTTGAGTCATAAGTTGCCTCTCAATTTTGACAGGGGAAACCTGTTCTATTGGGTCTGACCTCATCTGTATTAGAATTCCTCTTCACTCTGACATCCAGAGGCAGGATACATTTGTTAAATATATTATTGCTCTGGTTTAGAAGAAATGTGTTTTATACAAACATGAAAATCGCCAAAATATTATATCTGTGTTCCTATGTAAAAGTGGGGACATAATCCTGTCATACATCTGTCTGCTCAGCAAACCTGATCCTATTCAGTAGTAGGTTAGCATTAGCTCACAAAATCTCATAAGAGTCAATTATTAAATTGTTCAGGAATTTTAAGGCTGGTTACATAACCCAGCCATGACTTAAAAATTAAATTATATACACTTAGATAAATTATATTGAAACAAAGGTAATGAATATCCAAAAATGATCACTGCCTACACATCTTACTATTATGTATGCTTTCAGAGACATGTATACCCATAATAGCTGTGTGGTGGCAGTATCAGATAATGATATGCCACATTGCATCTCTTCTCAGCTGAATATTCAGCAATATAGCTCTGGTAGCTTAAATGGGCCATGTTGGAAGCATTTATATCACTAAATCTGTAAGCATCACAAATTAGGTTTGATTTATTGTTTTGCCAATATCTTTAAAAAGTGGTATCTTACTGAAGTCTTAAAAAAGTGACAGAGAAAATTTTGGTATCATGATGAAAAGTGCATCATTTCCATAGCCATTACATTGTGGGTGGCACAAAAATTTGAGAATATAGTCTTCCGAGGTTCAAAACTTGTTATCTGATTCAAAGCAGGAACTGCTCATATTACTGAGGAGCAAGTGAAGTTCTGACACATCTCTTCACTTTCAACTTACCTGTTAATGTAAGTGAAACTATCAACCAACATGTATGTTGAACCCACACTCACTGTCAGTTGCAATCAAAGGTTGCTGTGGATACAAGAGTTAGACAACATCAGGGAAAAATCAATAGTAATGCAATTACTATTAAGTATAATGTTTATTTTGAATTGTCCTGCATTTTCTTATTATGAGATGTGTGGATATTTATGCATATTTTCATTCTGGTGAGCTGGTTATGATACATGTATGCCACTGCCCCAATCCGGGAAGCAACGAAGGCTGATTTCCTCATAAAATTGTATACAACTAAGTTTCTTCTAATATGTCTGCATCTCTTTAAACAGCTCCTTAATTAATGCACAATTCCCATTTTTAGTACTCTAAAGATCTGCCTCATCAGTCTCACTTTTGCAGCACAAGTAGTTGTCACCAGATGGCAACAGGGTTGGGTTTGACCCTGGGCAGTTAGATGGAGAGAAAGATCAGAAATTTCTGAGTCATAATCATATGCAAAAAAAAAAAAAAAATAAAAAAAAAAAAAAAAAAAAAAAAAAAAAGAATCTGCTTATGAAACAACTCAAGAATTCCCATGCTTCCCAATCTGAGTAACTTTCTTCACAGTAAATTATCTTATCTTTGAAGCAATAGTTATGAAATTTATGTGTGTTTATTAACTGTCTGTGAAACTTGTTAGAAGCATAGATTCCTGTGTTATATCTCCAGAGATCCTGGTTCTGGGTGAGGCCCAGGAATCTACATTTTAAATAAACACTCCCAAGTATTTCTGATGGCTGGAGGAGGCTCATGGTTCACAGTATGAGAAATGTAGAATTATGGGACATTCTGAACATAAACATGGTAGCTTATCTAAGCCCCCTGCTGCTTTCTTAGGCAGACTCTGGCTTTAGCAGGCTGGCCATAAGGGGTGTCTTCCTGCTTTTCTTTTCTGCTGGCATGATCCTCACCCCACCCACTCTTTCCCCAACTCAGTTTTTTTGTTGCCAGTGGAGAAAAAAAGACATGTGTTGGTTATCATAAACAGCCTAATGAAAAATCTTGCTGAAATCAAGAGGGTCTCTACAAATAAAGGAAGCACAGGTGGTTTACTATGACTCGGTTTTAATAAGATAGCACAGTGGCACCTTTTCTAAGTACTCACCAACCATCTGCTCATTTGGCTTAGGACTTTGGCAGGGATGGACACCAAGCTTACAAGTTTTGAAATTCTAGATTCCATGTATCCTCCACTGTGAGAACTGGGCCCTGTGCCCACCTCTATCTGTTGGCATTGCTGCCTCTATGGGATGTTTGTTGGCATCTGTTATCATCAGTTCCTCTCCCCAGGCAGGGAGACATCTTCCTTTTTGGCTTGAAAATAAATTAAAATAATAGATTTCTGATTATTCTTTCAAAATACTAAGTCAGTCTGGACATCAAAATTCCTGAAAGCATCTTCATATCATGTACCTCCAGGAAGTTCCTAGATATATTTTTGTCAGACTTCATTTGTTTGCTTCTAACCTTCCTAATATGTGCTCAGTAGCACTTGCTCCCAAGATAGTGGACTCTCTTCATCTTCTTCATTTTGCTTGTCAGAGATGGAAAGGAAGAATTTTTTTTTTTTTTTTTTTTTTTTTTTAGTACTGAAGACTGGATCCAGGGTCTTCACACTGAGCTACATTCCTAGCCCTTGTAAAACTTTTTAAATTTTGAGATGGGGTCTCATTAAGTCTCTAAATTACCCAGGTTGGTCTTGAAATTGGAATCCTTCTGCCTCAGCTCCCAGATTGCTGCGATCACAGGTGTGAGCCACCACACCTGGCTAGAATGGGCAAATCTATAAGATCTTTTAATATTTTCATCCCTCATAAACTATTTGGAATTTAACAATGTAAAATTTTATTCAGTTACATTCAGTTTAAATGTTTTCTATATTACAGAACACAAATTCAGCTACATCCAGCCACACTAAGTCAAACATAATATTCAAAATATGATTAAAAAATAAAGCTCTATAAGCCAGAAAGCAGTGTTGTTCTGGACGCAGTAGGGATAAGGTGCAGCTTTAGCACCTTAGGTGCTGGGCTCCAGAAGAATCTTATAGAAACCCAGGGCTCACTGGCCCTGAATTTTAAAATCACTGTGCAAATTCAAACACCTACTTCGGTATGGAATTGTCTTTTCTCTGCCATTTAAGTAATGCACAACAAACATTCATTACTTTTAACAAGACTGCAGTTTTGTTGGCACAGTGCCTTTCTTAGTGAATCTTTCATGCCACTGTGACAGAACTGTCCAAATAAAAATATTCTGGGCATGATTTCCAACAAGTGCTGCAACAGAAACATTTATTTTCACATTAAAACCTCAAATCCACCATGTACTCTGGAGGAAAGAGCATTAACTTTCAACTAAGCATACGCTAATCTTTAAGGAATTACTAAACCATATGCCCATGTGCCTAACACAATACATAAAATAGCTACACGATTACTTTGTTACAGAAAATATTCCCTTTTATTTGAGAGAGTCCTTCAGATTCATAAGATAAAGCAACAAATAAATGTGCTCTTTCAATGGTCCTTATTTATCCCTCTTTTTCTGTTTTTAGTTATTCCAAGTTGACTTTGGTCCTAATAGGACAACGAGGAAAGTAAGACACAGGCACTTTCTAAGAAGTGTAAACAGAATGTTCTGTAACAGAGCACAAGAAATTAATTCTTATTTTGCAGATCACACTAGTGTTGTCCTTTAGATTTTGGAGAAGTAATTAATTCTATGTTATACTTTGCTGACAGTGACCATAATTTAGCCTAAAACATTCATTTAAACAAGCCATTCTTTCTTCTATTGAACATTTTTCTATTTAAATATTTATCAAGTACCTCTTCTGCGTCAGGCACTGAGTTACATGAGGGGAAATAGAAAGGCAGATGGATAATACACATTCCTTTTTCTCCATGAGTTCCTTACCTAATGTAGAAAGCATATGCACAGCCAGATAATGTTTTCAGTGTAAGCACAATGATAGGAAAAATATACAAAAGCAGAGAATCCAGGCAATCTTAAAGCTGATGTTTAAAAAGAAGGACTAGGAAGAATCCTTCAGAAACTAGAAGAGGGCAGAAAAAGTGACTTATTCTATGATAGAAGACAGGGTAAGTGTAGAGGCAAGACATGGCAGCAAATTCTACTCTTAGGATAGAGTAAGGGACACTGTGTGATGTTGTTAGTCTTTTCTGTCATGTGAAGGAGCTTTGACTTGATCCCATTAAAGATTAGAACTACTGAAGAGTTTACAAAGAAAAGCAGTATGGTCGTACACATTCCTGAGAAAGACCATTCTGGCTTCCACAGTAACTGGAGTTGGGTGGTTAGATATGGAAGCAAGAAGCACTTTAGGAGATGCAGTAAGACAACAAGGAAAGGTTTGATGGCCTAAAATAGGGTGGCAGTCATAGGAATGGAGGTGAGAGAAAGATTTGAAAAATAATTTTGAGGTGAAACTGGTGGAAATTGGTAACTGATGGACATGAGGAAAAGGATGATGAGGGGTGTGACCAGTGGTAATGGAAGTTTCTAAAATGACTCCAAGTTTCTGATTCAAGTAGCCAGAGGTGGGAATAGTGTCATCAATCAACATAAAAGAAGTCAATCTATGGCTGGGGAATAAATCACTTTTTACTCAATATTTCAGCATCAGAAATTGGTCCAGGTACTGCAAACGTAATAGTGAAGAAGACAGATAGAGCTTACATGCAAGTGGGGGAAGGCAAACAGTAAACGAGCAAAGAATATTACATAAATTCCAATACAGTATATATCTGAAAATAAAGCCAGGAAAGGAAAAGGCACCTATGCAGGTTTGTAAGAAAGCGCTCATTGAGTGGGGAGGCTAAATGAAGTAAGGGATGAACCATATGGGATCTGCGAGATAAATATTTTTGGCAGAGGAACAGCAGCAAGCAGAAAGGTTAGAATGATTACTCCAGTTTCAGACATGTGTAATTTAAGGACCTTTCATCTATCTAGTTATATATCGAGGAGCTAATTTAATATACATATCTGAAACTCAGCGGAATCCAGGCTAGAACATGGATTTGGAGTTATCATCATGTTGGAGCCCTGTGAATCTTGAGAATGGAGATGACAACTTGAGAAAAATGCCTAAGTGAGGAAATCAGTAGGCCAAGGTCAGTAACGCGAGAGACAAAAGCATTTATGCAACATACAGTTGGAGATTGGATAAAGATGTGGTTTTTCTATAAGATGGAATACTACTCAGACATAAAGAATGAGAAATTAGAGTCATTCATAGGAAAATGGATACATATTGAAGATATACTCCTAAATGAAATTATAAGTCACACATGTATAAATACCGAATAGTTTCTCTGGTGTAAAAAACTATAATAGTACATAAGATCCTAATAATATAATTGACAATGTGAAATAGGAAGAAAAGGGCTAAAGGCGCAGGGGAAATAGGAAGGGTAGGGGAAAGGTACTAAGGGAAAAGAAAAAAAGTGAGAAAATGAAAAAATGGAAATAAAGTATTTGTAAATAGGAAAGGGAGGAAGGGGTGAAGGGAGGACAGGGATAAGGGGAAAAAATGAGAACCAAGACCTTTCATGTAAAGGTACAAGATCTCAATGATAAATGTCACTGTACTGTATACCTAAAATGTACCAATAAATGCAATGAGAGAAGAAAAAAAAAAGAAACCCCTGAAAGAGAAGAGAGTGATTCAGTGCTACATAATTCTAGAGAATAGAAATCAGTGATCACCATTTTAATGAAGCAGCATTCCAATAACTGAAATGTACCCACTGGGATTAACAATTAGCAAGTCGTTGATGACTAGCTGGAGAAGCCTTGAGGGAGTGGTGGGTAAGGGAATTGGGCTACAGTTGTTTGAAAAAGGTGGGGAAAAACCCGTGTGCTACTTAACTGTGATGTCAACTTGAATAACAAATGCTTAGTTTATTGGTTTAGCACAGTTTGGGGTGTGTCTGGATGACTGACTTTGTAAAGAGGGAAGACCCACCCTGGGTATGGGTGTGGGTGGCACCAACCAATAGGCTTGCAGTTTGGATGGAATAAAAAGGAAAAGAATAAGGAAGTCTCACTACTGGGAGACTTTGCAGGTGCTTCAGTCTCCACTACTGCCTTTATACATCCATCTCCAGGCTTCTGACACAGACTCTTCATCTTTCCAGCCCAGACCCATCAGCTTCCTTATACAGATTCTATGGAAGTCTGAAGTGAACTCCAGACCTTTTACTTTTGATTAGATCCTTTGGTTTTCCGGGGTGTCTGAAGGCTGAAGGACTCCAGAGACTAGCAGGTGAGACAACCAACCACCAGACTTGACTGAGGGCATCTACCATTAACTAGGTGTGTTAACTGATGGAATCCAGCATTAACCAGTGGCAGCTGGCAGTGACAGAGAAAAGAAAGCAGCAACGTCAACTGATAGAGTCTGGCATTAAAGGCATCAGGGACCAAAGCTGTTACACGAAGCTGAAGGACTCCAGAGACTAGCAGGTGAGACAACCAACCACCAGACTTGACTGAGGGCATCTACCATTAACTAGGTGTGTTAACTGATGGAATCCAGCATTAACCAGTGGCAGCTGGCAGTGACAGAGAAAAGAAAGCAGCAACGTCAACTGATAGAGTCTGGCATTAAAGGCATCAGGGACCAAAGCTGTTACACGAAGGACTAAGGGCCACTGGTGCTCAAAGCCTGGAGCTGTTAGCAAAGCTACACATGGCCAATCTATGGTTCCTATTGAACATAAGTACCCTCAACTGATTAGGGGTACATCCACAGCATAGTGTCAGTCCCAGAAGTTCAAGGGCATCTCCAGTTCCACCCATCAGGTGAGGTGATAAAGAAAGGGAAAACATGAATAATGATAGAGATAAGGATCTGGTTCTATAAAAAGAAACTAACGAAGTAACAGCATAAAACGATGAATTTAAGAGCTATATGCAAAGATCATGATAAGAATACAGATTACATAAAAGGATTCTGTCAACAAATCTTGAAATATCAGAATGATGGGGCCTCACTGGAACCAAAAGAGAAGACAGAAAGTTTCTAATCAGAGGCAGTTTAACAGAGCCCAGCAGGTAACAAACTTATTATAGAATTTAATCTCAAAGGACATCCAAGCCAGAAATAGAGAAAGACTGCAAAGACTTTTAGATGAATCTACTAATGGTCAAACAAGGATTGTTTTTTTAAATAAAATTATGTGATTTGAGAGCTCTCTAATCTTGGAGATTGAGTTTAGGTAGGATATCACTTTATCAACCCCAAATACCATTCAAACACTTCCCTGAGACACTCATGTTCTGGGCGTGAGACTCACTCGAATGGCACTTCTGCTTCTTGGAAAGAAGTCAGCCTCCAAGTCCCTGTAATACTAAATACCAGAGACTATCACTGCCCCCACTTTACTCTAATTTGATTCCACATGAAATACACTCTGCAGTTTTTCCCCTACCTCAACTGTCTTTTTTACTTTGACTTATCTGGGATACATATAATTGGGCTATGATTATTTAACTATGCACAACAACATGTATGTACATGTAGAAGGACCAGAAGTAGGTACAAAAAAAAACCCATAGGAAAGAAATAAAATGACTACCATAATTTCAAAATGAGATTTGAAATTGCTTTTTATCTTAGATGCATATTCACAACTACTATAGACCTCAAACACAAATTTCTGAACTCAAATCAATTTTTCTTTCATCCCTCAATTTATTTCTATTTCTGCATTCTAAATGACTCACCTACCTAAATAAGAAACCCAGCCTACCTTTATACCTCTCTCCTATTGTAGACCACGTCCTGTGGATTCTTTCATACAATGGATCACTATTACCATTAGAATAAAGTTTAAACTCTTAAATAGCCCACAAGAACCTCACTCTCTGAGTTTGTCTCCACATAAACGGTCCCCAGTCTAACTTCCAAATCCAACTCCATCAACAATGAACTCATTCACTTTCTTTCAAATGTTTCCTGAGCACTCATTTTCATAACATTTCAAGGCCTATTTATTTCTTCTTTGGGGAAGCCTTTCTTGCACCAGTCACTTCAAGTTTATGTAAAGTGGCATTCCTGTGTGCTACCATACACACCACACTTCCTAACTGCACTAAATTGCAATTGCCTGTTACTTATCCATATTCTCCAAAGCACAGGGATCTCTTTCTTTCACCATGGTAACTCCAGCACCACAGACAGTGTCCATCCTGACTGAGTAGCTAGATTATACACAATTCTCACTTGAGAAAAGCAACAAAAAAGAGCCAATAACAAGTTTGGAGGATGAAGTGAAGCAAGAGGGGATAAGCTGAATGAAGAGAAAGCACTAATAAAGTAAGTACCAGGAGGTGGGTAGAGAAGAGAAATTAATGGAAGAAGTAGGGGGGAAAAAGTCAAAATAAAAGGCAGGTCAGGAATCACTAGCAAGCATAACAAAAGTCTCTTACGAAGAGATTAATAAGGGAATGACCTTAAATGACCTCTAACTGCTAGGCTCCGTACAAATATGGATCTTATTCACACTTTACAATTCCCATATAAACATTATTATCCTCATTAGGCAGATTAAGAACATTGAGGTATCAGAAGTTAAATACCTCTCCCTGAATCAGACAATGATTAAGTAATGAAGCAATCTCCAAACCCTGTCTACATGAACTGACCAGCACATATGCTCTTTCCTAAATATGTTCACATCTAGGAAGTTTTTAAATGTAAAACAATGGAGGATTTGATAGTAAAACAAAATCCAGAGCACTGAATCTGAATGAAGAAATAACTTGCCTTGTTATATCTCAGATTTTCCATTTTACTTCAAATTTTCTATCTTGTAGCTCCTTTGACAGTATGCAGAACATCCTGACATCAGCAATAGCCAAAATCCTATGGGAAATCGAAATCAGAAGCACCCATTCTTTCCCAATTCCTCCAGGAAAATCTGTGGCCTGAAGGCCTCAACCAGGGACCCAGAGCACATCTCTGTATGACAGATTGCTCCTCTTCACCCTTTACCATAGCCCCACTCAGGGATGGGGAGGTGCCGTGGGACAACTAGCAATTTATGCTATGGAGTCCAGCACTGGATTTTCCTTGCCTAGCAATATTCACAAAATGTGAACTTCTATTGAGTGCAAGGTTTACAGCAGACATGGCCTTCAAGGAAGGGACCTAACAGGACCAAAGGAAAATGCTTCCCAAATTGATGTTAAAAATGAGCTTAGAGCAAAAATACATATATTGAAGTTTTTATATTGGAGAAAGTGTGTTCTCTATTTTTTTCCATACCTCTGTAACAATAGCTTTCTCATGATACTCAACATTCACATATGTAAGGAAAAGAAGGCTACTACTCTAGCTGAACAAAAGCTCACGTGGTGGCTATTATGCCTCAGATCCCTGAATTTATTTATGTCTTCCCTCTCCAAGAAGAAGCAGAGTCCTTTAAGGTATAGCCCTTTGCAATCTTCCATCATCTTCCTCACCTTTTAAATATATGAGGCTCCACAGTTTTTCACCTATATTCTCCACAAATGATGAAACTATGGGTGTACATTTCTTGTGCATCTAAACATCAAAGCTAATATCCTTTGATGAAAGCTTTTCAGAAGAAATTAATTGTAACTGATTCAATTCATCAGTGGTTACCAAGGATACCAAATAGCCAAAAATCACTTGGCCCCAACTTGCTTGTTAAATCAGAAGATATTAACAGAAAACTGTGAAGAATTGTTGTCTCAGTAATGTGGCCAGAAAGAGTGTCCCTTCCCAATGTCCCCAAGTCCTGAACTCAGTTTAAAACATTTCAGTCTATAATAATCACTAAAAATATGCGGATTTTTCTAGGATTTAAAATTCAGTGATTAGTATTTAGGAAAATGACCACTAATGGTTTCATTTTAATTCATTTCTTGATGAAGCACTGAACTGAGAATGGCTACTGATTTGATCTTATCAGTCTGAAAGCAGATGATTCTCACCATGGCAGGTAATTGAGCATTCAGGTTATCACATCGAGTCTGTCCTAAATCAAAGAGCCTATCACTGTGTATTTATTAACACTGGGTAGTATTTAACAGATGAGCCAAGAATGTGCCCTTGAGGGCAGAGAATGAAAAAAACACTCAAAGCAACAACAAAAATCACTATTGCAAAAAACAGTTCTAAAAAAGTATACATAAGACTAAGTGTCCACCAATAGATGAATGGATAAAGAAAATGTGGGTTTTGCACACAACAGAGTACTACTCTGCCATAAAGAAAGATAAACAGGTCATTTGTAGGAAAATGGATGGATCTGTAAACCATCATGTTGAGTGAAATAAATCAGACACAGTAGCTTAAAAATAATATGGTTTGTCTTACATGAAAAGTATACATAAAGAGCAAAGTGAAAGACAGAGAGTGGCAAGTAGAAAAAGTGTTCTCAAAGAGGAAGGGGATCAAGAGAAGGAGGGAAGGGAGAAGGAGGAAAGGAAAAGAGGATGAAGAAAGGAACCGGGAAGTGTTATGTACATGTACTAACTCCACACAAAGAATGTGAACATTGTGTACTGCAAACGTGTGCTGCCCCAAAAAAGAAGGGATCAAAAGATGGGTGGAGGGGAGAGGGGGGAAAAGAAAAAGGAGATGAAAAAAGGAGTTATGATGTGTTATGTACATGTACCATCTTCTCACAAAGAATGTAAACATTACGTACTACAAACATGTATTAAGAAAATGATTGGAAAAACAGACTAAGTTCTGTCTATAATGTATTATTTATATTCACACATTGAAAGCAAAACCAAAGAATTGGTCATCTCTCCAGAAGATACAAGCAGCCATATTTCTTACTACAAAATGTACTTCTGTACAATTCAAGAAAGTTACTCTCTGGTATTTCTATAATTATTTTGTCTCATTTTGTGGTTTGTCTTAATTTTGTTTATAGTATCTTTTGTAAAAAATGTTCATGTCATTATGCTTGCCAAAAGTCTATCAGCCTTGTCTTTTTCAATTTTTAATTTTAGGATGATGTTAAAGAAAGCTTCATCTACCTCGAATATGACAGAAACTGGTAGTTGCCACTCAGTGTGTTTTTCCTGTTTTCTAAAATAACAAGAGTTACACCATGTTTGAAATGACAACATACCAGCTATAAGAGTACCATTTATGACCTCCACGCAGTGAGGTATGGCCATGTGACTAAATTCTGATCAACAAGATGAAAGCATGAAATTGAGTAAGACATTCAGAAAGATTACTCAAAAAGAAAAGACTCAGGATGGCGGTAGGGTCTTTTGTCTTTCTCAAAGAGATAAATATGAATGCTGAAACTTCAGAAGCTACTTTAGCCCATGAAGTGATTTTGAGTTAAAAGCTACATACTAAACACCTAAACTAAAGGCAGAATAGAAAGACAGAAGGAATCTGGGCCTTCCCATATCTGGGCAGCTACTACTTTTAGATCTCTTTACAGGAGGAAGTCTTTTAAATATACCTTTTGTTTTTAACCTATTACAATTATTTCATTGTAAAATGTATAAAATTCTGATTACAAAATGACTGTCATATATTTTTCTTTGATATTTTAATAGTTTTGTATTTCATAAAATTTAAACCACATGAAAATTTTGGGGAGCAGGAATACAATGTTTTCCCCAGATGGATAGTGAATTATCAAGACCATATAGAGTAATCCGTCTTCTCCTCCACTGATTTGAAATGCCACCTTTACCAGATACCATATGCCATGTCACTTTGTTTTTATTCCATTAGGGTCTTTTTTCCCCCTTTGGTAATACTGTATTTCTTTATCTCTGAGAAGCAGAAAGTACAGTTATCTGAAGAAAGTTGAGTGTAGAGTTAGAGATTCACATAAAGAGAAGGGCAAGGAAGAGGCCAAATGACTATGAAGCAAAAACAAAGGCTGAACTGAGATGAAATTCTTCATATTACAGCACAAGATTAGCACAGAGCAGTCTGCACTCAGAGCACCTATATTCAGATCCAGAGCGCCTGCATTCAAATTCCAGGTCCATGATTTAAGAGCCTTGTAGAGTCGGACAAACCACTTAATCTGTCTATGCTTTGGATTCCTCCTGTATAAGGTGGGGATTCAAATCTACTCTGAGGCTGCTGTGTTAAATTAGTGATTATATAAAAGCTTAGAACAGTACCTATTAATTATAATTGTTACTGTCATCAATATCATTACCAGTCATCATCATCATCCATGTCTATATGAAGATATTGGCTTTGTTTCCAAAGATATTATTAAGAAAAATGTTGAATTTGATCAGATGCTTTCTTGGCATCAATTGAGACAATTACATTTCTGTAAAAACTACTATGAATAAGATACTATTTTACACTCACTAGAATGACTGTAGTAAAAGATTAATATGGCAAACATTGGCCAGGATGCTGGAGACCCCTGCACAAGGATATTAAGAAATGGGAATCCTTATACATTATTGATGAAATGTAAAATAAAAATAGTTTAGCAGTTTATCAGAATGTTAAACGTAGATTTTGACCCAGAAATTCTACTTCTAGATTGTTTCTTCTTTTGTGTAATGTAGTAAAAAATTAAAATGAATATTTATATACAAATAAAAATACCTATAGTGTGATAATAGGTTTCCTAATGCTTCCTAGGTCTTTTAGTCTTACTAAAATACCCCACCACACTGCAGTACATCATTCTTCCACTTTAAAACCATATTTATTTTACTATTATTTAACATAGAATTTGTGCAATTATGTGCTTAACTGAGACTGACATCAAGATTTTTTTCCACTGTCTAAGTCAAGTGTAGTATCTGTATTATTAGCTTCACACAGTGAACAGGAATGCTTTTGCTGTATCTTTTCCATGCTATGGGATAGTGTTAAAAGTACATAGATTTCTAAACCTTTCTAAAGGACAATCTGATAATTTTATATCAAAATAAGTAATATACATAGGTCTAAATCTAGCAATTTCAATTGTGGTAAAATATTAGCACTGATGTTTTTCTAGACAGTGGACTTACAACCTTTATTTAATTCTTGTGCTTGTTAAAAATAATTTTGCACTGAAAATTTAAAACAAATTGCAATGATTATTCCATCAAAATATGAAGGATAATAACACATTGCTTGGTATTTGCTACATCTAACCTAAAGAAATATCTGGAACTACAGCTTTTTATGGAGACATTTCTTTGACTAAGTTTGAATTTCTTTGAAATATTTTTACACCCATTCTGAGATGTTTATACTTTCTGCTCAATTTGTATTTTTACATCATTGGCATATGTGGTGCTTTCTTGTGCTTTTTGATCCTTCTGTTATTAATCTGTTGTTCATTCCTCTACATATTTTGCCTTCTGTTTGTACTTTTCTAATAATTTTTTCTTGGTCACAAAACTATGCACTCATTTGTATTTCAAAGAAAAGCATCTTAGTTTTGTTAATACTACTTGTTTGTTTTTGCTTTTTTATTTTTTACTTTATAATTAATGAATTCCCCTTTTGGTTTTACTTATGCTATCCTGCTACTTTTATTGGTTTATTTTATCCAATTTTAGGCCCTTAAATTCAATGCAATTTTCCATTGTTCTATTTGTTTCCCATAAAAATTAGAAATTTTCATCTAAATATAGCTTTGGCTTTACTCCATAATTTTTATTATGTGCTACCATTTTCATTGTATTTCCAAATCTGTAGTTTCAGCTTACACTTGATTTTTTTAACTCAAGAGATCTCTAAATGAGTTCAATTTCCAAGTTTTTAGGGTTTTCATAGATTTGATTGCTGCTATCTATTGTTCATTCATTTATAGTTTTATTGCATTATGGTCAGTAAATGCACAGATACAATTTTTACCTTTTGAAGTTAATGTTTCCTTTAAATGGTCTGACAATGTCGTGATAAATTTTTAAAAATATTTTATGAACACAATTTTTCTCTTGGTGGGAAGAAAATTCCATAAGTACATAATCAAACTTTTAACTATATTCTTTTATTTTCTATTTATTTTGTGTATTTGGTATATCATTACTAGTGAAGTATAACAGTCTCCTACTTCTGATTTTTAAAAATTTGTAACATTTTAATAAACTTGGTTTTATATATCTAAATATTATTTCATTATTAAAAATTTATTAAATATGCCTTCATTATTTTACTATTTATGAACATAAAAGAAATCTCATGACATGTTGCATTTAGTATGTTTATTATAGGAATATTAATTTAACTAGCAGAGAGGCTTTTGAAAAGAGCAGATAAAAACAATATAAAATTCAAAGAAAAATATTTTGCACTTATCACTTTAATATATTTAATGAAACCATTTCCTGAACAATGAAAGACTTGGGTACTGCAGAGCTTAACTCTGATCCTCTCTGACAATTCCCTATATTCTCACTTGCATTATTAAAGCCAGGAGTTCCTACCCACTTTTATCCTGGATGCTCCCTGGACCAGATCTGAGGACTGTGCACAGCATTATGGGATCCAACCACAAACTCCAGGACATCGCCTTTTACTCTATAGTCATGTACTATAAAACTCTTGTTTGTGAGTCTGCCCGATTTAACTTCCTAATCCCCACATACTGAGGCACTGGGAGGATAGTTATGCTTAAATTACTGAAGCATAAAAGATATAAAAAATTAAAAGATCAAAAATCCAATGTAATGGGAAAAAGCTGTGATTTTAATCTTTATCAGACTATTGCGTGGATCTTGTGGGGATTAGATTTCCCCCAGAAAAGCTCTAGTAATCCACACATAAATGCCTCTAAAGCAGTATGAGGTTAGAAAGAATGGATGTTTCCCCCAACAGCACAAAGAAGAAAAAAAGAAACGCTTTGAAAGATTTTTTAGTTTTCCTTGTATACTCTCTGAAATAGATTCCATAACATGATGAATTTTAGCTCCCTCAAAATTAAAGTAATACACACAAAGTATGTTTAAAACCCCAGAAGAAGGATGACCTATAAATTTGGGATATTACATTTACTCTAATGTAGTAGTCACAGTAGAACAGATTAAAGAAGAGCAAGCAATCCTGTTTTCTCATTTCCACTGAAATAATCTAGGAAAACTCAGAGATAGTTCAGCAAGGCCAGCCACTGGCATCTATATTATTTGAAAAACTGATACTGAAAATATGTTTAACCTGGGATTCTATCATAAGTGTTAAAAGTAGTTCTAACATGGCTTCCATTTATGTCTAGCTTCTCGCTGCATTGCAAGGTTTTTTTCTGACAAAAAGCAAGCATACTGCAAGATGATTTATAGCCTTCAAGAGTCAAGCAACTGTGTTCTTGCCTAACCTCACGGCCTAGAATTTTTATAGAATTTATTTACCACATAGTTAGCCTAAATTAAGCACAAATGAAAACCAATTACAATTACATGCTTAGCAATAAAGAAGACTATTTTAGTTAGAGCTAGAATATTACAATTACATCCTGCAGCTTCATTGTCTACAGAACTTATCAGTTGAACCAACGGCAGCTGTACTTACTAATAATTTAAGGTTACCCCTTTGGGGGTCAAAGAAAATACTGTCAAAGGTCTATAGTAAATGCATTTCTTTTTTTTTTTTTTTTTGCAGCAGAGTGTCATTAAATTGCTAGATTTCCCAAGTGGGGCTTGAATTTTTGATGCTCCTGCCTCAGCCTTCCAGAATGCTGAGATGAAAGGTGTGTGTCACCACACCCAGTTTATTTTTTTTTTTTTTTTTTTTTTTTGCAGCAGAGTGTCATTAAATTGCTAGATTTCCCAAGTGGGGCTTGAATTTTTGATGCTCCTGCCTCAGCCTTCCAGAATGCTGAGATGAAAGGTGTGTGTCACCACACCCAGTTTAGAAATGCATCTTTATATTCCTTGACTTAAGATTTTATGAAAGTTTTATACAGAAGGTTTGAACATTTATTTTGACAATGACACAAAGTAATTTCAGTCCCTCAAGGCCATTATTCCATGTCATTTACAACTCCAGCTGCACATCAGACTTGTATGCACAGATATTTTGGGTGTCACCTTGAAGACTTGGATTTAGTCAATCTGGGAGAGGCAACTGTGTTTAAAAAGCCCCTCTCCCAACTGATTATGATACATAACCAGAATTGAGAACCACTGTTCAAAAACCTTTGAATGGTAAGAAGCCTTACAGTTCAACCATTTCTCACTCTCGATTCCCAGTAACTATATCAAATTGGTCTACCATTGAACTACCATGGACATGTGCCCCAGACATCATATACATGCTCCAGCTTAATGTGTTTAAAATTAATCTTATTATTTTACCACAAATCATGTTTGAATTCTAGTAGTAAACCTAATAAATCACACAACCATCCTCCCTGGCACACGTATCAGACACTCAGGAAGCAGGATCCCTCTATTTCATATCAAGGCACTATAACACTCCACAATATCTTGTAAGTATCTATTTCATTAAAATATGCCTTCAATGGTTCTGCCTAGCTAAAACTGATAATCTACCACCTGCTGACATTTACCTAAAATCTTCCAGCTCTGAATCTCCTCTTGCCCAATGGCACCACTGTAGCTCAATGACCCATCCTTGTTTGAGACGTCTTATCCCTCAGATAACTGTTCCCATTCCTGGAATAGTCCATTTGCCAGCTTACTGCCATTCTCTCCAAAACTACTTTCATCATAATTCTTGACTAATTCAAAATCCATGTAGTGACAATAATTCCAAGCCCCTACTCCTTAGTTATTTGAGCTTCTCTCTTTCAATAATTTGTCCCCCATCCTACCTCAGGGCCTCATGTCATAACCATGCCCTGGAACTGGTCATACCAGTGTCAGCAGCAATCCCATTATCCTGATTTCAAACATTCCTCCTTCTGGTCCCTTTCTCCCCAGTGTATTCCCAACAAACATCCCACCCATCTGGGAACTATAATTCATTAATCTATCTCAGTCTTCTTACAAGCACACCTTTCTGTCCTTATTCCAATGAAATTATGGCAGTCATTTTAATCATTCCATGTTACATATCACCAACTATTTTTGCCATTTTTTCATCTATATATGAAAGTTGTGAAGACAACTATATGTATTTATATAATACAAATTCTCTTTCTTCCTTGATTGCATACACAGAGCTGAACACAGTGAGAGAAAAACACTTATCCGAGCTGATGAAGGTCGTGTTAACTTCATGATCACCAACTTGAAGCAAGCACGTAGTACTGACTGGCAATTATACTCTCTGTCCCTAACCCATTCCCTTTCCCACTGTCCCTGTCAATCACTTCTGATCCATCCTATCAGCTTTTAACCCTGCTGTTTCATCTTACTGAGAATGGAAGAGCAATGAGAAGGCAAACTGCTATGAAACCCCCATGTCACATCTTCTACCTTATTCATATATTCTCTCTTGACTCCCTGACAATGAATGAACTGTTGAAAAACTCACCTCTTGGGCCAGGGATTTAACTCAGTGGCATTGTTCCTGCCTTGCAAGCACAAGGTCCTGAGTTCAATCCCCGTAATCAAAAGCAACAAACAAACAAACAAAAAACAAAGACTTATCTCCTCAGCAGGTCACTCCAACAGTTCCATCCTTTTCCCTTCTTTCTAGCATACAAACATATTTTCTTCTCTTTAAAAGCTATCTTTTGAATCATTTTCTCTTCTTTCTCTTCACAATTCAAAAACTTATTTATATTTATTTTCCTCAATTTCTCTCCTCTAATATTCACTTGAAGAGATTCTAGTCAGACTTTCACTAACCTTCCCCACCCACCATTCCTCCAACGTCACTTAGTTCAAGGTCAACAATGACCTTCGTGTTGTTAAGTGCAATGGTCAGTTCTTCCCTCTCTCACTTGACCAATCACCTGTACTTCATGCTAAGGACTTTTCATATCTCGTAGGAACTTTCTTCACTTCCAGGCACCACACTCCTGACTCTTCTCCTACTCTACTTGCTGTTCTTTTTCTCCTTATTCGTTTTTCCTAGTCATCATGACCTCCAACCTATTGTTTGACTTTTTTTTTTTAATCTTCATTCACTTCTGTTAAGTGGTGTAGTCTGAATGTTTATGTCTTTCCAAAATTCATTTTTTTTAGCAATGGCAAAATTTATTCAAGAAAGCAAAAGTGAAGAGTGGGAGAGAAACTGGCTCTGAAGAGTAAGCTTGGACTGAGTAAACAGAAAAAGAGAGAGGGAGCAAAGATAAAAATACATGCTGTGTTTGGGAAACACAGCAAGGGCTATCATGGAAAGTTTTGATAGCCCCAAAATTCATATATTAAAACTTGTTCCCAGTGTGATATTATTAAGAGTTGAGCCTTTTGGGAGGCAACTAGAAAAATAAGGGCAGAGTCCTCATGAATGGTGCCTGTCTTAGCCACTGTCCTCCTCAGCTAGGACAAAACATTTAATACCAGCAACTTAAAGGAGGAGGAGAGGTTTATTTTAGCTCACAGTTCACAAGTTTCAATCCATTTCCAGCAAGCTTAAACATAGACATAGCACAGCAGAAGGGCCTGAGCAGAGAAAAACTGCTCACATCATGGTGGCCAGGAAGCAGAAAGCACAGATAGATCCAGGGAGAGAGATACACCCTTCCAGGTTACACTCTCAGCAACCTGTCTCCTTGACAAGGCCCCATCTCCTAATAGCAAGTCAGCTATAGCATCCCTAAGGTCCAATCACTGTCCCTAAGACCAACCTTTGAGTGTATGAGGCTTTGGGGGATGTAAACCATAGCAGAGAGAGGTCAAAGGAACCTCTTCTACTATGTGAGGACACAGAGAAAAGGTGCTATCTAGGAGGAACTGAATCTCATGTGACAATCTCTTGGACATCCCAGCCTCCACAACTACGAAAAATAAATGTCTGTGGTGTATAATCCTCACAGTTTTGTTAAACAGGCTGAAAGCTTACCTAGTTCATTGGGTTTAAACTTTATCTTTGGTGCCTAAATGTCTATTGGCTGTCAAGATCCTGTTCCTTGAACTCCTAGGAAGTATGTCCAATTGTCTGCCCAAGGACATCACTCTAGAAAGCTTCCCCTCTTTAGTCTACATTACAAACTTTTGTCCTTTATACTAGATCATTCCTGTCACCATTCCTAACTCTTCCAACTTAAACAATTAGTAAACATTCTTTGATTTCATGTTCCTCCATGAGTGACTAGTACTCTATCTCTCTGCTCTTATCCGTAGAAAAACAATCTGAAAGAACGGTCACTCCTCACAGCTTCCAATTTCTCTCCTCACAATCTCTCTTAAGGCCACTCCACTCAGGCTCTTGTTCCTACTCTTCTACAAAAATTGCATGTCAATATCACTTCCAATGACCTCCACCTTACTGACTACAGTAGTCAGTACTCAATTCTCCTACTTGACCTAAGGGTAGCACTTGTTACAGTTATTTATTCCTTCCTCTTTGGTACCTCTGCTTCTTTAGTGTAGCTTTCATGTCAACACTCTTCCTTAGATTTTCTCCTTCATTTCTGGTCTTTTTTTTTTTCTTTTTTTGAGACAGAGTCTTACTATGCAATTGAGATGGACCTGGAACTCACTAAGTAGCCCAGGGTAGTCTTGAACTCCAATGATCCTCCTGCCTCAGTCTCTCAATCCCTCAGCTGGGATTACAGGCATGCACCACCACACCTGTCTTTTGGTCTCTTTTTATTAGTCTACTTTTGTGATTCCTTAACTTCTCTCTCACCTCTTAGAGAGACAGAACTCAATCTTAGTCCCCTTCTGTCCTCTATTCACACAGCTTTCCTACATTCACCTAGATTCATTTTAATGTCATCTATATGCCAACAACTCCCATAGTTACATCACCAAACAGTAGGCTCATACATTCGTCTTCATAGTCTGCTTTCCCACTTGAGTCACTCCTAAGTATTTCCAACTTGATACACCCAACACTGAACTCTATATATCAGTACCCTCAAACTGAATTCTCTTAGAACTATCTTCTCCTGGCTACTTAGGCCATAGCTTGGAGTCATTTTGGGTTCATCTGTTTCATACTCTACATCTATCGATCAACAGTCCTGTTAGCCCTACCTTCAGGCTGCCCAGAATTGGATTACCTTTCCCTGCCTCTATTGCTATCACTCTGACCAAAGCCATCCCTATCTCTCATCTATAGTCTCACAATAATCTCAATACTACTCTCCTTGGCTCCATACTTAGCCCTCTACAGTCCGCTCAGAGTGATTATTCCTCATCCTACATCAGATATTATGCTATGTCTGTTTAAAATTTTCTATTGGCTTTCTGTTTTACTTAGGTAATTTTTTTAAAAAAAGTAATGGCTTATAGGCTATAAAATCAGCTTGCCATCACCTTTCTGACCAGATCCATGACTGCTCTCCTTGCCAACTTTGCTGCAGTCTCACAAGTCCCTGGCTAATTCCTTAACTTACCAGGCATGCTTTTCTGCCTCAAGACCTTTATATCTGCTCTTTCCCTACCTGCAGCGCTCTTCTCCCCAGTATGTACATGTTTTGCTCTTGCATCTCCTTCTGACCTTTTGATTCCCCACTTCCGAGTAAACTTATGCATCATCCTCTCAGTGATACCATTTTAGTTTCCATCCCTTAGTATCTTTCCATGCTTTTTTCCATAGCATTTATTACCATTTAACATAATGTATAATTAATTTATTTATTATAAAATTTCCTCCCTCTCACTAATATCTAAGTTCCATGAGGATAGTTCTCTGCTTTTTGTTCGTATATGTACTATTATTGTGTGTGTGTGTGTGTGTGTGTGTGTGTGTGTGTGTGTGTGTATAGAGAGAGAGAGAGACATATATGTACCTACTATAGGTATCTTGAGATAATACTTACAGTCATGTGCAACATAGTGACATTTTGGCCAACAAAAGACTAAATATATTTGGTGTGATTAAAAAAAAACTACAGTGAATACCTACATTTTGAAAGATTTATTACAATAAAAGATACACTGCCATTAATCCCTCTTCAAATACTCCACCCTCACTCTGAATACACTTATCACATTCTTGCCACTTTCTGGTAGTCTTCTTTTCTGAGTGTCTTTACAGGGTGTGATAAAAAATACAGTAAATGCAGCAGCTGAGTGTTATCCAACAGAAAGGCAGGGTACTGTGTGACTTCTGGCGAGTCAAAAATGACCATTAAAGGTAAACGTTCGGAATCAATTCAGGATATCAAGATGGCCACAATGGTGTAACATGAAAAAAGACTTCCAGAACTGCTTCAGAAAGCAGCAAGAATGATGGGATAAGTGAAGAGTATTCTGAAGGGGATCCACGGCAATATATCTTTTATTATATTTTTAAAAATCTAAACATATACCATAATTTTCATTGTTACTCATAAACTTTGATTATCCCAATTATGGGACATACCTGACTACTGAAGACACTTCAGATTGTAACAGCTGTAGTACTGTAGATGCATTCCAAAGCTCTAAACTGAAGATAGAAGATGGCACATTTCTTTCTTAATTACATCATTTTAGAGACAGGATGAAGGTTGCTCATATGTGGAGAGGGAGTGGGAACAGACATAAAAAGTAGTAAGTGACTCACTTAAGCATGTAATTATCTTAAAGAATTGTCCCTATAATTTGACAACCCCTGTACAAAGAAAACAGAACCATTTCTGCAGCGTGGCTTGGTGGGCACTGGGCAGGCCTGCCACACTTGCTGTTTCCTGGGCCCAGTAATGCCAAAGAAAACCGACTGTGGGTGTCCACAGACTAGATGATAGCAATGCAACTGAACATAGTGCTTTTTCATCACTAAATAACAAGGCAAGGAAGCAAGATATCGCTGTTGGCATAGTCAGAAATTATTTCTAGAACCCAGATGTTTGAACCAGATGACTATACTTGCTAATGGCAACTTTTACAACTATGTGAGGTAATTATACTTGACTTTCAAGTTAACATATAAAATAGGCAATCTCCCATTCAGTGATTGCAGTCTGTCAAGTCTTCACCTTGGACATAAAGAACATTACCATCAAGTGGAGCATATAGGAACAATAGATAACTATTTTGTGTACACACATTCCACACAATATTATATGTTGCTCACCCTACATTTAAATTGAATTGCCATCCTGAATACCAGAAACCCAAATGTTAGTAATAAAATTTCCTGATGATAAAAAAAGGACCCAGTGATTAAATAACATGTCCAGGGACACACAACTAATAAAAAGTGATAAAAAGCTATGTGTACAAAAAAGTAGAAGAAAAATTTTGCCTACAAATGATCATATATAGGTAAAACACATGTGTCCATACACAAGGTTGAAAGAAAACCTAGGTAGAAAACACTACCAACAGTACCTATTTATCAAGCAGTAACTATAGCACTTGCTCAGGGCTTTGTGCTATAGCAGCCATTTAGCCCCATTTTACAGATGAACAAAATGAAGAGTAAAATTTTTTGCTCAAGCCCAGGAAGCTATCAAGTATAGTCAGATTCAGGTTTCAAAGCTCTTGCCTTTTCCACTGTCATCTTGGTTTTCTGGGCAATTTTTTTCTCTTTCAGGAATAGTCCTACCAGTATGGATGAAAAAGGTCTTGTCTGATAAAATACACTCACCAGGCTGCAGGCATATTTCAAGATCTGCAAAGCCTACTCTTCAGGGTTTGCTTTCAACAAAAATCATTTCTAGGGCCAACCAAATGAAATACTTGAAACAAAAAGCCATGATGCTGTTACGGCTGCCAGAAAGATCCATTATCCAGAGCACACTTCTCTACAATTCAAGTTGTGACTTCATTCAGAAAGCAGAGATATATATTCCACATTTCTCCTTTTAAAATGAGATTGCATTCTTGTTTATGCCTCAATAAGCTCCTCCTCCTTCTCTATACACTTTAGTGGGTTAACCTGTTCGTTCTCTCAAGTCCCTCTGTTAAGGGATATGAATGTTTTGTAAGCCAACTATACAGAACATTGCACATGCACACACAAACACACAAGTGCCAGTATAAATTTCTTGTGAAAGCAATGTCTATGCTCTCCACGTAACAGGGAATTTCAGGGTGATTTCCCCTAAGTGTTAGTTTAATTTTTCTTTGAGAGTTTTCCCCACATCAAAAAGTGTGTGCTTTTGATTGTTTATCCTGAGAGATGCAGCTGGCCACAGCACTGCCTGTGATGCCTTTGCCACAATATGCTTTTGTTTTTCTCTCTTGATAATTACCTCATGACTAAACCACTCACTGGTCCATGCAGAGGAATCCCACAGAGATGAAAACACACTTGTTGAAATGAAATATTTATGAAGAAGCCCTAAAATGTCACTGAAGTAAATGCAAATGAGATCTTCATATATTGTGCATCCAATATGCCACTCATTCCTTAGAAGACTATTTCCTGATTGCAATTAACATTAATTTTTAAAAATTGAACACCATTGTGCATAATCACACCAAAGCCTAGTCATAAAAATCCAGTGTTTTAAGATCAATTCTCTTTTGACTATCTTGGAAATTTTAAACTAAGTCTAATATTTAATCATGATAATTATTTAAGACTTTTCCTTAGAAACTATATTTAATTATTTTACATGTACATCTGCTAATGATTTCACTGTCATTCAACGCAAGGTGATATTAGTGAAGGCTCCAAGCTCCTATCTTGAAACACTACTTGGACAAGATTTTCTTGATGTGCTTCAAACTTGGTGAACATAATAAAAGTCCCATGATATTTTTTTCAAGGGCCCTCAAAATAAAAATGGCACAATTTTGTCAAGAGAAGGAATCAGGAGATATAGATAAAAACTGTACAAGGGTAACTGACAAGTTTCTTGGTTTTTTTATATCATTTTTCCTAATTTTGGAAGAAAGAAATGTGAGCTGAGCTGAGAAAGACTTATGTTGATTCGTCCTTCACCTTATGGTCTCAAAAGTTGTCCTATACTGTATAATCAATAGAGGAACTTTTAAAAATACTGATACCAGGTAATGCCCTCAGGGAGTGTGATTTAATCAGCCTAGAGTACAGGCTAGTCTTGTGAAGTTTTTGTTGTTTATTTTGTTTTTCTTTGTTAGAATACCCTAAGTATTTCTATGTGTAGTGGAAGCTTTAAAAAAATTAGTTTTAATTTTTCCTGAATAGAATTATATTTTCCTTTAACCTAGCAAACATTTTATAGACCTTGAGTACAGACACCAAGAGCATGTGAAGAAACTCTAGAACATGAGGTTGGAACATCAATGGAAAACCAGTCCCTATTCGTAGTCAGAACACCAAAGTGAATCTCTGTAACTACACAAAATTTAACCTACACCATTATACAAGTTCAGAATAGAGAAAGTAGGTCTTGGGATGGCTGTTATACAGTCTGTTGTATCTGAAGTTTCGACACGAATTCAACTAACCTCAGATCAAAAATATTCATAATAAGGTTGTGCTGACTATGAAAAGACTTTTTCTAGTCATTATTCCATACATAATACAATATAACTATTTACATATAATTTACATTTTATGAAGTATTATAAGCATTCTAGAGATGATATAGGAAGATGTATGTAAGTCGCAGGCAAACACTATGCTATTTTATATTAGAGACTTGAGCATCCTTATATTTTAGTATCATGAGAGTCCTGGAACCAATGTCTGACAGATACCTAAGAAAACTGTAGATGTGACTACCTAACAAGCTCTTTTGACTTAAATACCCTTCTTTTTATTTTTAAATGGTATGATGCATGGCCTTAAATTAGTTGACTTCTCCACAATTCACTTTGTGTATGTGTGTGTATCAGCTCTGCCATGCTTCTTGAATTTTAATATGCCCATAACTCACCTGAGAATCCCATAAATACACAGACTGATATTTATTCAATAGGTCTCAGTGAGCCTGAGATTCCACATGTCTAACAAGCTACAAATGCTGTGGCTCATGGACCAGTGCCCTGAGCTGCAAGTCTTAGAAGACAATTAGGAAGCCAGGGATCTAGCTCAGCAGTTCGGTGGCCTGCCTTGCAAGCGCAAGGACCCGAATTCAATCCCCAGTACCCAAAAAAAAAAAAAAAAGAAGACCATTAGGAAAACCAAGTGAATAACCACATATGGTACTTGGCAAAAACATGGCTGGTACCCTATCCTCAAAAAAGGAAAATAAAAAAACCTGTTTTAAAACTACAAATTATATGATCCAATCCTTTCAATTACAGATGTGGAAATGATGGGTCTAGAGTTTAGACAAATGGCCAAAGGCATATGGAGAAGGATGAGACTGTTTTTGACTACAAAAAGTATAATCAAGATCAATAAGTAGAAGATTAAGAGTACTTTTAATTCCCAACAAGGGAAAACTTTCTAACAATAAATGCTGCTCTCAAACCAGTTAGCCCCTTCATAGTATAATCTCCAGCTAGAGATATGAGCGTGGACCAGTTGGTGATGTTAAAAATGTACAACTACAAGACATCTTGGCTATCTAAAGAGCCATCACATACAGTGTGTATAAAAGCTAGAAACCAAACAAAACAGAAACCTTCCGACTCCCCTCCCAGTTCCATTTCTCTTCTTAAAATCATCTTCTGTTCGGTAAATGGAGTTGC
The DNA here is from genome assembly GCF_012274545.1 of Fukomys damarensis. NCBI lineage: Eukaryota > Metazoa > Chordata > Mammalia > Rodentia > Bathyergidae > Fukomys > Fukomys damarensis. The sequence goes on from NW_022900928.1 coordinate 21,871,320, forward strand.
TCAGGTCAGAAGGCTTGGGGATCATCCTTAAATCACCTTAATCCTTCTCATCCTTTCCATTAATAAATATTACTGATTGTACTTTCATGTTATGTCCATAACCCAGTTACTTCTTACCATCTCCATTACAACTACCCAGATCTATCCTAACTACTACTTCTTTCCGGATTTCTGAAATCCATTCCTAATAGGTTTCTTGACCTTCACCTTTGCTTTGCTTTTCTATACTATTTTCTCAGCATGGTATCCAATGTTGTCATATCTCTGCTCAATGCTACCTAAGGCTTTTAGCTCATTTACAATTAAAACCAAAGTCCTTGTATTAGCTTATGAGACGCTACATGACCCACCCTCTACAACTGCTAACTATGTTCCTTTAACACTCTCCCATCTCCAGCCACCCCTGAAGTCACTCCACAGCATGGGTGTTTCTGCCTCAGAACCTTTGCATTTGCTCTTTCCGCTGCTCCATGTATGCTGGTCTATAACCTAGCCTTACCCTATCTCTGAGAAAACGAACATCCTAGACACAGTGTCACTCTGCTGGGAATTACACCTATTTTTCTCCTTTTCTAATTAACATATTTCATGGAGCTTGAGAAAGAATAGCTACTACTGGGTGGCCATAAATAGATAACACACATAGAAAGGTAGAAGTGGCCGAGAACGTGGATTCCTTTACAAAAAAGGAAGTCTCCCATTTACAGAGATAATGCTGTCTGGGCCCTTGTCTCAGGGTTGTGTCCACGGTTGTTCCGGTTCCAACTGCACAATAGCAGGAGCGCTGTTCACACAGTCTTGTGCAGTACAGCTTCTCCAATCACTCAGCTTTTAGAGCTCAGAGATTAAGGCCATTCTTGGCTTGGACAAACAGCTTCAGAGGGATGGAGATAAATGAATCTGATGTAAGAATTAATGTGAACAGGCGAACAAGAAAGGAAATGGAGGGAGAGTGGCTTTAACTGAAGTGCCCTGAAGGAGAAGATACACTTCTGATGTCATCTTCGTCCTCATTTCCTCTTACCTTGCCCTTGTCATTTCCCTCCTGTCTTATAAGCAGGCTACTTTCAGGCCACTTTCAGATACAAACGAAAGAGCCAGAGAGGCATGCAGCCACCTCAATACCATGTGCCCTAATTTAAGAAAGAAGAGTACTGCTTTCAAGAATTCCAAGAACAGCAAGGCCAGCTTATCTACTGCTATTTCCTAGCCAAGGAATCACATTTTCTCTAATGAGTCTGATTCTTCCGTGCAACAGCTGACGGGAACCTGAGAAAATGAATCTAGCCCCTGGACTAAAGGAAGCAAAGATGGAAAAAAGGTGGTATAGTTAGCATGCAATTCAGAGACAGCCGTCATCCACCTTCTCTTGTGAGGTTAAAGATAAGAACTTCGGAGAGATAAAAAGCGGTGCATAAGGCACTCTGTCAGGTAAGGAAGCAAGAGGTTTCAGCACTAACGCCTGCTTGGGGTGAAGCATGTTAAACTATGATCTTGTCCCTGCTTTGAAAGGACAGAACTTCTCACATTTGGGACACCTTCCTGGACTCCTGATGGTGACAAGAGGCATTCTCCTTCTCATCTGTGGTCCACACAGCACAGCAAGGAGCCACACACAGGCTAAACCTCCTAGGAAGCCCTTGGGATCAGTACTCCTCGATTTAATCCTCCCCTTTAAAGTAAATAATCGATTGATAAACTTACCAATGTAACCCCAGGCCTGGGGGAACAAAAATCTTTCTTTTTCAAGAGAAAACAAAAAAAAGGGCTTTGAGTACAGAAAATCTGTTAGCAACTTTTAACAGCTGCCTTCGCCCCACACATACATTTTGAATACCCTATCAAAGATATGCTATTTAAGTTAGGCACCGTGTGAATCTCTTTAGGAGTCAAATAAGTCTCTAATTTATCCCTCGGCAAATGTATTTTTATATAATGGATTGGCTAAATAATTTGTACAGCAATAGTTCATTGCCAATGGGTATACACAGGGATATCAAAGGAAAGGGCATTTTCTCATCTCATTTTTAACAATCCAACCACAATATGCCTTTATTTTAAAGTATTCAGGTTGTGAGAACATTTGAGAAAATTGTTTCTCTAAGTGAGAAGTATTTGAAAGGAATACATTTGTAGTGATCAGCAGTGGATGAGAAGAGGTAGGCAACACAGGGCACTTGGAGAAAGCAAATGGCTCCACTAAAACTCCCTCTTCCAACCTTAATTGGTCAAGTGCCAAAATAAATGAACTTTGCAAAGTTAGGAGGTTTGTAACTTTCATTACGGGTGACTTCAGGTGCCCAATCCACAGCCGGCAGGCCCACCCACCCTTACGTGCCCTGTGGGAGCAGCCAGTAGAAACAAACGTCCAGGCCCAGGCTGCCTCTGCGCCTTGCGACCCTCAGGGAACTGGTTCAGGCCCGGCCGTCCAAGTCCTAAAGATTCCGGTCTCCAGCCCAGTGTCTCCAACCGATCCCATTCTGCCCTTGTCACCCCAAACCACGGAAAGGAACTAGGTGCTCAGGAACGAGGATGAGCAGCGCCCAGTTGGACTCTGCCTCAGCCCGGGGCCGTCCCCAACTCCCAACTTCCCAGAGTTTCCTCCGGCCTCGTTCCCCTTCTACAGATCAGGAGGCCGCGGCGGCCTCCGCTCTCTCTGGGCGCAGAGCTGGGGAAGTGGAGCGCATAGCTCACAGCTCAGGAGCAGCCCCCGGGAGCCCCGGCGACCCGAGCGCAGGTGGCGGGCGTGGTCCCTCCAAACCTTGTCCCAGCCCACTCAGACTCGGCCTGCGCGCAGCAGCCACCTCCTGGGTCCCTGGCGGCTTCCCGCATCAGACCAAGGTGCACGGCTTCTTTATCCCTCTT
>NW_022900928.1:21875340-21918821 GCF_012274545.1 Fukomys damarensis
CCGAATCCTGGTGCAGCGCTGCACTCGGCCCGGGACCTCAAGCTCAGAGCGGCCGCGCCCAGGTTTGGAGAGTGGGGGCCGGTGCGCGGTGGAGGCGCTCTCGCCCCCTCACACCTCTACCCCGAGGTATGCCAGCCCTCCCCACGCCCGCAGCACCGCTAGCAGTGTGTTTCCGGGCCACGTTCTATGGTGCAAGGCTCTAAGGTTGCGGTCTGGACCACACCCGCGGAGAGCGGAGTGCCTGCTTTGAAGTTGGAAAGCGCCGCCTGAACGGAAACCACGGGCCTAAGGATGCCAGATGCCCAAATGCGTGGTTTAGGGCCAAGATTTGCCAGCAAAGGAAGGCTTTCGACCAAGTTGGTAATGCGGAGAAGGTGGAAGTTCTCACATCAGAACTAAGGCCAAATAAATGACTCTCAGGAAAGGTACTGAGGCTTGCCTGGAGCTTCACGGATCCTGGCTCTAAGCAACTAATTGAAAGCCGAAGGCTTACCGATGTGTCTCTCCCACTCAAGAAAGACTATCGCAGAACTCTAGGTGTTTGGAAGGCACCTGGGGCGCCTGTCATCCACTTGACTTTCCGGTCTTTCAGGCAACAAGCCCAGAAATAACCACAAAGTATTGAACTATTTGTGTGTGTGCTCGACACTGTGCCACAAGTACCTTCCATATACATTTAATTCTCCCGAGATCTTTAACTACTACCCCCATTTTGTCATTGAAAAACCAAGGACTCAGAAAAGTGTCACTTGCCTAGGTTCACGCAGAGGGGAAAAGCTTTCATTTTCTTTTTCTTTCTTTTACGTATTTACATGATACTGGTATCACCAAGCTCCACTCTAGAACAGTTAGAGAATCTATACAACAGCGGGCAACTGGCACTTTTAACCATAAGGTTATGCTGACTCTAGGGAGAGCTGGTAGCAAATCATATTGCACAGCAAGGTAATTCAGGATTCCAAAGCGTTCACTAAGCAGCAAAGGTTTGAAATCCTGTTGTGAATGGTGCTAGGGTTTTAAGGAGCTTGTATGGGAATAACAGATAAAATGCAGAGTTATAAAGGTAATGCCACAGAGTTGTGAAAAGGCAAATAACTCTAGGAAAATGAGAGGGGAAAAAAAAAAAAACAGCTGAAAAAGAAGCCAGTGGGAGAAGCTGAGCAGGTGCTGGTCCTCCAAAGGAGGAGACACTTAAGGAGGTGACAGTGGTGGGACTGAGCAGGACATGATGCTAGTGCTGGCAGAGACGGGGGTAGTTGTGTGCTGGAGCCCATTGAAAGATATCACTGATGCCACCATGTCAGAATGGAACTGAAGGCAATTAAAGTCAGTTAAGAAGTGACTTCAAGAAACCAAATAAGATAGATATAGGTGTAGTTACACTTGGCCAAAAGGCACTAGCTGATTATCAGAAATATCCAGATTAAAAAAAGAAAAAGTGTGGCTGTAGCCCAGAGCTGAGAGAAGAGACTAACACTCATTAAAGAAGGGCAGAAAATAAGCTACCACATCACATCGAAGGGGTTCCTCCAAGAAGGAGGAATTGGAGAAAATGGAAGAGAAATTGGGCATTTATAATGTGGTTTAACAAGGAGACCACTGAAAAGTAGAAATCAGAGAAAGAAAAACTGGACAGAGGTAAATCATGGAGGTCAAGGTAGGAGGAGTGTTTAATAGAAAACAACATTAACCATCAGTTTTTAAAGAGAGTTTAAACAAAAAACAACAAAGAAGTGTCCTTTGGATGTAAAATATTCAAGAATTAGAATAGTTACTAAGCAACCAACTTTGTGCAAATTAAGATGTTTGTGCTTAGGGTTTCTAGGAAAATATTGCTATCACTAAATTGTTAATGATATTACTTAAAGTAGCACATTTAAAGTACTTAGAACAGGCATCATATGGCTCAGTCAATATATGTTTTTATTGTTGCTGTTATGTATCTACTACAGTGTGCTAGGTGATGAACACATTTTCTTAATTTATTACTTATAACATCCAAAAATGGAAGATGCTGTTGCAGTCACAAGCCACATACAAAGCTATGATCAATAATGAACTGCATATATGACACCAGTCCCCTGAGGTTATAATGGAGCTGAAAAATTCCTATCACCCAGTCACATTTTAACTGTCATAATATTGTAGCTCAATACATTACTCACAGGTTTGTGACAATGTAAACAAACCTATGACATTGCCAGTCATACAAAAGTGTAGCACCGACAATTATGTATAGGGAGGAGGACATGATACTTGATAGTGATAATAAATGACTGCTCCTGGTTTGTGCATGTACTATACTTTTAATAATTAATTTAGTGTGTATTCCTTCTACATATTAAAAAAGTTAACTGTAAAACTACCTCAGGAAGAAGGTTCTCTTGAGGAATTCCAGGAGCCATTATTATGATAGCAGATGACAGTTCCATGCTTGTTGCTGCCTCTGAAGACTTTCCATTGGGACAAGATGTGGAAGTAGAAGGCAGTGATATTTTCTGGCTCTGTGTAGGCCTAGGCTAGTGTGTGCGTGTGTGTGTGTGTGTGTGTGTGTGTGTGTGTGTGTGTGTGTCTTAGGTTTTAACAAAAGAGTTTAAAAAGTGAAAAAAGTAAAAATTTAAAAATAGAAAAAAGATTTAGGGTAAGGGCATAAAGAAAAAATGTTTTTGTACTGTTATACAAAAATATACTTCAAGCTGTGTTATAAAAGTCAAAAGTTTTTAAAGTTTTTTATAATGTAAAAATGTTACAGTAGGCTAATGTTGATTCATTGCTGAAGAAAATAAAGTAGTAATACAATAAATTTAGTATAGCCTAAGTGTGTTCAGTATTTATAAAGTGTACAGTGCTATAAAGTAATGTCTTAGGCCTTCACATTGATTTGCTATGCATTTACAGTCTTACCCACGGCAACTTCTAGTCCTGTAAGCTTCATTTATGGTAAATGCCCTAGAGAGTATACCACTTTTATCTTTTAAACCACAGTTTTATTTTATCTTTTCTACAGTTAGATACACAAATACCATAATGTTACATTTGCCTATGGTATTCAGTACCATGCTTTGCAAGTTTGTAGCCAAGGAGCAATAGGCCACACCATATGACTAGGTGTGTACAATGGGCTCTACCATCCAAGTTTGTGTGAGTATACTACCATGTTAACACAACAAAATCACCCAACGACTCATTTCTCATCATTGAGTAATGCATGAAGTTATTTTCGTTTATTGACAATCAGGTGATTAAATAATATTCTCAAGGAAAAACTAATAGATTATTTCTAGAGACAGCTGCAAGCATCACTCACACTCCACATGTCCTGAGCAATGGGACTTTATCACTCTTCCTATCAAGAAGTTGAGTCTACTGTCCTTGAATCTGGGTTAGCCTTATGACTTCCTTTGATTACTAGAATGTATATGATAGTTTGAGTTCAGTCTGGGCTTTAGGAGGTCTTCCAATTTTTGCAAGATATTCTGCTGAAAGAGACACTGAAGAATGAAACACTGTCAAGCAAAACATCACCTAAGAGGAAACTGATATGGACTGAACTGTGTCCTCTCTCAAATTTTTATGTTAGTTCCAACTCCCAAGGTGGCGAGTAACAAAAATAGGATAGGAACTTATCTATGTAACCCCCAAAGCCTGTGCTCTTTTGCAGTTCTGGTAGAGTGGTACACGAGGGTCCAAATGGACAGAAGATTAGCGTAATTGAAAGTTGAGGAAATAGAGTCTGCTCATATATTCTACTCTCCCCCAAATACTTATCTTTTATTTGTTGAATAAATATTTCCCAAGTCTCTCCTATGACTAAGAAAGCATTCCAGGCCCTACACATATATGAAGGAACAAGCAGTGACCCCTGCTCTTTAAAGAAGTGCTTCTCAGTCTTGTACCTGCCTTGGCATAGACAGAAAGTGAGATGTTTTTAGGACAAGGGTATAAGAGACAGGCCACTGGGGGCCTGAAGCTGAACAGATCAGAATCTCAGCCCCAAAATAACTCATCTATGGGATACCAGGCTTACACGTTAAGAATTATTGTTTAGACTTTCAACCTAGTCTTTCAAAGATTAAATCTGAAAGAAGGACAGAGAAGGTGGTAACTGAAAGAAAGGCACCGAGAAGGAAAACTGAGGCTCAAAAAGACCAGAATATAGAAATGTTTCTCAAAACAAGGTTCACTGGCCCTCTGCTCCAGAATTGCCCAGGTTTCTTATTAAAATGTTGATTCCTGAGATTCACCTAGACCCATAAAAGTATTTCTTAAAAAGTAACCCAGATTCCATAGTTTGAATATTTGTCCTCTTGAAAACTCATGTTGAAATATATTTATGATTCTCACAGTATTAGGCAGTGGGGCCACTAATAGGTAACTAGGGCATGAAGATTCAGTCCTCATAGATGGGATTAATGTGGTTATTGAAGGACAATATCAGTCCCCTTTTTATCTCTTTGCCTCTCTGCCTTCCATCATGCGATTATACAGCAAGATGGCCCTTGCCGGATACTGGAGACTTGATCTTGAAATTCCAAGCCACCAGAATTCTGAGAAAAATAAACTTCTGTTCATATAAATGATTCGACCTCAGGAATTCTGTTACAGCTACACACATTATTCCTGGTAATGCTTCAGGACAATGAAGTTCGAGAATTTCCAGTTCGTATCCTGAGGAAAAGAACCTTTGGAAACAGACACTTTTAGTCAGCTCTGATGTCCTCTGAGTAACAGCATGAATGATTGTAACTGCTAATTACTGAGTATTTGTCAAAGTACTATGTACTTCATACACATTATCATATTGAATCCTGTGGCCACTTCACAGAGTACACATTATTTCTTCATTTTACAAATAAGAAAACAGCACAGAGAAACTGTGTAACCTCCTACAAGATTCCACAGTTTATGGTTGACAGTCAGGATTCAGGTTTAAGTTTGTTGGGCTCCAGGTACTATATTGGGTAAACTACACTGCTGCTTTGAGTCACCTCCCTAGTAAAAACCACCAAAAGCTTTACTCCTTCTATGAATTGCTCAAGTCCTCTCATCAGCTTATTCACGATCTTCTACATGTACTTTACTTGGTCAAAATGCTTTGTGAACAACATGTGACATGCAGTACTTCTTGCACCCTTTGTACCTCAAGTTTCCATATTCCTGGTTCAATAACAGCATCCAACATCCAGTAGCTATAATCCTGTCAGACTCTCATGCTGCTCTTATGCCACACCTTGATCCCAAGACCCAGATTCTGCACTTGGGAAATGGTTTGGGATTCCTAACGGCAGAATTTCCTATTAATCATCATTTGGGTCGAGTCAGTTCCTGGTTAGATAATTCCTTTAATGAAAGAATGAAGATTCAAGTGGCATGACTGGTTGTCTGTGAACCCGTGCTATCTCTAATGACTAACACTCCCTTAAAATGTTCACAGACCTCTTGCTTAATTATCCAAAATAGGTATTTATTCATCCTCACACTTGCTTCAGAGACTGAAGTATAATTCACCCAGACTAAGAAATTAGAGATGACTTAGAGTTCATATTCTGTGACAGCCACACTCTTTTCTTGGTCATCAATCTCTTAAATCTGTGAGCATTATCCTTTCTTGCTTGGAGTGAAATTTTCTCGTGAGATGAAATGAAAGCAATTTGGGAATTAAGTAGTACCACTTTGCCAATGCAACTGTTATCACTGAACAATTACACCAAGGAGCAGATTGTTCTGGTTTGTTCAAAATCCTTAGTTCTCCTTCCTTGACTGTGTAAGTTACTGCTTAGTCTTTTGATTGACAACTACAAAATTATTAACTTCCATTTCTTTTACATTAAAGAAAATAGATGTTCTTAGTGCTTTAGCATTTAAAAGCCACATCACACAAGGCGTATTCCGAAAGGACAGACGGTGATGTTACAGGTGAGAGGCCTAGCACTCCTTTGTCATGTCTTCTTAGTAGACATTCGTGGTTCTACATTTGTGCATCTATTTACAATGAAGCCAGAACTGAGAGAGCAGAGGTCAGATTTCTGCCAACTGGGCCTCAGCATCCTCTACCACCAAATGAATTTTATAATCAAAACCAAAAAGTTTTGTATCCCTGGAGCTGCCTTTCAAAGTGACCGATGTCCCTTACCCTTGCCATGTCTGAGAAACTCCCGCAACCACCCTGTATGTTTCAAAGAGATTTGATGACGACATCAAGCTGGCTATACTGTGCTACAAGTGGTCATGTATTGCATGATATCCAAGTAGCTAAAGAGACCTCAGAAAAAAAATTTCAAATAATCAACCACATTCCTTATCCACAACAAGCTTCTCTCTCTCCTCAGTGCTGAAAATCAAACTACAGCAGGTTGATCTATATTCTAGTGCCTGTTTTAAGAGAAAATGTCAATGTACACATTCATAGGAGAGAATATGGGTATTAAGTACTAAATGAAGCATTTTTAAAATCCCTTTTCTAGATCCTTTGCTTAGCTACAAAAGATTCTGAGGGAAAAAAATTCTCATAAGTACACAGAGAAGGAAGAGAGAGAGAGGGAGAGAGGAAGAGAGAGAGACGGAGAGGGAGAGGTTGAGAGAGAAATCTTTATATTGCCTTCATAGCCTTATCCAGAAGGCCATAAGAAAATCAATTGTTTGTCTCAACCTTTGATATGTCCAAAGAATCAGGTACAGGTTCGCTGCTGAGTTTAGTACAGTACTTAATTGCACTTAATCAACCAGTATATTAATCAAATTTCTACTGAATGTCAACTAAATGCAAAAGTTTTTAACACAATTTTAGTGTTGGATCTTTTTTTTTGTTTTGTTTTGGTACCAGGGATTGAACTCAGGACCTATACACTTGCAAGGCAGGTGGCGGCACCACTGGGCTAAATTCCCAGCCCTTCAGTGTTGGATCTTAAATTCTGTATTTAAACTTTCTTCCTGTTCTTATATCTTATGTTAATTAACTAATTATAGCTACAAATAATGTCTCAGCACAAATATTTTCGGTACTTTTTAAATTTTCTGTAACTATTTTTCATGAATATTATGCAAAATTTTATCTTCTTAGTATTGGTTTCATTTCAATACTCCCATTGCAAATTTCCTTGGTTTCCTTTTCCACCTGTAGATACTTTCTCCCAATTTCCTTCTTTCTCATTTTCTCTTCATAAATTCTTTCTGAAAAGTTTTTATCAGGAAGCAAAATTTAGAATGCCAGAGGTCTCTAAGTTATTATAATTATTATATTTCAACTATTTTCCTATAGTTTCTTGAGCCTATGCTTTAGAGTGTGCCAGACACTCTAACTGTGCTCTAAATATATAGTTCATATGATCTCCATAACCGTTCCTTGAAGAGGATATTATTATTAGCTATCCCCACTTTTCAATTGAGAAAACATAAGCATACAAATCCATTATCTGTCTAAGTTCACACAGCTAGTCAGCAGTAGAAGCGGGCTGCGTGACTGTTGAGCCCTGCTGTCCATCAGCCCCTTCTCTGCAGATGGGCCCAAGTGAGAGCCTATAGACTACGGGCCCAGATGGTCCCAGTAAGAGCAGCACTGGCCTTGATCCTTCCTTAGCCCTACTGGTTGCAGTCAGATCTATGCTTTAATTTTGTTTTCTGCATGTGAGGGTGGGGAGGGTCTGACAATGTAGACCTGGGTCCTGTGTGGTCTTTCCAGACTGGCTCGCACAGCCATTTATAGCCAACACTTATTGAGCAATTGCTCTGCACCACATGCTCTAGGCTATGCTTAATGTGCTTTTAATTTAATCATTACTACAATCATTAGAAATAGTTTTTATCATCCCGATTTTATAGATGGTAGCATTGAAAATCTGAGTCACCTGCCCAAGGTCACACAGCTCGTAAGCAATGGAACAGAGATTCAAATCCACATTAAGGAGACTCCAGAGATTGGAATTTAACTGCCACACAATATGCTTCGTCATGAATCTCATATCAGAAATGCCTGACAGAATTTTTCAAATTTTGTATACACTTGTGGAGACTTTTACAACCTCACTGGTCAACTTTAGGAGAACTAAATCCATACTCTAAAATGAATTCTATACAGTTTACTAAATAATTGCATGAAGCCCAAGTGATTATGCTACAAACCACAGCAAAACACCTTGTGCTCCTATTGTTTTGCTAATCCAGTTTCTTCTGATGAAGAAATTGGTGATCATACTGGCAGCTGAATCCTCTCGACTGGCTTTCATTTGAATTACTTTTCTGTGGGAAGAAGAATTACCTTCCTTCAGCACAGAACTAAATTTCTCTACCTGCAACTCATTGAAGTTCAGATTTGGGATACAAATTTACCACTAACTGGACCTATGTTTTTCTCTCATTCAATAACTACCAAGGATATCTTCTATTACACAAATGTTTTCTCTCCTACTTTGCAGTACTTTACTAAGTTTTTCTGCTTTCTTTCCTCTTCTTTTCATATGGATTTCTAAAATACATGCTGAAGGAGAGAGACAGAAATAACCTAGTTGGGATAACAGTAACATTTTTCTTGGGTAGGCCAGTGTAAATGATAAGGAATTTATTTCTTGTGCATTCCTGGATGCATATAGAGGTACCAAATAAGATTTTTTCCCCTCTTTGCATCAATTTACTCCTTGTGGAAGAAGGTTTGTTTCCAAGAAGGTTTAGAATCCTTCAGGGTCATCAGGGTACAGGGTGGAGTCAAGTTGAGGGCTTATTTTGTATTTCTTGAAGGATCTTTTGAATTAAGATTTCTTTTGAGAGGACCTCATAAGCTCAAGGTCCTGAGTTTGATTCCTGGTACAAAAATGATTCCTTTTGAGAGAGTTTACTGTGCTGAAAGGAAACATATTGTTCAGCTAATGAAGGTTTTATGCAAAAATAAACTTTAATGAACCATAGATGGCTGCCTGACTTTGAGGATTTAATTACATGAGAGGTACATTTTAAATAATAACTTTAACCCCTATTGATTAAAATAAAAGCACATGCCTTAATTTTATTTTAGATCTAAAAAAACAAGATCATCACGTATCAGTTGTCCTTTTGAAGTAACTCTATTTAAAGCAACATAATGTAATTTGTGAACTGCTTTAAGTGCACTATGTGAATAAAATAACAAGAGATAGTCTTGCTCATTTTTTGTTTTAAAATGTTTGGAACATTAGTGATATATTCAAAGCTTATTTTGTGGGGGTTTTAGCCTTTTGCTATGACATTTACAAAGAAAATGTCTTGCAAATATTATTCAAGGAAGAAAAAGTAGATAACTTTTTTTTAAATGGTTGTTTTTTTTTCTTTATCAATTGTGTTCCTATTTTTCTTCAGTCTCCAGTGGATTTTAGGCTCAAATAGAATTGAAACTTACTTGAACAAAGTTTAATATGACAAACGTTGAATGTACATGTACATTGAAGTGCTGAAAGGAACTATTACCTTCAAACAGGTTATCCAGGGTGGAGCAGGATGGGATGAACTGAGGAAGGGAAGGGGTAGTAGGGAATAAGGAGCCTAGAAAACATCTACTTGGCCAAAAATGTCTTATTTCATAGTTCCTACGTGCCAGGAATCTGGGAATTGATCAGCTGGATGGTTCAGGTTAAGTGTGTCTCATGAGATGGCAGTAAAGTTGGTCAGAGCTGCACCATGCAAAGACTTGGTTGGGGCTGCTTTCCCAAATGTACCAATTGGCTATAAAAGGGTTGATCAAAACATACAGCAAATAATTAAAGTTTAAAGAAATTATTATTGTAAAAACGTACTGCTCTTAATCCCCCTCAAAACACTTTCTCAATTTGAACACACTTACTCCATCATTCCTGCCACTTTCTGAAGCAGTTATGTAACTTGCCTTTTCATGTTTTTAGGAGGTGTTACTGAAGTACAGTGATAAGTGCTAAGTGCCATCCAGTGGAAAGACAGACTTATAAAAGCAGTGTATCCTTATCCACCTTATTCAACTGATTTTTAGTGCTTATGACTTCTGGCTCTTCCCCAGAGTCAAAACGGACCACAAAAGGTAAATATTTTAAGTCCATTCAGCATTCAGCACATTGAGGCTATTGAAACAACACAATTAGTTTCTTTCCAGGTAGGATTGTCTGCAAGGACTATCTTATTGGCATTAAGAAATGCCAGCTCCCTATCCCAGGGTGAGTTACTCAAGCCAGAGAAAGAGTCCAAGACATAAGCCCAAGACTTTTATAAAAACACAATTGTAAAAGCGATAAACAATCACTTCTGTTGTGTTTTATTAGCTACCCCAGTAAAACCCTGGTACAATGTGAGACAGATAGATACAAGGGTGTGAATACCCAGATATAGAGGTCATTGGGAGATATTTTAGAGGCTGGTTATAAGAATGGGAAAATCTCCAGACATACAAAGAATGTATTTTTAAAAATGTGAGTTGGGTGTGGTAGTGCATGCTTGTAATCCTGGCACTCTGGAAGGCTGAGGCAAGAGATCATGTGTTCAAGCCCAGCATGGGCAAATTAGTAATTTAGCAAGACCTTGCTTCAAAATAAAAAGGCCTGAGAATGTAGCTCAAGGCAAAGGCCCTAGGTTCAATCCCCAGTATCACACACACACACACACACACACACGTACACACGTGATGGCTAGAAAGCATGAAAAATATTCATTAGAGCAGTGCTTTGCAAACCTTTTCACATGGTGGCAGGAATGGAAAATGATACTATATATTTATTCATCATAGTCAAGTAAAAGCCCTGCAGCTTTAGTCAACCCAGTCCTCTTCTGCTTACATCAGGGATGGTAGAATTAATATCATTTATATCTATAACCCTCTTCATCCTAATGCATCCTTGATGCATTTTCTTCTTTTATTCCTGCCTCCCACAATCCTTTCATCTCAAAGCAGCCCTGGTGATCTTTTAATTCATGATTCAATCACACAAGTTTACTGCTTAACCCTCAAATGGCTTCCAACTGCATTGGGAATTAAACCCACACTCCTTTGTTCTGTCTACAGTGTCCAGTGTAACTGAGCTGTCCTCTACTTTTTTCATACCAGCTTATACCGGTTTGTTCAGTAACACTATTCTCTCTGTCTCCATTTCAATGGCTTTTTATTAAGTCAGTGGTGTTTCACCTGTTCTCTCTTTAAACATACCTCTTTAGCTAGCTCCTTCTTTTTTTCATATATTAACCTAAGCATCATCTTCTCAAAGAGACATCTGCACTGCCCCTATATTTTTTTTTAATTTTATTGAGTTTATTGGTACATTTTAGGGATACAGTACAGTTACATTCATTGTTGGGATCATGTACCTCTACATGGCAAGTCTCGATTCTCATTTTTTCCCCTTACCTCTGCCCTCCCTTCACTCCCTCCTCCCCTCCCCATCTACAAACACTTTATTTTCATCTTTTCATTCTCTCACATTTTTTTCTTTTCCCTTTTTGTTCTTCCCCTATGCATCACACCTTCCCTACACCTTTAGCTCCTTTCTTCAAATTTCTAAATGTCAGTAATCTTATTAGAATCTTATGCATTGTTGCAGAATATTCACACCAGGGAAACTATTTGGTATTTACACATGTGTGACTTATTTATTTCACTTAGGAGTATATCTTCAATATGTATCCATTTTCCTATGAATGAATCTATTTTCTCATTCTTTATGGCTGAGTAATATTCCATTTTATAGAAAAACCACATCTTCTTTATCCAGTTTCCAACGGATGGGCAAATAGGCTGTTTCCAAGATTTAGCTATTACAAACTGTGCCGCTATAAACATGGGTGCACATACTTCTCTGTGATATGATTCTTTTAGTTCTCTTGGAAAGATACCCAGCAGAGGGATGGCTGGGTCAAATGGAACCTCCAGTCCAAGCTCTTTGAGGTATCTCCATATTGATTTCCATAGTGGTTGCACTAGTCTGCACTCCCACCAACAATGGAGGAGGGTTCCTTTCTCCCCACAACCCCGCCAACATTTGTTATTGTGTGATTTCTTGATAGCAGCCATTCTTTGTGGGGTGAGGTGGAATCTCAGTGTTGTTTTCATCTGCATCTCTCGAATGACCAGTGATGTGGAACATTTTTTCATATATTTTCTTGCTGCTTTTACTTCTTTGTATGAGAAATGTCTGTTCATTTCGGATGCCCATTTTTGGATCGGGTCTTTATATTTGGGGGGACTGATTGTTTTGAGTTCTTTATATATCCTTGATAATAGTCCTTTGTCTGAGGTACAGCTGGTAAAAATTTTTTCCCACATTGTAGATTGTCTCTTAGTTCTGCTAATGGTTTCTTTTGAAGTACAGAAGCTTTTTAGTAAGATGAGATCCCAGTTGTTGATTCTTTCTGCTAGTTCCCGTGCTACTGAGGATTTGTTCATAAAGTCTTTTCCTATACCAATGTCTTCCAGAGTTCTGCCTAACTTACTTTCCAGCAAGTTTAATGTTTCTGTTTTAATATTTAGATCTTTAATCCATTTGGATTTTAATTTAGTGCATGGCGAAAGATAAGGGTCTAATTTTAATCTGTGACAGGTTGATATCCAGTTTTTCCAACACCATTTATTAAAGAGGCTATCTTTCCTCCACTGAGGATGGTGAGCTCCTTTGTCGAAGATGAGGTAGCTGAGTACATCTGCATTTGTTTTTGTGTCTTCCAGTCTGTTCCATTGATCCTCAGGCCTATTTCTTTGCCAGTACCATGCTGATTTTATCACAGTGGCTTTGTAGTATAGTTTCAAATTGGGAATTGTTACACCTGGTGCCATGTGACTGTTGCCTATAATGGCTTTTGCTATTCTAGGTCTTTTGTGGTTCCAAATGAATTTTTGGATTCCTTTTTCTAGTTCTGTGAAATATAGCGTTGGAATTTCAATTGGCATTGCATTGAATGTATATAGCAGTTTCGGTAGTATGGCCATTTTCACTATGTTGATTCTTCCTACCCAGGAGCAGGGGATATCTTTCCATTTTTTTATATCCTCTTCGATTTCTTTTTTCAGAGTGCTGTAGTTTTCAGTGTAGAGATCTTTTGTTTCTTTTGTTAGATTGATTCCTAGATACTTCATTTTTTTGGATGCTATTGTAAAAGGAATTTTTTCCCTTATTTCTCTTTCTGTCTGTCTGTTATTTGTGTATAGAAAGGCTATTGATTTTTGGGTATTCACCTTGTATCCAGATACTTTACTGAATCTGTCAATTAAGTCTAGAAGTTTTTTGGTGGAGTTTTTTGGATCTTCAATGTAGAGTATCATATCATCAGCAAATAATGATAGTTTAACTTCTTCCTTTCCTATCTTTATTGCTTTAATTTCTTTCTCTTGTCTAATTGCTGTGGCTAATGTTTCCAGAACTATATTGAAGAGAAGTGGCGATAGTGGGCATCCTTGTCTTGTTCCTGATTTTAACATGAAGGTTTTCAGTTTTTGGCCATTCAATATGATGTTGGCTGATGGTTTTTCATAAATAGCCTTTATTAAATTGAGGTATAGACCATCTATTCCAATTTTTTGCAGGGTTTTTATCATGAATGGGTGTTGAATTTTATCAAATGCTTTTTCTGCATCTATTGAGAGGATCATATGGTTTTTGTCCTTGACTTTGTTAATATAATGTATTACATTCACTGACTTTCGTATGTTGAACCACCCTTGCATCTCTGGAATAAATCCGACTTGGTCATGATGGATGATCTTCTTAATAATCCTCTGTATTCTGTTTGCTAGTATCTTATTAAGGATTTTTGCATCTATATTCATTAAGGAGATTGGTCTGTAGTTCTCCTTTTTGGTTGTATCTTTCTCTGGTTTGGGAATCAGAGTGATACTTGCTTCCAGGAATGAATTTGGAAGTATAGCTTCTCTTTCAATTTCATTGAAAAGTTTGAAGAGTAATGGTAGTAGTTCTTCTCTAAATGTCTTGTAAAATTCAGCAGTGAATCCATCAGGGCCTGGGCTTTTCTTTGTTGGTAAGTTTTTAATTACATTTTCAATTTCACTGATTGTGATTGGGGTGTTTAAAATGTTTTTATCTTCTTCGTTCAACTTTGGTAATTCATAAGTATCTAGAAATCTGTTCATTTCTTCTGTGTTTTCCATTTTATTAGAGTACAGGTTCTCAAAGTAGGTGTTCATGATCCTCTGGATTTCTTTCGGATCTGTTGTGACTTCGCCTTTTTCATTCCTAATTGCATGGATCTGAGCCTTTTCTTTCCTTTTTTTGATAAGATTAGCTAAGGGTTTGTCAATTTTATTTATTCTTTCAAAAAACCAGCTCTTTGTTTCATTTATTTTTTGTATCGTTTTCTTAATTTCAATTGCATTAATTTCTGCTTGGATCTTTATAATTTCCTCTCTTGTTCGAGCTTTGGGTTTTTCTTGCTCTTGTTTTTCTAGGAGTCTAAGTTTCATCGTTAAGTTGTTTATTTGAGCCCGTGCACTGCCCCTATATTAATTCTCCATTTTACCTCAATCTATTTCCTTCATACTGTTTATCACTATCAGAAATTATTTTGCTCATTCTATCAAATTACACATATTTGTTGAACATCTACTAAATTTTAGAAAGGTGCTGCACAAGGTGCTGACTGATTTCCTGCTGGCTGAAATGAAAATGTATTGCTCCTGTATATAAATTTATATAAGAACTGAAATCAAAATGGAAAAGAAAACAGAAGGGCTTGGAAATAGTCCTGTGATTTTTATGCCAACTTTAAAATACCTTCCTTAAATTTATATACAAGATTCAAGCTTGTTTTGTTTATTTCCATCCCCATTCTAGCAACCAAAATGTTCACTCCATGAGGCTAAGGACTTTTGTCTGTCATGTTTTTCATGAAGAATCTAGCATCCATGACCTGTCATTCTTGACAGACAAGAAATTTCCAATGAGTATCTGTTAAATGATAGAAAATAGATCATGAAGGGCAACAGTTGGATCAATGGGCCAGGATACTCTGAGAGCATGGATCTGGAGTTTGGCAGACCTGTAAGTTAGTATCATACATATGAATCAGGAGATAGAATATAAATGACCATGCTGGATGTGGATAAATTGAGGAGCAAATAGAACTGTGAAGAAACAGAAGTAAGGTGGGAGGAACTTGTCCATTCAGACAAGTTCATTTTCCCTGCGTTGTCATGTTAATCTTAACACAGATCCAGGATAGCAATGACAGTTATGAGGGGTTAAATAGAGCCTTCTACCCAAATTACTGTCTATTTTAAACCTCACAATATGACTCTCCTTTGGAAATAGGGTCTTTGCAGATGTACTTAGTTAAAAGTCTAGAGAGGAAATCATCCTGGATTTCAGCAGTTTTTTTTTAATCCAATGACTAGTGTCCTCGTAGAAAAAGGAGAGATTCCAGAGATATATAAAGTAGAGGCAGAAATTACAAAGCTATAATCACAAACCAAGGAACACTAGGGAACTGCCAGGGAACACCAGAAGCCAAGAATAAGTAAGGGAAGATTCTTCCCTGGAGCCTTCAGAAGGAATGTGGCCTTGCTGATACATTAGTTTTAGACTTCCAGCTTCCAGAACTCTGAGATAATTAATCCTATTGTTTAAGCCACCAAGTATGTGGTAACGTGTTATAGCAGGCCTTGGAAAATAACACAACAGCTAAGCTGTTTTTTTTTTTCCTGTATGTAAAATAATTGTTCAATAATTCAGACAGGCAAGTTTGAAGTAAAGAATTTGTCCAATATTTGCCAAAGAGCAGAAGCTTTAAAAAGTGATCGTCAAAATAAATGTTTGATGATTGAGCAATCTGATATAATGTAAAAAAAAAAACAACCTAGGAGAAATATATCAAACCCTTTCAATGATTCTGTGTGAATATGAAGAACTAAAAGCATCTGAGTAACCTGACCTTTTCCTGCTCGCCGAAATAAAAATGTATTGCCCTTATATGTAAAATTATACAAGAACTGAAATTAAAATGGAAAGAAAAAACACAAGGGATTGGAAAGAGGTTTGTTATTTTTATGCCAACTTTAAAATACCTTCCTTAAATGTATATACAAGATTCAGATATTTCACTGTTAATGCCAGGCATTGTATTTGGAACTGTAGATCGATAGAAAAATTACCTGGAGTATTATCTATGCTCATTTTATATCATTTAGGTTAGTAAACTGAGTACCTCTAAAATAATTATAACTTCATCTGTCACCAGAAGGTCCATGAAAGTGGAAGATCATCTTCCTCCCTGTGAGACCTCGCAACCCTGGAGAAGAGACAAATGGGTAAATTTATTTAAAACAAAAGGGCACACTAAAGTTTTCATAAAGTTACAAAAAATACAAAACAATGGAGAGAGTAATTCTACCTAGAACAGTGGGCCCAACTTCTCAGATGAAGAAACACAAATAGATGAAAAATGCTCACTATCACTGGTCATTCAAGAAATGCAAATTATGTGTGAAATAGGAAGAAAAGGGCTAAAGGTGTAGGGAAAGTGGAAAGGGTAGGGGAAAGGAAATAAGGGCAAAGAAAAAAATATGAGAAAATGGAAATAAAGAGTTTGTAAATGGAGAGGGGAGGAGGGGGTGAAGGGAGGGCAGGGATGAGGGGAAAAATGAGAACCAAGAACTGTCATGTGAAGGTACAGGATCCCATTAATGAATGTAACTGTATTGCAGATCTAGATTGTACCAATAAACTCAATTAAAGAATGCAAATTATAACAACACTGAGATTCCATCACACCTCAGAAAGAATAGGTATCACCAAAAAATCAAGTAACAGATGCTGGTGAGGCTGCAGGGAGAAAAGGAGCCTTTCTCTCTTGTTGGTTGGGGTGTAAATTGATACTACCACTATGGAAAGCAGTATGGAGATTCCTCAAAACCATAAAACTAAAACAATAAAACTTTTAGTTAAAGTCATGTTACCACAGTGATACGTGAATACCCATGTTTATAAAAGCACAATTTATAGTAGCTAAATCTTGGAAAAAGTTCATATACCCATCAACAAATGAACAGCTAAAGAAAATGTGGTGTTAACATGCAATGGCATACTACTCTGCCATGAAGAAAGATAAACTTGAGACACTTTTAGGTAAATGGATGTACCTTGAAACCATAATCCTTATTGAAATAAATTAAACACACAAGTTTAAATAACACATTGTTTCTGTCATGTGAGAAGCCCAAAGCATCAATAATGAGCAAAATAGAGCACAGGATAGGAAGTAGGTAGGAGTGGTTCATGTGGGAAGAGGAACAAGAAGTGAGGAAAAAGGGAGGGGAAGAAGGGAAAAGGAACTTAAAGGGAAAGAAGAATTGAAGAAAATCATTGAAATAAGAGCTTTTGTAATGGGAGGGGTAGAAGGATTTAAGGGAGGGAAGATGAAAGGGATTAAAAAAAGAATTGAGATGTGTTATGTACATGTACAATCCCCCATGATAAAAGTGCTCATTATGTACTACAAACATGTACTAATAAAAAGAAAAGAAAATTTAAAAAACAATAATATCTGGTTGTACGACTTAAAGCTTCTGATTAAAAAAAATTTTTTTTCCACTGCCCAACTTTGTATTTGACAAGACATTCCTTTTAGATACTGACAGTCTAACAGTGATCTTGGATTAATCATATTGTCTCAGTCATCTCTATCTCAGTGCCCAGGGAACTGCCCGACCCATAGCAATTGGTTGGTTGAAATTAATTTTCCAGCATATTCTAATATCTTGGAATCAGGTAAAATTCATACCCCAAATCAACAGAGTTCAAAGAATTGATTTTAAAGATAAATGTTAGATACTAGCAAGGAGCCATTCCTGACGTAGCACTTTACTCTCATGAATGCTGCTGAAGGGCTTGAGAAGGACTTTATGCCTCAGTTTTACTTTGATAGCAATCTATCCAAAAATTCCTTCTTCTGAACTGATGTAAGCCTCTCACTCCTCCATGATCTTCTTTTATTCTTAAGCCTCTGGACCTGTGACACACATGTATCTGAATGTGTGTATGCCTTGAAGACGTAAGTGTTTCTATGTGAGAAGTGTGAGCATGTGTGTCTATGTGCGTGTTAGTGTGTGTGGTGTATGTTTGTGTATAAGTCGAGATACACTCTGACTTTTGCTTGTGTGTGTTGATTAGTCTAGTGACAGGGAGAATGGTTATGCCCAGCAGAATTCCCAGCCCAACCTCTGGAACCAGAATCCTTTCTCCAAATTACAAAGTCTATTGCAGAGGGCAGGTGTGGTTTCTTTCTTGCTAGTCCTTGGTCCTCCATTCCCTAGCCTCAGCGAAAGGACTGTATTCACTATGACATGTTAGATTAAAGTGACCTTGGAAAAGTTCAAAATTTTTCTGTGGAGTTTTTAAAGATAGAAAACTACCAAACTTGGTTTTCTCTCTAGCACAGATGACGTTCTATGCATCAGAAGAACTATTGTCTAGAGGAGGGGGTGAAGGGAGGGCAGGGGTAAGGGCAAAAAATGAGAACCAAGACTTGTCATGTAGAGGTACAAGATCCCAACAATGAATGTAACTACTGTATCCCTAAAATGTACCAACAGACTCAATTAAAGCTGAAAAAAAAATAGAAAGTTTTATTTTGCATACAGTTGCTTTAAGTTTAAGTCTTGCTCTGTTCCCACAAAGGTAAGATAATCCACATCATTTGTCTGTCTAGAAGAAAACAGAACCATAAGACAAAAAATTTAAAAATAGCCAAAAAAGCAACCCCCCGCCAGTTTAAGTCATACTTGTCTGAATAAATCTGTGTAAGTTAAGGTCCATCAAGGCTAAGGTGTAAACAGGTCCAAGTGGGCCTCCAGAGCCTATCCTTTGAGTATTAATATTAACCTGGGATTTTCAGGAAACACAAAATAGCCCAGTGTTACATGACTAAGCTGTATTTCTGGGTCAGGATGACTCCTCAGGCAAAAGGAACTTCTCTGCCTTTAGAAGCTTAAGGTTTCTTTTCTTGTCCACTATCACTGCTCCCTCTCCTGGCATTAGCTATGATGCCCCAAAACTAAAAGCAAACTCAGAAGGAGCCCATTTATGGAGCTGTTCCTATTCTAAGTTCTTTATAAGCATTAAGTCATTGTTTCTTCCAAATAATGCTATTATTCTTATCTCATAAATAAGGACCACGAGCCTAGAAGACATTAAATCATTGTCCAAGGTGACAGAGCCAGTAAAGAGGAAATCTAAGTTTCAGAGTTCTGCCTAGAAACTGCTATGTTATTCTCGATACCAGACTATCTGAATGGTGAAATCACTGCTAGAAACAGATTCTGGAGATAAACTTGTAATATCAGTAGTAAATAAAAATCACATCTTAAAATAAAACAGAACCATGCCAATTATGTATTTGGAATTTGATTAATTTAAGGACCACACTAAGGCAAACATAAGGATGGAAAAATATTCTGAATTTGTTGTAACACCCGTTGGCTGTAATAAAAAAGTACACTGATAGGATTAGGAAACTTTGATGCTTATTCTGCCTCCGATCTCTGTATTATCCACTTGATACCTCCAGATATAAAGTTCTACCATGATACATATTAGGTACATGGCTCCACCAAGTTGCATTCTCAGAACTGAATCCTTAAAGGAACACGGAAGAGACCTACTAATGAGCAGACTGCTAGATGCAGTTAGAGGGGAAGAATACAAGGAGAGTGGCTTTTCTCCAGTCTTAGGTAGTTGAAGCCTTGGACCTGTTAGCACCTTCCTCATTTAAAGTCCATTTACAGTAATGACCTTACTTGGGATCTGACATATTTTTTGCCAACATTTTTATGTAGCTTTCTGTATTTTCATGTTATGTCATTGGGAAGTTAGAGAAAACAAGATAGAGTTGTTTGGCTAAGTTCTGAGCCTTTGTGCTGTCTAAGACAGATTAGCAACTGAATAATAAGAACGAAGTAGAATTATAAAAACTGATGCTTTGATATAATATCCTATGCTACGATGCATCACTAAACCTTTCATTGTATTTCCTATGTTTTCTCTCTATTAAACATTTTACTCTATACCAGAGCTCTAAACTAGAGTCCCTGCCTGAATTTATTGGCTATTTGTGACACACATTAGAGTATTTTTCCACTGAATCAATTTTCTGTTGCTATATAAAATGCCCACAAAACTTAGCAATTTAAAACAACAAATATTTACCACAGTCTCTCTGAGTCTGGAATCCAGTGTGGCTTAGTTGGGTACCTCTAATTCAAAGTTTCACTTTAAGTTGTAATCAGTTGTTAAGGCAGGGCTATAGTCTCATCTGAAGGCTTGACTGAGGAAGAATTCTCCTACCAATATTACTTATTAGATTATTTGTATGCTTCAATATCTCACTGCCTATTGGCTTAGAGATCTCCCTCAGTTCCTTGATATTCTAGCATTTGTGAACTAGTACTTCACACACGTTCTATATTTTAAGTATTACCTTTGCATCATATCCAAATAAGTTCAAGCAGCCATGAAACACAGTGTATGAGGTGCACATACTTCGGTCACTTAAATTTCAAAGGAGAGTTTATGTTCTAATGAGTCCATTCTGAATCCTATTTTCCCATCATAGCCTGCTCCTGAGAGTTTTTTTGTTTCTGGGTCTGCAGTACCTACTGCGGTGAACTTTTTTCTTCCTTCATATCAATGAAATACCACTTACACTAGGTCATTTTAGCTAAACCTCTCTACTGAAGGTTTAGAATGATATAAGGTAATTACAGAGAATAAAGGAAACATCCTCAATTTTATTACAAGATATTATTCCTAGAAACATACGTCAGGCACATTTCTACAATCTTGAAATCAATAGCAAATAAAACAAAGACATATGATTTTATACAGTTTCTAATCTAATGTCATGATGTGCTAGACGGTTCCATTGAAAAAATATATGTACATATACATATATACACATAGATGCATATACATATACATATACCTATATTACTCTTCCATAGAAAAAGATAAATTTGAGTTAATAGGAAAATTGGTGGATCTTGAGACTCTAATGATGAAAAAATAACTCAGATACAGAAGGTTAAATATCATATATGAGAAATTCAAAATATAAACATATTTAAGAGCAAAATAAAAGAAAGATGAGAGGGAACAAGTACATAGACGTTTTAAAGACAGGAAGAAGATCTAGGAAAGGGGAAGGGAGAAGATGGAGGAGGAAGAAAGTAAAAAGGATCAAGATTATATATATAATATATATATATATAATTTTCCCAAACAAATACACTTATTAGCTATCACAAACATATACTAATAAAAAACACATCACCACAACAAAAAAGAAAAATGGTAAGGGGCCTGTGAAATACTGTTCAGGAAAGAGGGATGGCTAGCTTACAATGACATTGTACAAATAGGTGAAAAAACTATAATATTGAATTAGAAGACATTATTTCCAGAGTATTATAGCAGATATTATCACAGATATTACTGTTAAGTTATAAGACTCACTTATTAATATTACATTTATTAACTTCATCTTTCAGTAACAGCAAAGGGAAGCAACACAAACACCTCCACAGATGTCCCAAAAATCATCTCATAAAATTTAACATTTATTCCTTTGGAAAATCTTCAAAAGGAGGATGGGAAGAAATTTCTTTAACATTACAGTAAATTTTCTTAACATTATCAAAATTTAGAGGCAATATTCTGAAGGTTGAAAAACCAAAAATATTTCTTTTAAAATTCAAGGACAAAACAATTATCCTTAGTGTCTTTATCACTATTTGACATTACTTTATAAATCCAAAATATGATAAAAGAACTAAAGCCTTGAAGTAAGGAGAAAAATATTTTTATAAAATAATCTATTGTTTTAAAAGACCCGATATGTTAATAAAAATTATTACAACTCATGGGAAACCACACAGGAAGATTGAGGCCTCATTGGCCTCCTTGGTGAGCACTAAGAAGAAAGACAGGATGCAAGCATGCTGACACGCTTCAGGGAAAAGCAAAAACAGCTGAAATCCTGTTGTTTATCAGAACAAGTACCTGGGGGGGTGGGAGACAGATGAATCCTGTGTAACTCTAAATGCTTGTACCCATGTCTGAATGAATAAAACCCAGGTACTCCAGTCATTCAGGAAAGGAGACAAGAGCGCCCTGACCCTCCACATTTCAACCTGATTCTGTATCTCTTTGCTTTTCATCCTAGTCACCCCTTGAACAGGTTCAAGTTCAGAGGCTGGCTCCTACAAGAACTAATAAGAGGAGTTGGGAAAATGTTCAGGTATAAGCATAAATATAAAATACCAATAGTTACTTCTTTTCACCAGCAATAAGCTAGTACAAATTATGATGATAAAACTATCTTATTCTATATCACTAAAAATAATTAAGCAAGGGGTAACTAACCCATTTTCTGTTCCCCTTTTTGTCTTTCTTAGACAGAAGCTATCTTTCAGTAAATTTTTCCTACTCTTAAAAAAATTAAGCAAAATAATAAATTTATAAATAATATGAAAAAAATTTGGAGGATTATGTGTTACCTATATGAAGAGAATTAGAAAACATATGGAGATGTATAATAGAGAAAAAAATGGAGTGATGCCACATTCCTGACTGAAGCTACTATTAACAATAAGTCTTTAATTATTCTCAATTTCAAGGTTTAATGTGACTTCAACAAAAGTTTTCTAAAGGGTTCTTCTAATTTTTACTTGACAAAATGACAATAATATAGCTTATTTTAAAAATACATAGCTTTTGAATAGTGAAAAAGTCCAGAAAGAGAATATAAGATAAGATGGAAAGGGTAATGAAAAGAGACATGTCTTACAAGATAATAAAACCTACAATGAACTTTCAGCTATCATAGTGCTAGGTGTCTAGAGCAAAACCTAACTGTTGACCAAGGTATCTATATAAACATTTTAGAAACCGATTCTCATATACATTAATATTTAACAATTGTTAACAATAGTTAAATTTCCATGAAAAATCCATATGTAAAGGGAAAAACATTAATTGGTTAGGTATTTGGGAAAAAATAAGGTGAATCTCAAAAACTTAGTGATATACTTAAAATTAAACAAAATAAACTATTCTGATAACTAAATTTGAGTAAACTATACAAAAACATTTTATAGGCTCCAAGAGGGGGACTTTTGTCTAAGAATGAAAATTATGGTGTTGGGGGTGTGGTGCATTGGTAGAGCACATGCTTAACCTGTGCAAGGCCATAGGGTCAGTATTTCCCCCAAATAAAAAACAAAATTCTGAGACCCGTTTCTCATTAGTTATCGTAACATAAAATTTTAAAAATTTGACAAAATGGAAAGTTATTTGTAACAAAGGATTAATCTTCTTAAAACATTTTTAAAATTGCTATCAAAGAAGAAATACTAATTATTACTTCAGTAGTAAAATAATGGACAAAGGACATAGATCATTCACACATAAAAAGGATAAGAAACTAAAACTATGAAAAGAAACAAAATATTTACTAGACATTGTTGCATAGGCCTGTAATCCCAGCTATTCAGAAGGCTGAAGTGGGAGGATTACAAATTTGAGACCAGCCTGGGCAATTTAGTGAGACTTTGTCTTAAAAATGAAGTTAAAGAAAAAATTAGAGGGTATGTAGCACAATGGTAGAATCCTTACCTAGCATGTATGAGGCCCTGGCTTCAATTCCCAATACTGCAAAAAGAAAAAGGCATTTATTTAGCCATAAAAAATGTAGGTTAAAATAATGTTTTCTGAATTTAACTTTGAAAAAAAATTAAAGTTATGGCAGTATTAGTGAGGGTTATACTAACACTTGTAAAATCCTGTTTGGATAATAATTTTGGAAAAATATCACAAAGTAATTAAATATTAATGTCCTTTAAATTTAGTAACCTTTATGCTTCTAAAATAATAGCTACTTAAACAACAGTTTCATTATCTGACAATAGAACCGAGTAATTAAATCCTAATAGATTAATAATGTAATACTGTATTTTGACAGCAATTATAAATCATATTCTCAAAGGAATTATTTAACATCATTGAAAAATATTTACAATGTAAATCAAAAATTTAGAATGAAAGATTTATATAATATGATTGTAGATTTATATATGATTATATCTATTATTGCACACACAAACAAATACTAATCCTTGTGCATATATAAAAATGATTAGAGGGGTCAGGCATAGTGGTGCTTGACTGTAATCCCAGCACTCTGGGACACTGAGGCAGAGGATCACAAGTTCAAGACCAACGTGGGCAATGTGTGAGGAAAAAACATTGGAATGACTACAGAAAAATAGTTAAACTTAATTTTACCTTTATGAGTAGAGTGTGAATTTTTGTTCTCTTCCTTTTATTTTTTTTTAAATTTTTCTCAATGAGTTTATTGGTACATTTTAGGTATACAGTACAGTTACATTCATTATTGGGATCTTGTACCTTACATGACAGGTCTTGGTTCTTGTTTTTTCCCCTTGTCCCTGCCCTCCCTTCACCCCCTCCTCCCCTCCCAATTTACAAACACTTTATTTCCATTTTTTCATTTTCTCATATTTTTTTCTTTTCCCTTATTACCTTTCCCCTACCTTTCCCACTTTCCCTATACCTTTAGCCCTTTCCTTCCTATTTCACATTGTCAATTATCTCATTAGGATCTTATGTACCATTAATTTTTCACACCCGAGAAACTATTTGGTATTTACACATGTGACTGATTTATTTCACTTAGGAGTATATCCTCAATATGTATCCATTTTCCAATGAATGAATTGAATTTCTCACTCTTTATGGCTGAATAGTATTCCATTTTATAGAAAAACCACATCTTCTTTATCCAGTTTCCAACTGATGGCAAATGGGCTGTTTCTAAGTTTTAGCTATTACAAACTGGGCTGCTATAAATATAGGTGTGCATATATCACTGATATAATTCTTTTAATTATTTTGGAAAGATACCCAGCAGAGGGATGCCTGGGTCAAATGGAATCTCTACTCCAAGCTCTTTGAGGTATCTCAATATTGATTTCCATAGTGGTTGCACCAATCTGCACTCCCACTAACAATGGAGAAGGATTCCTTTCTCCCCACAACCCCACTAACGTTTTTTATTTTTTGATTTCTTGATAGCAGCCATTCTTTGTGGGGTGAGGTGGAATCTCAGTGTTGTTTTCATCTGCTTCTCTTGAATGACCAGCGATGTGGAATATTTTTTCATATATTTACTTGCTGCTTTTCCGTCTTTGTCTGAAAAATGTCTCTTCATTTCAGATGCCCATTTTTGAATTGGGTCTTTATATTGGGGGGGGCTGGTTGTCTTGAGTTCCTTATATATGCTAGATAAGAGCCCTTTGTCTGAGGAGCAGCTAGTAAAAATTTCTTCCCCCATTATAGGTTGTCTTTTAGTTCTGTTGATGGTAGCTTTTTAATAAAATGACATCCCAGTTGTTGATTCTTTCTGCTAGTTCCTGTGCTACTGAGGATTTGTTCATGCAGTCTTTTCCTGTGCCAATGTCTTCAAGAGTTCTGCCTAACTTATCTTCCAGTAAGTTTAGTGTTTCTGTTCTAATATTTAGATCATTCATCCACTTGGATTTTAATTTAGTGCATGGTGAGAGATAAGGGTCTAGTTTTAATCTTTGGCAGGTTAAGATCCAGTTTTTCCAACACCATTTATTAAATAGGCTATCTTTCCTCCACTGAGGATGGTGAGCTCCTTTGTCAAAGATGATGTAGCTGAGTACATCTGGATTTGTTTGTGTGTGTTCCAATCTGTTCCACTGATCCTCAGATCTGTTTCTTTGCCAGTACCATGCTGTTTTTATCACAGTGGCTTTGTAGTATAGTTTCAAACTGGGAATTGTTGTACCCGCTACCCTGTCTCTGTTGCCTATGATGGCTTTTGCTATTTAAGGTCTCTTCTGGTTCCAAATGAATTTTTGAATTCTTTTTTCTAGATTTGTGAAATATACTGTTGGAATTTCAGCATTGCATTGAATCTGTATAGCAGTTTTGGTAATATGGCTATTTTAACTATGCTGATTCTTCCTACCCAGGAGCTGGGGATATCTTTCATTTTCTTTTATCTTCAATCTCTTTTTTCAGAGTGCTGTAGTTTTCAGTGTAAAGTTCTTTTGCTTCTTTCATTAGATGGATTCCTAGACACTTCATTTGTTGGTATGGTATTGTGAAAGGAATTGTTTCCCTAATTTCTCTCTTAGTGAGTCTGTTATTTATGTACAAGAAGGCTATTGATTTTTGAGTGTTGACCTTGTATCTGGCTACTGTGCTAACAGGGTCAATTAAGTCTAGAAGTCTTTTGGTGGAATTTTTTGGGTCTTCAATGTAGAGTACCATATCATCAGCAGATAATGACAGTTTAACTTCTTCCTTTCCTATCTTTATTACTTTAATTTCTTTCTCTTCTCTAATTGCTATGGCTAATGTTTCCAGAACTATATTGAAAAGGAGTGGTGACAGTGAGCATCCTTGTCTTGTTCCTGATTTTACTGTGAAGGTTTTCAGTTTTTGGCCATTTAATATGATGTTGGCTATTGGTTTTTCATAGATAGCCTTTACTAAGTTGAGAAAGACAATCTATTCCAATTTTTTGGAGGGTTTTTATCATGATTGGGTGTTGAATTTTGTTAAATGCTTTTTCTGCATCTATCGAGAGGATCATATGGTTTTTGCCCTTGACTCTGTTAATATAGTGTATTACATTTATTGACTTACACATGTTGAACCATCCTTGCATCCCTGGAATAAATCCGACTTGGTCAGAATGTATGATCTTCTTGATTATTCTCTGTATTGTGTTTGCTAGTATCTTATTAAGGATTTTTGCATCTATATTCATTAAGGAGATTGGCCTGTAGTTCTCTTTTTTAGTTGGGTCTTTCCCTGGTTTGGGAATCAAAGTGATACTTGCTTCCAGGAATGAATTTGGAAGTAATGCTTCCCTTTCAATTTCATTGAAAAGTCTAAAGAGTAATGGCAGTAGTTCTCTAAATGTCTCATAAAATTCATCAGTGAAGCCATCAGGACCTGGGCTTTTATTTGGTAAACTTTTAATTACATTTTCAATTTCACTGATTGTAATTGGGTATTTAAAATGTTGTAAATTGCAATTAGGTTATTTAAAATGTTTTTATCTTCTTCATTCAACATTGGTAATTCATAAGTATCTTGAAATCTGTCCATTTCTTCTGTGTTTTCTATTTTATTAGAGTACAGGTTCTCAAAGTAGGTATTGACTATCCTCTGGATTTTTGTTGGATCTGTTGTAACTTCACCTTTTTCATTCCTAATTGCATGGATCTAAGCCTTTTCTTTCCTTTTTTTTGATAAGGTTAGCTATGGGTTTATCAATTTTATTTCTTTCAAAAAACCACGTCTTTGATTCATTTATATTTTGTATCATTTTCTTAGTTTCCATTGCACTGATTTCTGCTCTAATATTTATAATTTCCTCTGTTGTTCAAGCTTTGGGTTTTTCTTGCTCTTGTTTTTCTAGGAGTCTAAGATTCATCATTAGGTTGTTTATTTGAGTTCAGTTTTCCTAGTGTGGGTATTCAGTGCTATGAATTTTCCATGTAGAACTGATTTCATTGTGTCCCACAGATTCCTGTATGTTGTATTGATATTTTCATTTATTTGTAAAAATTGTATGATTTCTTAACTTCCTCTGTGACTTATTGATTGTTCAGGAGAGTGTTGTTCAATTTGCATGTGTTTGTGAATTTCCTACGGTTTCTTATGCTATTGATCACCAGCTTGATTGAACTATGATCTGATAATATACAGGGGATAACTTCGATTTCTTTGCATTTATTCAAACCTTTTCTATGAGCTAGTATGTGGTCTATCTTGGAGAATGACCCATGTGCAGCTGAAAAGAATGTATATTCTGATTTTGTGGGGTGGAACACTCTATAGACGTCTATTAAGTCCATATGTTCAAAAGCTTGGTTCAGTTCTTATATTTCATTATCGATTTTTTGCCTAGATGATCTGTCTATTTGTGATAGTGGGATATTTAGATCCTCCACTACAATTGTATTAGTGCTTATTTGGCTTTTCATGTTACTTAATTGTTTTATATCGTTGGGGCCATTAATATTTGGTGCATAAATGTTTATGACTGTCATCTCTTCCTCTTGAATTGTTCCCTTTACAAGGATGTAGTGGCCTTCTTTGTCTCTCTTAATCAGTTTTGGTTTGAAATTTACTTTGTTTGTGAATAAGATTGCTACACCTGCTTTTTTCTGGGCCCCTGTCATGTGGAGAATTGTTTTTCATCCTTTCACTTTCAGTCTATGGGCTTCTTTTTGCACTGGGTGTGTTTCTTGTATACAACATATTGTTGGATTTTGCTTCTTAATCCATTCTGCCAATCTATTTCTCTTGATGGTGAATTGAGGCCATTGACATTGATGGTTATAACTGATACGTGCTGACTTATTATTGTCATATTATTTTCCTTTTGCTGGCCCTTTTTACTTTTTCCCCCTCTCCTTTTAGTTTCTTGCCTTTCCTATTTGATTTGGTCTGTTGGTCCTCATGGTGTTGGGACCTTCATTTTCTTTTTCTAGGATATTGTTTAGAATTCATTGTAGTGCTAGTTTGGTAGTCATGAAGTTTCTCAAGTGTTCTTTGTCATGTATCAAGTATCTTATTTCTCCATCCATTTTGAAAGAGAGTTTTGCAGGATACATCAGTCTAGGTTGGAGGTTGTTTTCTTTTAGTACTTAAAATACCTCACTCCAAGCTCTCCTTGACCTGCGGGTTTGTGTTGAAAAGCCTGCTGTGATTCTGTTGGGCTTTCCTTTGTATGTGATTTGTTTCTTTTCTCTTACTGCTTGTAGTATTTTCTTCTGTTGGCTTTCTGGGATCTTGATTATTATATGTCTAGGTGTAGGTTTTTTTATCGTGGATAGTTGGAGTTCTGTATGCCTCACTTATCTGTATGTCAAAGTGCTCCCCTTTGTTTGGGAAGTTTTCTGTCAATTAATTGTGTGAACAGCTTTTTTAAGTCATTTGTATTTTCTCCTGCTACTTCATGGATTCCTATCAGCCCTATGTTATTCTTCTTTGCATCACCTTGGAGTTGTTGGATCAGTTTCTCATGATCCCTTACTGATCTTAAGAGACCTCTCTTTTCATGGTCACTGAGTGCAATCCTATCTTCTATATCTGAGATTCTATCTTTGCATTCTTTTATTCTGCCGTGAACACTTTTAATAGAGTTTTTAATCTTCTGGATAATGTTTGAAGCTGTTTTATGGATTCCATTTCTTTCCTATGTTGGGCATTCATTGTTTCCATTTCTTTCTTATGCTCAGCCTTCATAGCTTCTATCATGGTCCTGAGCTTATTATTTTTTTTAAATCAGTTTCTGTTCTAGAGCCTCAAATAATGACTTTCATTTTGCTCACCATCTCCATGGTTATCTGAGAAATTATTTCTGTTTTGAATTTTTCTAGAGCCTGATTGATCTGTTTTGTTACTTTCTGTGCTATGAGCTCAGGTTGTCCTGCTGGTTCACTATCAGACTTTTCATCCTCATTTGCCCTACTGTTTGCCTTTGGTAAACTGGATGTCTGTCTTTGTGTCTTGCTGAAGTGTTTTCTCATTTTTATTTTTGTTGTTGAGTCATCCTTTGTTTAATTTCTGGGTTCTTACTTAAATCTTCCTGATATAGTTGCACTTCAGCTTTTGAGTCTCTAATGACTCACAGACATTCTCATTTTCATATCAGAGAAGATAACTCATTAAATCAATCACAATCTTTTAGCCCAATTGATACAGTCAGCAACACAATAGGATGAAGCACAACTTACATATTGACCATTCGTGGTAGTCATTAATCTGTCACCTCTAAACCATGTGAATTAAATTAAAATCAAGAAGCAGCCCAAAATACGTTTGCAGTGGATAAGCTCTTCAATATAGCATCTTTACCATTTAGGATGGGGGCTTAGACAGAGTTAGGATGAGAGTAGTAGATAAGAAAAAGAATTGGAGAAGGTTTCAAGTGAAGCCAGAGTACATAGAATGACCATATAATCTTTAGGAAACTGTTAAATTCAAAAGGGAAAGACAGAGTGCAAGAATAAAACCACTTGGCAGTAACAGGGGCTCAGTATTGAGGCCATTGACATTGATGGTTATAACTGATACGTGCTGACTTATTATTGTCATATTATTTTCCTTTTGCTGGCCCTTTTTACTTTTTCCCCCTCTCCTTTTAGTTTCTTGCCTTTCCTATTTGATTTGGTCTGTTGGTCCTCATGGTGTTGGGACCTTCATTTTCTTTTTCTAGGATATTGTTTAGAATTCATTGTAGTGCTAGTTTGGTAGTCATGAAGTTTCTCAAGTGTTCTTTGTCATGTATCAAGTATCTTATTTCTCCATCCATTTTGAAAGAGAGTTTTGCAGGATACATCAGTCTAGGTTGGAGGTTGTTTTCTTTTAGTACTTAAAATACCTCACTCCAAGCTCTCCTTGACCTGCGGGTTTGTGTTGAAAAGCCTGCTGTGATTCTGTTGGGCTTTCCTTTGTATGTGATTTGTTTCTTTTCTCTTACTGCTTGTAGTATTTTCTTCTGTTGGCTTTCTGGGATCTTGATTATTATATGTCTAGGTGTAGGTTTTTTTATCGTGGATAGTTGGAGTTCTGTATGCCTCACTTATCTGTATGTCAAAGTGCTCCCCTTTGTTTGGGAAGTTTTCTGTCAATTAATTGTGTGAACAGCTTTTTTAAGTCATTTGTATTTTCTCCTGCTACTTCATGGATTCCTATCAGCCCTATGTTATTCTTCTTTGCATCACCTTGGAGTTGTTGGATCAGTTTCTCATGATCCCTTACTGATCTTAAGAGACCTCTCTTTTCATGGTCACTGAGTGCAATCCTATCTTCTATATCTGAGATTCTATCTTTGCATTCTTTTATTCTGCCGTGAACACTTTTAATAGAGTTTTTAATCTTCTGGATAATGTTTGAAGCTGTTTTATGGATTCCATTTCTTTCCTATGTTGGGCATTCATTGTTTCCATTTCTTTCTTATGCTCAGCCTTCATAGCTTCTATCATGGTCCTGAGCTTATTATTTTTTTTAAATCAGTTTCTGTTCTAGAGCCTCAAATAATGACTTTCATTTTGCTCACCATCTCCATGGTTATCTGAGAAATTATTTCTGTTTTGAATTTTTCTAGAGCCTGATTGATCTGTTTTGTTACTTTCTGTGCTATGAGCTCAGGTTGTCCTGCTGGTTCACTATCAGACTTTTCATCCTCATTTGCCCTACTGTTTGCCTTTGGTAAACTGGATGTCTGTCTTTGTGTCTTGCTGAAGTGTTTTCTCATTTTTATTTTTGTTGTTGAGTCATCCTTTGTTTAATTTCTGGGTTCTTACTTAAATCTTCCTGATATAGTTGCACTTCAGCTTTTGAGTCTCTAATGACTCACAGACATTCTCATTTTCATATCAGAGAAGATAACTCATTAAATCAATCACAATCTTTTAGCCCAATTGATACAGTCAGCAACACAATAGGATGAAGCACAACTTACATATTGACCATTCGTGGTAGTCATTAATCTGTCACCTCTAAACCATGTGAATTAAATTAAAATCAAGAAGCAGCCCAAAATACGTTTGCAGTGGATAAGCTCTTCAATATAGCATCTTTACCATTTAGGATGGGGGCTTAGACAGAGTTAGGATGAGAGTAGTAGATAAGAAAAAGAATTGGAGAAGGTTTCAAGTGAAGCCAGAGTACATAGAATGACCATATAATCTTTAGGAAACTGTTAAATTCAAAAGGGAAAGACAGAGTGCAAGAATAAAACCACTTGGCAGTAACAGGGGCTCAGTTTCCTTTGAAACTATTGACCCTTGAGTGAGGTAAAATGACAGAAGAAAAGAACATAAAGAAAAAAGAAAAAATGATGAAGAAATCTGAGTTAGGGCAGGAGCAGGAACAGAAAGGAGATGAGGAATAATATGGTGGCGCAAGAGAGTATGTTGGAGAAAGAGGACAGAAAAAAGAATTTCCAGAGTGGAATGACGAAAAGAAAGAAGAAAAAATGAATTTGAAGGGTCTCTTTCAGACTATTTCTCTGCTGTCAATAATATACTACGTGCACAGCTATGTGCAGAACTAAGTCCTTTTATCTCAGCTAGCCAATGGCAGATCCCTGAGATTCAGACTGATTTCAGGCTACAAGGCCCAAATTAAGTTCCCTGACCTCCTGCAGGGTCGAACTCCACACAGTTCTACTACCAGTTCCCTCTGCCCTTTCTTTAAAGATGTTCAAAGTTGGGAGCTCAGGAAAATACACTTTATGACCACCTATGCCTCTGCAGATTGCATTCAAGGACTGGCACAATCAGGAGGTCTGAGAGTGTGTGTGTGTGTGGGGGGTGTTTCAGGGGCACCTGCACGTCTACCTTCCTTGCTGGGGCTGAAGTGGTACAGGCAGGGGAGGGCATGGCTACCTAGTCCCACCAACTGGGCCCAAGCAGGCTGGAGGGAGAAGGGATCTCCTATTCTCTTCCTTTTAAAATTTGAAAATACTGAAAATATTCTGTTTTTATCATAATTAAAGAATGGCAAAGGTAGGATAAAGGAATATGCCAGGAAACATACTTATTCTGCAAATATTACTCCACATCTACTAGTGCCAGCGCTGTGTTAGGTCATGAATATAAAAAGGGCAAACAAAACATGTCAGAGTTCTCTCACTAACTGTACAGTCCTTGTTTGTATTTCAGGTTGTCAATTTCTCCTTTTATTATATTATCTCAGTCAGAATAAATAGCTTTCATTTTTGTCATGCTCAGCCAAAAAAAATTAGCTTGCTTTCTCTCTTGGAAAAAAAAATAAATCAACAACCAAAAAACACCTAGCAACCAATTCTCTTGACTTTTCATCCTTTCACTATCCTAGGCAGCCCTCCCCTGGAGCTTCTTTCATGAGAAATGATCGTGTCATCAGAAGCAGCCAAATTGCCAAATGATAACTTCCTTTCTCTCTGATGTGTTACCATCCCAGAAGCTCAGTTTAGCAGAAATTTTTGCAAGGCCCAAAGAAAAATGCATTGTTTCTTTTAAATAAGCTCTAAGGTGAGCTCTAGGAAGAGCTATAGTAAATTTTCCCCAATATTTTGCAGTTATTTCTATGATATTAAGTGTATGTCTGTACATGGTGCAGTAGTATACAAGTATCATATACATATATTATATCTGTACTAGACGTTCCAAATAAAAGTTTGTAATTTCTTAAAAAATGGGATGTTTCCAAAATTAACCTTCTCTATTTCTCTTCCCCTATTAATGACTGACCAGCTGGACAAGACTTTAAAGGAGTATGTATTTTTGCAGCCAAAACAGTTTCTATCAGGCAATCATTCAATGGTAGTGAATCTTCTTTGCAAGGTGACAGTAATGATCCTAGCCATTGCAGATATTGAGATGAATGAGGCAGTCTACAGAGTTGAGCAAAGGTTCAGAGAATATTACAGTATTGTGAGCAAAAGACTATGTTCAAGAAGCTCCAAAAGCCAAAGAAGAGATCATTGAATAAATTCTTTTAAAATGTGCTATTTGTACTAAATTTGCTAAGGATGTGTGGAAACTTAAATGTCACGCAAAGGGTGGACAAGGCAGGAAAGGGGCATGTGAAAAGTTAAGGAACCTTGCAAAAATGCTACTAATAAATGTTTACCAAGGCAAACTATTAACCTACCAATGTTCTTCTGTAAAAAGAATTGGTAAAAGAATTCTTTTGTTAATGAATTGGGGTTTTCAACTGATGGGCAAATGGGCTGTTTCCAAGTTTTAGCTATTACAAACTGTGCCACTATAAACATGGGTGTGCATACATCACTGTGGTATAATTCCTTTAATTCTTTTGGAAAGATACCCAGCAGAGAGATGGTTGGGTCAAATGGAACCTCCAGTCCAAGCTCTTTGAGGTATCTCCATACTGATTTCCACAGTGGTTGCACCAGTCTGCAACAGCCCATTTGCCTATCAGTTGGAAACTGGATAAAGAAGATGTGGTTTTTCTATAAAATGGAATATTATTCAGCCATAAAGAATGAGAAAACAGATTCATTCATAGGAAAATGGATACATATTGAAGATATACTCCTAAGTGAAATAAATAAGTCACACATGTGTAAATACCGAATAGTTTCTCTGGTGGGAATAAACTGTAATAAGATCCTAATAAGTTTACTGTCATTGTGAAATGGGAAGAAAGGGGCTAAAGCTGTAGGGAAGGTAGGATGGGTAGGGGAAGGGCAATAAGGGAAAAGGAAAAAATGTGAGAAAATGAAAAGATGGAAATAAAGTGTTTGTAGATAGGGAGGGGAGGTGGGGGTGAAGGGAGGGCAGGGACAAGGGGAAAAAATGAGAACCAAGACCTGTCATGTAGAGGTACAAGATCCCAACAATGAATGTAACTGTACTGTATCCCTAAAATGTACCAATAAACTCAATTAAAGAAAAAAAATAATTGTTTTTTGTTTGCACCAGAGATCAAACTCAGGACCCTGCGCTTGAGAGGCAGGCAGTGGAACCACTGGGCTAAGTCCCTGGCAAGAATTGGGAATAATGAGAGCACTTTGCATTTTCTTATTGTATTTTCCTTCCACACATTCTTTCAAATTACTGTTTTAACTCCTTTTTGTAGCTATTAATTCACTAAATTCTCACAACAATACTAAGAGGGATGATCTTTATTATCATTGTGAGCTCATAGATGAGAAAAATGAAGTACAGCAAAAGTGATTGCTGGCTACTAACAAATAAGAATGTAAACACAGGATGGTTTAGCCAAAGTCTAAATGTTACAGCCACCACCTAAACAAAGTTTACATATATAGAAATAAAATAACTCACAAAAAATAAGAGAAAACAGAAAAAGTCACATTGTGAAGTTATGGAAAAAGCAATCCAAATGAGCAATAAACTACAAAAAGATGTTCAACCTCACCCAAATTCTATGACATGCAACAACACAATGCTCTTTTCTCTCATTAGCCAGACTAATATTTTAAAAGTCTGACAATATCAATTATTTGCAAATATTTGGAAAAAACAAAACTCTCAGACTCTACTAAGTATAAATTTATACAAAAATTTTAGAGATACATTAGTAGCAGCTAGCAAAATTGCAACTATGTAATTTTTATAATACAGCGGTCCACCTCTAGACATACAAACTAGAGATAGCCTCACATATATATGCCACAAACCATGAATAATAAAAGTAATTAATCTTCTGTTTGTGATATTGTAAAAATGACAAGAACATAAATGCCTCTTACAAAGAGAACAGATTAAAAACTTGTAATTATAGTCATGTAGTGAAATATGCCATAGTGAGTAAAAATTTTGAAATCTATTTATATAGTTTGCCTATATTAATAAGAAATTGATCACCATGAATTCTGAGTTGTCATGTTCTTTGTTTTTCCATATATTTATAATTTTTCTAGAAAAAAGAAAGAATATACTTCATTCTGTCTTAAGCAGAGAACCATAACTTCCTCAAGAGATCCTAAATTTCTCAGATCCTAATTGTATTTCCCACTTTTTGCCACTTTCCTGCCTTTGTAGTGGCAGATAAGTAAGCTTTATACTTTCAGAAGGCTTATGATTATTTGAGCCCTCATTTTCCTTCATGGTTTTATCTTGTCTTCAGGGCTAACAAACATCTCTTTATAAAACCATATGCTGTTTACTTGTGCTGCTTTATTATTTTCAGATGAGTTACCTGGAAGCAAAATTTATCCTTTTAATTTCAGGATATTTATGAACTGCATCCGAAGCAACAAAAATTCTTCACCACTCTCACTTTTTTCTACCAAGTCTTCTGAAATGCAAAATTTACAGTAAGTACATTACCTGATTCCAAGAGCCAGTAGACAACATTTTCATCAGCTATTTCAGAACCCCTTCAGCCAAGATCACCAACTTCTCAGCAAGAGGCCTCACTATACCACTTCCAAACACTTGGCTAGTTCTTTAATTACAGGTCTATAATTTTTAACACTCCATAGCTGGATCACTTTGGTATTAGTCAAGATATTTTAGATTGCAATTTTAAAGAAATCCAAGTCAAACTATAGTAAGCCCAAAATGAAGCATATTGGTTCATACTGGACAGTCCAAGAGGTACTGGCCTACTTCAAGCATGGCTTGACCCAGAGGCTTAAATAATCTAATACAAACATCTTAATTTTCTAGTTCTGCTACTTTCTATGTGGCCTCCTTTGTGATTGCCAGAAGCTCCAGGTTTGCACTGTCTGAATCTAATAATGGCATAAAAATATAGCTATTTTTCTTAATGTCCATATATCAATCCAAAGGAAGGTTTTGATTTCCTTTTCTGGCTCATGTGTCTACTTCTTGGATGAATTATGACTGCCAGGAAGTATGGGCATGGAGATAAAATCCTACAAGACCATGTAGATTGGAAATGGGATAACTTTCCAAATGTAGGATAAGTGCTATTATAAGACAATGAGGAAGAAATGCTAGACAGCATAGTACCACACATCTACAAATATTTTTATAGCTATCTCTAAATTTAGTTAGACATGATTTCCTCACCTTAGTGGTTCTCTGGAGAATTAAGATGAGACTTTGAAAGAAAATGATATTCTCTGAATCATCTTCCATGGAAGTTAGCATGGTGACACAGGATCAATGGAGGATGGCAGTATCAAAGCTCCAGATAGTGGT
The DNA here is from genome assembly GCF_012274545.1 of Fukomys damarensis. Classification (NCBI taxonomy): domain Eukaryota; kingdom Metazoa; phylum Chordata; class Mammalia; order Rodentia; family Bathyergidae; genus Fukomys; species Fukomys damarensis. The sequence continues at coordinate 21,912,041 of NW_022900928.1, forward strand.
CCCACAGGGGAGACACCTAATGCATACGTGAAGGTAGGTATGAAAACTGGACAATAATTTAGAAGTCTTCAGCACAGAAATGGATGTGCGACAAACTCTTCCTTCTTCCAAATATATAGAGAAGAAAAAGCTCTGGGATATGCTCAGGAGGATGTCCCCATTTCATATGTTGGAAATGTTAAGATAGCATATCTCATATGCCTTCTATGCCTTCTCTATCTCCTCATTCTTTTTGGTTCTTTGGCTCTGTTATTCATCTTTCATTCTCCTCTACCAACCCCTGCCCACTTCCTTTCCTTTCTGATATACTTCTGTCCATTTTTCCCATTTTTCCATGAGAAGCAAAGCACTTTTAGTAAAACAGCCAAATCTGGAATTTTTAGAACATACTTTCATCATTTTGCCTGTGACTGAACATAAGAAGACTAACTCTTCATAGCTGTGATATAATTGTTCATCCTGCTTCAAAGGATATGATTAAAGATACTGGAGAGAAGGATGAAAGATATGCATAGCAATAGTGGAATTTATAAAATGTATCAGAACATTTCTGTGTAAATATAAAGACATCTTAGAGGAAAAAACCCCTGGGAAATGTTGGGGGCAGTCTACTTCCATGAGCACCTTGACTTCTTAACAGAGCTGAGGACACATGATTGAAAGACACCATAATTCTGCCTGAAGACATGACTGCAGGTGTCTTCATTGTTAGCCTACCAGTTTTAACAGGCAAAGGACTCTGAAGGCTGTGGTATTAGCATTTATATTGTGCCAATTTGGCTAATAACCCACTGGTCCTATATTCAAACTTTGAACCTAGCCATACCCACAGTTACTTCACATCCTGAGTGCAGTTTTAGTTCCAATGTCCATTAAGGAAAAGACCAAGGCACAACTTTTCTCCTTTCTACTGACTTCACGGCTCTCCAGTCAAATGGAAGTGTGAGTGCCTTTTTATTCTCCCAGGGGAAACATCTGCCCTCCCTGCGTGGAGCCATGCTGTGAATGGAGAAATTACAGAGCACTGCTCTACAGTATGCTTCCTCAGTAGCCGATCACCAGGCAAAATGTCAGAGCAGCTGGTGCTCATCAATTCACCCTCTGTGATTTCAAATACCAATTAAAACTGTGAACTCCTAATTGCCTCATTTCTAGCCACATTTCAAAGTAATTAATAAGTAATTGAGTAATGTGTTAATAATAGCCTTAATCATTTTTCTAATGATAAACTCCTGCATATAGTAGGCCTCACGAACAGTGGGGAGCATTGCATCGCAGGTCATGTCTTAATATCCCCCGAGCAATTGTCTTAGCTCCCCTAAATCAGTACCAAAAAAGAAAGAAGAAACCCTTCACACTGGTCTATCAAACCTCTGCTTTTCTTTTTCCTTCTCCTGAATGTCCTATGCCTTCCTCTCATCCAATTTGTTCTCCTCTGGAACTCTGAAGGAGGTGTCAGACTCCAGGACAGTTTTCTAATTGCACTGAAGCCTTACCGCATGGCCACTCTTGAGCACACACTTGCCTCACCAAGGCCAATTTACCTGTTCTCCAAATTTTGTTTCCTCATTATTATAGCTTATGTTTAGCTGTTAGATATTAAAGTACTTATTAACTATTGGGTTTAAGAAAGCCATAAGCAAGAGGTAAAGTGTCATAAATAAATTTCAAAAATAGACTGAAATTTACACTGATGATGAGCTCCAAGATTTGAGAGCCAGGGCAACCAGGCCATGAAGCCATGGGTCAGAGGAACACTGGCAGTCTCTATCAAATTTTACCAACCTTTAATCTTAGGAGTTGGGAGGCTACTGGGTGGGAACTCTAATTCTAACAATGTTAAGTAATAGTCCAGCTCCCTGATTACAGAGATGAGATTACTAAGAGAATAAGGGTTACAGAGGTTGTTTGGCATAGGATCTTTTTAGGCTGAGTCATCTTATTAAGTATTTCTTCTGGGTTATTTCTCTATTCCCTCTTTTATTCTCTCATTCTGTCAGTCTCTCTACTTGTCTTTTCCTTACAGAATATAAATATTGTATACTAAGTAATTCCTTTTAAGAAATTGCATAAAATTCAGCCTTTAATCTGGGCCCCTTTTCTCTTCTATAGCAACTACTTTGAGTCCTCTATAGGCCTTTCCTCCTACAGTGATCCCTTAGGACCGCTCCACCACAATGTGCAGACAGTTCAATAGTGTTTAGAACAGTGCTTCCCAGGGAGAAGGTGGGGGTGTGAGGTGTCAGAATTTTAGGAATAAAGGTATCAAAGGTACACGTGGTTAGGCAGAGATTGATTGTATCCTGTCTCTATCTCTAACCACTGCTCTTTAGTTGGAAACTACCGCTTCAGAATTACCCCACCCCAACTTATTTTAGAATCTTTTGATGGGTCCTTCAATGAATAAGATCAAAGGATTATTCTTTTAATTAGAGCCAAACTTTGGAGACATAAAGCTGATTATAACATATCTACTGTACTCACTTCCTTAGGATAAAGACACCAGAAATAGACTCTCGAATCAAGATTTGATTTGATACAAGAGGTTTATTAAAGAATATTCTTTGGAATAAAGCAGAAGAGAAACTGGATCTGCCAAGGAAAGGTTTAAAGTGGGATACAATCCAAGTAGTGTTTCAGCCCCTCTTATGAGAGTGCTAAAATTCAGAAAGCCTTTAGAAGGTGTCCTGAATTGAGGCAGGCAAAGAGAATGGATCCTGATTCCCCTACAACATCAAGTGATTGAATGCATGTTGCCCATGGGGAGGGAGCATAATTCGTGACAGGCACATTTCTGGGAATGGACTTAGCCATGAGCAACCAGCACTCAACCTTCCTGGCATTTAGAAAAATGACTCCCTTGCTGTTGGGAGAACTTAGATGACACATTCTGCCATATAAGACACTCATTCTTTCTACCTCTAAGTCATCCTGCTCAAACCTATTCAGATATCTTAGCCTTGCTCATACATTCTTATGCATAAGTGGGGTGGGCTTCTCAAAACATTGAAGGGTCTTTTTATTTTCACCTTAATCTAGAGGTTAGGATTTGTCCATCTTTTTCTGCCTTTCCAGGAATTTGGCTCAGTCCACTTCCGATAATAATCACAATTATTTTTCTTACCAGAGACTTCCTTCGAATCTCAGATATTTCCTAAAAACTCATTCATAGGGTGACTGACCAAAGTCAAATGCAATTCTAAGGGAAGAGATTGGGACTCTGCCATTTCACTGGCTTCCTAACTGTCAAAGTCAAAAGAGGGCCGCTAGCCCTCTACTTGACATCTCTAGAATATGACTTTATTTTACACTCCCATCTCTTCCTCCCCCACGTTTTCTGACCTCAAGTTCTCTTCACATTCTGTTTACATCTCTGGCTCTTCTTGTGCCTGAGATTCCAGGTTTCTTTCTTCTGTTTATCCTTAAAACACCAGTAAATAATATAAACCATATTAATAACCCCATATAATTAGTTCTATTTTTTTTTACATATGATCCATATGCTGTGGTCATCTCTATATATCTGGCTTAATTTTGTCGTGTATGTGTAATATATATTATATATAATAATAAATATGTATATAAAATCAAGTGTGACACACAAGTTAGACACTGTCTTTTTTTTTCCCCTCAGTCCAAATTTCTTCCTAGATTTCCTACCTCAGGTGATAATATCACTAGACACACCGATCACCAAAACATTCTAAGCTCTGGCATTTCCTTTCCATCCCTCATTGAATCAAACACCAACTCTGTTTATGCTACTTGCTAAGAAGCTTTCAAGTTTCTCTTCTCTTCTCCACATTGGTACTGCCTCTAGTGGAAGTCTCATAAATTCTCACCTAAATCTCTTTAATAGCTTCCTAATGGGTTTCCTCACTCTACTCTACCTTTCTCCAATTCATTTCCCACATTGCTGCCAAAATGATCTGTGTAAAATACATCCAATCTTATTGCTCCTTTCTTAAAAGCCTTCAACTCCCAAATTCCTTCTGTATACTCTTCAAAGTCTTTGTCGTGGTACTAAAACACCATAATTGGGCCTTTGCCCAACTCCTAAGCTTCATCTTTTTCCATACTCAATTTCAGACACACCAAACATTTAATAATTTCCATCATTTGTCATATTTCCATAATCTTCACGATTTCCCCTCGCTGATCTGTTTGGAACATCTTTCTCACATGTGAAAGCTGTTTTTCCAAAATGAGTTATATTTTCCTAGCACTTCTCATCTGACTGCATTGTCCAAGAGAAAGAACTATAGGGATGAGGGTCAGTTGGTAAATTTTCTACATGCATTCTGTGGCCTATCTGATTGAAGAGGTGCAGGTGAACTGAGACTGTGGTCAATTCTTAGAGACAAAATCATGTATCTTCAGCAAATCAAATATAAAATGATAAAAAATAAGATCCTAAAGATATAATGGACAATGTGAAATAGGAAGAAAGGGGCTAAAGGTGTAGAGAAAGTGGGAAGGGTAGGGGAAAGCTAATAAGGGAAAAGAAAAAATATGAGAAAATGGAAATGAAGTGTTTGCAAAGGGGGAGGGGTGGAGGGGTGAAGGGAGGGTAGGGACAAGGGGAAAAATGAGAACCAAGACCTGTCATGTAAGATCCCAATAATGAGTGTAACTGTACTGTATACCTAAAATGTACCAATAAACTCAATGAGGAAAAAAAATAAAGTATAATACATATTTAGGGTTGCTGAGAAAATAGAGGCTAAGTTCATATTGCTGTTGAGGTAGTAGAGCAAAAGTTGAAGGAAAATTACAGTCAAATTATTATTATTGGAAAACAGAACAAAAATATCTGCAACTGTAGGTTCCTAAAGAAGATGTTAATGGGTAATAGACTATTGGCTATTCATATGCCTACTCTCTGCAATTCGATGCTGAACATGGAAGCTGGCCAGGTGGCAGCTCCCCTAACTTCTTACTGAAGTCTATGCTACATGTCTTATAGTCAAGGCTTTTTTGGAAATAGTCAAGGCTGTGAGCCAAGGCACTCATAGCTGCCTGCCTCAGTTTAAAGGCTACTTGGCAGTCATGTATCTGGCCTTCAGTCTTTTCTAGTCTTCCAAGGAATTATCATACTCATTAAATAGGACTCCCATAGCTAATTAATCATTTGAAGGGGCTTATAACTATTTCTTCAAAGAAACCCAACTGGGTGAAGATCTGTAGACCTACCTGCCATGCAGCTATGATCTCTTAGGGAAAAAATACAATTCCTGTTACTCTAGGTCTATGAATGTCAGCATTATACAGGATTTGAAAGAAGCTTCCCCCCATCGTGGATAGGGTAACCTAGCTCTTCAAGTGGAAAAATCATGGAGCACATAAAACAAACTAGCACTTTAAAATATAGTGTTAAACTGGGAAGTGAGGGCAAATATGGAGAGTTAATGTTAAAAATAGGAGGGAACTTCCAAGAATTCTTTCTGTTCACGGGATATAGCATTGATAAAATGCAGCAGGTTTCCATAATAAAGAGCAATTAAACAATAAGGAAGTGTTTTTCAATATTAAAAATTATATTTTCCCAAATGAAAATCTCAATAGAGGCAACAAATAATGTATGCTACCAAAGACTGAATTTTGGAATTTTGAAGCAAATAATTCTCCCAGAATACCCATAAAAAAAATAAAGACATAAAAATTATGAGAAAACTCATGGAAGACAAATGCAGGTCCTCCAATATGTGAGTAATGGCAAGACTGACAGGAAACAAAAGCGCGGATGGAGGAGAAAGGGCAATAAAAACTGAGCTGAAAAATTTGTTGTAAGCTGAAAAAGAAAATATTGGGCAATATTATTGAAAAATATTTACTTCTTTTCACATCCCAGTGACAGTTTGGAGACAAAAGAAAAAGTCTAAGTGCTTCCTCATTTAAAAGTGCAATTACCTAAAAAGAAGAATCAAATTGTCACCACTATCTTCATTTGTAATATTGGAAAAAGACCATCCATGAAGCAATACTGATGGGAGTTTTGAAATATAAGTAGTAATTCTACATTAACATATCCAATCAAATTGCATACATTCATGACAGCAAGAAATCCATATTTTAGATGTGCAAAAATTGAGAAAGTATCACAATCATATTTCCTTTCTAAAAAATAAAAAAAACTCATCAAATGAAAATTACATTAGCATAAAGATCTCAAGATAGCAAAGATATAGCAAAGATTCAATGTACAAGAAGTAGTAGCAATCAATGAAACTAGTGGTAATTCAATTTAAATAATACTTGTTATTATGGTCCTGATATATGTGGGAATTATTAAGAATGAACTATTGAAAGAGAAGGACATAATGTAAGACAAAATGAATAAAAAGTAAGATAAAATTTTAAGAGTGCAGGTTTAAGTTTAAGTACTATTGCGATCTCATCATAGCTGTTATAATCAAGGGCAAATTATTTAACCTCTTGTGCCTAGGTTTTCTCCTCAGTACAGTGAGATTGATAAGAGCATCAGCTTTATAAGGTTATTTTGAAGGATAAATAAATTACTATTTGAAAAGGGTTTAGAAGAGTGTTTATCATTAAGTGCTTTACAACCATCATCTATTATCATAATAATTGTCACTGCCATTATTATTATATTATTGGGGGGTAAGAATCATAATTACTATGTAATTTTTAACACTGCTAAAAAACAAAAATTTTAAATGTTCATTTAAATTATGTAAACCAATAGAAATCCTGAAATAGTTTATAAAATAGAGGAAAGGAAAAATATGAGAAAAGGAAAAAATGCAAACAAAGTCTTTGT
>NW_022900928.1:21918889-21931575 GCF_012274545.1 Fukomys damarensis
GGGGTGAAGGGAGTGTGGGGGTATGGGGAAAAAATGAGAACCAAGATCAGTCATGTAAAGGTACAAGATCCCAGTGATGAATGTAACTGTACTGTATACTTAAAAAGTACTGATAAACTCAATGAGAAAAAAAATTTTTGAAATCATTTGAAGAAGAACAAAAACAGTATGATTAATCCAGCTAATTAAGATGACATACAGTGCAAGGAGCTTGCTTGGAGATTGATCATCAGAAACTCAGTTTGGGACATATTGAGTTTGAGGTGCTTAGACAATGTAAGAGAAGCTCAATTTGAGAGGTCTAGGCAGGCATATATATTTTAGAAAATGGAATTCACAAATGTAAGTCACGAGAAAATTTCAAGGAGGAGGATTAGGGAAATGTGTTGCTGAAAGGCCTGGTCAAATGATTTGCTTTGTCTATAAGGTAATTGATAAGAATGAGCCTGATGATCACAGTAGATTGAGGAGGTGGTTAAGGTCCTGAAAACATGGAGAATCAGAGCTTTAAATGAAATGATGCTGCTTTGGAACTACCATACTCGGGAAAGAATGGATTTGCTTTTGCAAAGAGGTAAAAACCCTCATGTATTAAGTAGTACTCTAAGAACAGGACACAAGTCATGGAGCAAAGAGACAGCTAATTCAGGATTCCATGTATCAGTCCTGAGCATGCCTGCAAAATAGGACTAGGCACTAATGCAAGGAAATCTTTACTCAGAAGTGTAGGAACAGGGGGCACAAAAATGAAGGAATGTACAAAGCCCAGGTGGAAACATGAGTTCTGAGGAGGCTCCCAGGGAGGTGATCTAAACTTGATAAAATCCAAAGAGAATATAATTAGATACAGAATTTGGGATATGTGTGCAGGAGAAAAAAAACATAAGTATGAAGTCATTTTCTTCAAATATTAATACTAAGAGGAAGCCTATGTGGACTGTAGAAAAATGAAAACATAAATTTGAACTAACTCCAATATGTATCCCTTATAAACAGTCTGTTCTATTTTCCTGGAAAATTACTCTGCGGGATAGTCCATTAAATGGATAAATCATGGTGAACCTAACTGTTCCCTGATTGTTGAAAAGTGACATCATTTCCATTTTTACTCATATTATATTATGATTAACATTTTTGTACATGCACCCCCATTTCTATTATATTTTCATTAAATATTACAGTATATCCTTAGGACAGATAAGGTTGTATTTAATAAGTAATGTAACATAATAAGATTTATATCTTACAAAGGCAGTTCCCATAAAAAGAAAAAAGAATTAGAAATAGGGAGACTAAATAGAAACTATTAGCAATAATTCAGGTAGAAATAATAACTTTAGAACAAAAGAATTGCTAGAGCCCAAGACTATGAAAGGAAGAACTTGACAGAATAGATGTCAGCACAAATGCATGGGGGGGGGATTGGGGTAATTCCTTGATTTTTACAAGATGAATTTATTGAATTTAAAGTATGAGACATCATAAGGGAGTACTGAGAGGTTAGTCGGGACATAGTTCTAGGACACAGGAGAAACATTAAGTGGAAAGCATAGTTGTTATTTGTCTGCATATAGATGATAATTGAAACTATAATTCCTAAGATACCATTAGTCAGGAATATTATGCAGAGAAAAGAAGTCAAGAAAGGCTAGATTCCTGGGAAAATTAAAACAACATGGTAGGGCAGAGCAAAAAGAGACTCTGTTACTTTAAAGTAGAAGTCAGTTATGTATAAATATCAAAATATGGTGAGATTGGTGAAACCAAGTGAAAGAGCTTCAAAAATGGAATGACGAGTCCCAGGGTAAACAGGTCCAATGAGAAAAAGATTAGAAAACAACAGGTATCAAAATATGTTCTGACTCAGACTACTTTAGTAATTCCTGTTTCCAAATTGGATAGAATTAAATTCTCAGTGAATTACTGGGGAGGGAAATGTACATTTGATGCTTGTTTTATGCCTAAAATTCACACACGCACACACACACAAAACACATATGTATATATACACACATATATATGTATATATACACATATAGTTATATACATATATCCTGTAATTATTTTGACTATTGACTTATTTTATATATTTGGACCACATAACATATATTTGTTCTTAAAATAATGATTCAATGTTTAAAACGATGTATAAATGTAATCTTTTTAATTAGGATTAATCTTTGATTTTTTATAATATCCAGTAATATACTTGATTATAATTTCTCACTAAATGTAAAATTTGAGTTTAAAATATAATCTGGAGAACCTCATAAATACTTAATAAATGTTACTGAATTCCTCATTGGACAAATAAGTAAATCAAAGACTTTAACTTATCTAGGCACAAAAATGTCACTATGCTACACAGCCTATGAGGACTCATGTAGCTAGAGGTGATGCGATTTGAATGAATGAAATGGTAAACATGGTAATTCATCACTCATTTTGTTCCAGTTACTAAGGCAAGCATGTTACACACATTTCCTCATCTAGCAGAATCTGTACCTTCATTCTTTCTCTTCTTTCTGTTCCATAGATGAATATATCCTGTATCTCTCTAAGGCCAGCTGTTTCACTGATGGACTCGGTGGTATACTCATTGTTATTGGCTTGTGTCTAGATGTTCCCCCAACGCCTCATGCTATCATAGGTGAAGATTTTCAGAGGTTGCTGGATCTAGAGTTTGTGATGCTGGGATTAAGAGTGTGTGATTACTAAATAAGTGCACTGGTTTGGCAAAGTTCTGGGTATGGATAATGGGAAGGCCCACCCTGAATGTGGGTGGCGCCACCCAAAGGGCAAGTAGCCTGAAGGGAATAAAAGGGAGAATCAGAGTGCTGCTGCTGTTACTTTGCTATTTGCTGCCTTCTGCCTGCTACGAACTGTTTATCCGCTGGCATGCCACCCGGCCTTAGAGCCAACCATGAACTGAAACCTCTACAAACTGAGCTACAATAAACCTCCCCTCCTTTTATTTTGGGTGTCAGGTATTTTGTCTCAGCAACAAGAAAAGTAACTAAGACACTCATAAATGTTTAACACCCTACTTTTGGGGGTTAAAGAAAAAGCCCAGATTTATAGTATTGCTGATTTATATGGTGTAAATAGCTCCATTATTGCATGTTTCCAGCTATCCATATGTTACTCAATATGGAGTTAGGAAGAGATGCTAGTAACTTGCTCTTGGGAGCCTGTGTAAATGACCTGGAGAACACTATTAGATGTGTTAGGTTCCACTCTTTATTGTAACCCAAGGACATTGCTCTCAGAATTCTTACCTCTTGTCTTTGAAAGATCAGTTTCTCTCTATGGGAGCTTCTTTAGCTGCTTGTGAACACACTAAAAATGAAAGACAAAGCCTACTTAGCTCTACCTCTGTTTGCAGATAATTTGCTGGGTTTTTTTTCTCTCTGTAAAGCAAAACTTTTGAAAGAGCTGTGCATACATACTAATATATTTCTTCTCTTTTAATTCTCTCTCACAATCAGACTTGGCTCTCACCACTCCACCAAAATTACTTTTTTCAAGATCAGTAATGATCTCATGATTGCTAAGCCTAAGAACTAATTCAATATTTAATTACATATTTAAATTGAGCCAATATTTAAGCCTGCATCTCCACATTACTTAACTTATAAGCAAAATTGGACACTTAGCCTCCAACACTACCCTTTCCTCTTTCTCACCATTCCTACTGACTACTTTTCAGCATAACATGTTGGTTCTTTCTCCTCTCTTGATTTCTTAACACTGTAATACCTGAGGCCTCAGTCTAGAGACTTCTTTTCTCCATTTATACTTCCTCATTCAGAGATTTTTGTTGTATGGCTTTAAATACTATTTATAAAAGGACAACGCCTAAACTTCCAGCTCAGACCTCTCCCCTGAATTCCCAAATCAGACAGCCAAAAGACTTTTCACCATCTATACTCAAATGTTAAGTAGATACCTCTAATTTATCATGCCCAGACGTGAGCTTCTGCTCCTTCCCAGCCCATCTGCTCCACCTGTAATGTAGAACTTCCTAGCTATTGGCATCTTTTGCATTCACTCCTCAAGCCAAAAGCTTGGTAATCATCGACTCCTCTTTCTCACATTTCACATCAACATTTTAATATCTATATTCAAAGTAAAATATATCTAGCGTCTGATCACTTCTTTCCACATTCACTTTTATGACCATCTCCTACCTAGACTCACTTTCTAACTGCTTTCTAACTAACTGCTTTCACCCTTGTCACTCTAATATTTATTAGCAAAATAGACAAAGTAAATCTCTTAAAATTTAAATGTGATTATGCGCTCCCCTGCTCAAAACTCTCCAATGGTATTTTATTTCATGGTGAGTAAAGTCAGGATTCTTAGTACAAGGACCAACAATGCCCCCATGTCAAATTGGTCTCTGCAACCCTCTGATTTTATCTGTTGCCTTCCCTTCTAGTTTTTCTGCCCCAGCCACAGTAGTATCCTTGTCATTTACTAAATAAGCATAAATTTTATTGAACATTATTAACGCCTTTGTACTGGCTGTGCCCCACACCTAAAGAACTCTTCCTCTACATATTTGCCTGATTTCATCCCGTGCATTTTTCAAGATTGCTCAAATCTCAGTGGTAGCTCCTTAACCCCACAACAAAGCTCTTTCAATCTAACACCTACAAAGTACTGAAATGTCTTATTTGCTTGAATTGCAAGTTTCTTGAGGGCAGGGAATTTTTTTCTTATTTTGTTTCCCAACATATCTCCAGCACCGAGAAGTGCTGGCTTGTATCAAATAATAAGTATTTGTTAAGAGATTGAATTATATAATCTAATCCTAAAAATGCTGTGAGGTGGATGTTGTCAACTACCTTGTTACAAATTAAGAAACTCAGAAACAAATACATAAATTCACACTCAAGGAGCTGTTTAGCAGTGGAGCTCAAATTGAAATGTAGGCTAAATAGAACAACAAAAAACTATGAATGGTCTGGACTTCATTCAATTATGAACCTTTGATTACAACAGAATATGTTTTCATTATATCAAGGAAATAGTAGTTATGTATAATAATTGTGGGAATAATAATGATTTCTTTCAAAGTGTAAGGAGACTAGGAAAAAACTAATTCTAATTATTTGAAGGGTGAAAACTCAGTTTCCTTCTATTAAAAATTAATGTAAATCATCTTAATAAATCCTGCACATGTTGAGAATATTGATTAGTTAATAGGAATACTTAGGTAAAGAAAATTTCCCCTTTGAATCTGAAAGTTGAAATAGAATGTCACTTATTAAGAAGAATTTGTACTGGCCTAGTATACCTCTAAAATGTCTCACACTTAGGGTCAAATCATTAATATTTGCTTTATCCTTCTTATGATCTACTATTTCGCTATCAGATATCCAGACATTAAAAGCAATTGAAGAAAAGAATGAGTTTAAACTGTGAGAGATCTCAAACCTTGAAGAACAGAGACACACTGTGTCAAAAGGCCAGAGGTAGATCTAGAGGTGCAGAAAGAAGACCAGGGTTTTATTCATGGCATGAAGAAAAATATAATATACAAATGGGTTAGGAAGAAAAGTTAGGAGAGAGATGGAAGCTAAGGACAGTGATAGTAAGCAATGGGAAACACTGGTGTTTTCTAAAGATGTGATGTATATATGTGTAGGTGCTGATTGTAGCTGGGGAGGGAGACGAAGAGAAGTTAAAATATAAATTGTGTCAGCCCCCGAAGTTACATATTTATTTACATATTCATACTGCATCTTTGTTTACAAAAAGAATTTAAGATATAGCCAGCCAGTAGGTTGCTGCAGCCTTCTAGAATGATGAAAGCAAATCCTGAGATATGTTATGGAGAATGAGACATAGCCACTTGAAGGAAATGAGATCAGTAAAGATAAAACATACACCCATGGACTGAAAAGAAACTCAGCTGAAATCAGTCTAGGTCAGCGAATGAGGTGAATGACAAAGAAGGAGCGGGGAGAGACAGAGAATGTCAATTTGCATTACTAGAATGGAATGCTTGATACATTTCAAGCCATAAGTATATGTATTGATTGTCCTGGTAATACAGACTTCAACACATTTGGGTGATCATGGTCCATATTTGTTATTGTTTGTACAGAATGGTTTATGTTATGCAGTAGCTGATAAAACCTAAGCTGTCATAGTGGAAAGAGATGTAGAGAATAGGCAAACTGACAATGCTGAGCTATCTTATTCCATTCAGATCTGCTAATATGTTTAATTTAAACTACTGGACTGTATAGTGATGTAGAGTGATGCAAAATGCTCCATCGACCATACTAAAATGTCTACTGTGGTTCATACAAGGCTGTCACGGTATATTCCAGGATGTCAAGGCAAAAGTCTATTATAGTGCATACAGGCATAGAGATCTGGAACCATCACTGTTTATACTGGTTGTTCTGATACATTCTGAAATACTTTGGGCTGTTACAGAAAATATATCTGTCATGATATATGAGAGCTGGACACATTGGTCCTCCACAGTGTTAAATGGTTCTCAAGGTTTATAAAAAGTAAAATGTTGTAGTATCATCTATATAATTTATCATCACGGTATATGTGGACTATAGAGTGAGGCTTTCACAATGTACATGGACTACCATAGCCATACTCACTAATATACTTTGCGTTGCTATGGCATATATAGGGCCACGATAGTACACGTAGACAAACATGTTGACCTGCTTTCATTTCAACAAGATTGCATGTTGACCCAAATTAATAGTCATAGTGCTTATGGATTCCAGCATGCAGACAATTAACAAGTAAACTAGCCAAACTATCTTCCTGTTTTATGTCCTGATGATGTCTCTAGCACCTACATCAAACAACCATAGAGTTCTAATAATGTATTTAGCTCAAGTTGAGTCATAAGGTGCACACTTAAATTGAAAATCTCTCCATTTCAAAGAAAGTACCTAAATAGTTGAACAATTGTTTTTCTTTTCCCAATACATATGAGGAATATTTTGGTTTTCATTTCTTCTTCAGTCACTGGATTTCTACATTTTTTTACTTAACTACACAGATGGCAATAAACATACTTTGTTTTTGCTAACAGATAATTTGGTTTTCTACACCTAGAGTATACACTGCTTACTCCACTAAATTGTAGTATCAATCTCTCATTTTTCAAGGCTAAATATATTTTAGTATTTAAAGAAATCATCAATAATTCTAAAAAATTTAATGGTCAAAATAAGGCAAAAGAATATATATTTTACATATGTAAACATTAAGATATGGACTGAATATGAGAAAATGTGTAATAATGTAATATCACTTGGCTTATATAATTGATGCCTTATGAGAATCAAATACAATGCAATGAGACAAACAATACAAATTATAATATCGCATCTAATGAAGTTTCTGACAACTTGATCTCACATTCTGTCAGCATGACCATTGGATGTGCTGAAATGTGCCTGCAGCACTTACACCTCTATTTTGGTGGTAAAAGTCTGGGTTCTAAAAATAAGTGCACCTGGGAAAATTGGATAGCCAAATACAAAAGTATGAAACTAGACCTCTAACTTTCACCAGTTACAAAAATCAGTTCAAAATGGATCTTAAATATAAGACCTGAAACCATAAAATTGTAGGAAAAATAAAAACAGTGGAAAGACTTCAGAACATTGGCATAAGCAAAGGTTTTCTGAATAAGACCTCAAAAAGCACAGAAAAGAAAAAAATTAGATAAATAGGACTACATAAAGCTAAGAAAACTTCTTCACAGCAAAAGAAATAATCATCAGAGCAAAAGACAATTTACAGAATGGAAGAAAAAACTTGCAAGCTATTCATTCTAGAAGGTATTAATACCCAGAATATATAAAGAAGTCAAACAGCTCAACAGATAACAAGAACAAATAACCCAATTTTAACATAGGTAAATGATCTGAATAGACGGTTTTTGAAAGAAGAAATACAAATGGGCAATAAGTATACAAAACATGCTGACTAATCACTAAACGTTAGAGAAATGTAAATTAAAATCACAGAAATATCTTCTCACACAGGTTAAAGCAGCTATTATTAAAAAAAGAACAAATGCTGGCAAGGATAAAGAGGAATGCTTGCACACTTGGTGAGAATGTATATTACACAGCCATTAGAGAAAACAATATTGAGAGTTTCTCAAAAATGACTAATGGATCTACTAGATGATCCAGGCATTCTGTTATGCGATGTATACCCATGGGAAGGAAATCATATGTACACTCCACATGTTTATCACAATATTAAATCAGCTTATGCGTCTATAGACAGACAAATGCATAAAGAATATGCATATATCTGCAGGGGAATATTAGTCAACCATAAAAATAGAATGAAATCCAGTCATTTGCAACATCACGGATGGAATTGGAGAACTGTGCCAAGTGAAATAAGCCAGGCAAAGAAAGACGAATATCACGTTCTCACCAATATGTAGAAACTAAACCAAAAATCTGATTGCATATAGACAATAAAATTAAAAATAGCTAGAAAAGAAGATTGAATATTCTCAACATAAAGAAGCAACAAATGTTTGAGAGAATGAATATGCTAATTAGCTTGATTTGAACATTATACATTGTATACTAGTATCAAAATATCACGTTGTTGACCATAAGTACATACAATTATTATATGTCAAGTTTTTAACAAAGCACACCCTATCTAGCAGCAATCTAGGAACCAGCAGTAAGTAGGGGATGAGAGTGCCAAATGTGACCAGTGCCATGGGAACCATGTGAATAAAGCCAGTCAAGGCTGCTGAAGTACAGGTGCACTGTGGAAAAACTTATTTGGAACTGGATATGAATTGTAAAGTGATAGAAAAATTGCACAGATTACTTTATTGTTTTATGTCATACATTTTCTATTTGTAAGCATTCTCAAGCTTACTAAAAAATTAGTGAGTATAATACAAAAAACACTCAGAGTACATTACTAACTTGAGCCTTCATCACACCCCTAAGTCTTTAGTCCATGTTTCATACAGCCAAGGATATAGTCTCAATCTCAGTGATACAGATACATGAACTAAAAACTAATGTAGCACAATCATATTGTCTAAGCCTCAGACCTCCTTTAAGGTTTTCCAATTGTTTCAGTTAGGATTATGTGTTACACATACTTGTACTTAAGAGTCATGTTTCCTTTATTTTCTTTTAATCTAGAACAGTCCCACAGTCCTTAACTTTCATGAATTTTAAAGATTACAGACAAGTTATTATGACTCCATTTTGATCATGTCTCCTCATAATCAGTCTCAAATTACATGATTTGCCAAATTATTTCACAAAATAATGCTATTTTGTTATTGAGGCCCAACTCAGAGCTTTATTTTGTCTCATTATTGATGATATTCACTTTGATCATTTGTTGAGGATAGTTTAGATCACCCTTCTTTACTATAAGCTTTCATTTTTTCCTTTAAAATTATTAAGTATATTGTGGAAAGGTTATTTGAAACAGCATAAATATCCCAATACTCATCAAGCTTTATTTATACCATAACCAACTATTGTTTCCTATTTTACTTGATGGATCATAGTCCTTACTCTTAGTTTATTATGATGCTCAAATATGATGATCTTCACAATGGTTCCTGTGTCCTTTCATGTGTCTCATCATTCTTGGAGCACTTTTTCTATCTGGTAGTTAGAAGCATGTGCTCTTTCCTACTGAAGTGAGGCCTGATACTGAGGCCTCAGTAGACGAAGCCAAAGATACATGTATTCATACACAATTACTTCTGTATTTTAAAGTCTACATTTATAGAAATCCATGAATTCATACCATTATCTCCAGTTCTAATCTAACATCATACATTAGTCCTAGTTTTCTCTTACCTCTGTGGATGCTCTTCTTGCTCTGGTTGCATGCCAGACAAGACCTCTGTGTGGATAGTCTCTAACTTCCCATGCCAGACTGGCCCTCTACGCCAATGCCCTTCATACCCTGCTCTGCTACTGACACTTCATACCAAGATGCTTCTACACATGGATGCCCTATTCACCCTACTTCCACTCTGGCACCCAGACATTTATTCTTGTCTAAGTTGCACAATTGGGACGTTAAATATTTGAGATATTCTGATTATGATGATCATAAAGAAGGGAATTCCGAATTTCTGTCTGTGCTGGGAAGTGCCATAGAAGGAAAATGTATGGCTAATGTAGAAATTTGCAAATACCTCCACTAATAACTACATTTGATTATAAAATACATGTTGAGAACATACTGTGGGTTAAGGGTTAGGGGATCTCTTTACTCATAAAAGCAACTTTTATGAGTCTTTTTTATGAAGGCCTTTTTAAAATTAGATTCCTGTTATATATAGTACATGTTCAAATGATGTTTATTGAATAAAGTGACTGGCATGGACATTGAATCAATGCTTAGTTCGTGATGCCTTCTCTGTTCTAGGCTCCCTGGCAAGTACAAAGAGAATATGGCACTAAGTAAAGCATATTTCTAGGACTCTAGAAGATAATTTAGAGGTAGATATAAACATGTAAGTAACTACACTGTAATACAAAATATGTATCATGATAAATGTGATAAAGAAATACAAAAAATTTAGTAATAGTCTCTTGGATAAAGGGTCATTTGAACTGACTAAGGAAGAGCTATGTAAGCTTTTCATGGGTGGTGAAAGCAAAGGAAATTGTTCTGATTGTTATAGGAGGAACAAGGTATGAAATGAACCCACCACCCCCAAAAAAAGAAAAAGGAAAAGAAAAAAGTACAAATACTTACCTTCAGGAACACTGCATAAAAGAAAGTGGCAGGAGATAAGCCTGGAAATAAAGGATAAAACAGGATATAATTCCTACAACATTAGTTTAGCAATCAGATTAGTTTGGTATCAGTGAATGAAATTAACTGATCAGATATTAAAAACAGCCAAATAAATTAAAACTAATTTACTGAAAGATGTCTATGAGTTAAAGATACCAAGGGTCCTAATTGTGAGTCAAAGAGCTTCACAAAGAGAATAACCAGTGATCTTGCTTAGAGGGAGGTACAAAAAAAGGTAAGCAGAATCATGATTCGGATTGGTGACTTGTCATATTTGATAACAAATACTAATATTAATAAGGAGATTGCAACCATCTGCTATGGTTTGGGTATGGTTAAAATGTAGTCCCCAAATCCTGTCTTGGAAGCTTGGTGTTCAGTATGGCATTATTAGAAAGTATGTGGAATCTTTAAGAAGTGAGGCCTAATGGGAAGTTCTTGGGTCTCTGAAAGCACAGCTCTCAGTATGGATTAAGGTAGTTCTCCAGGGCCCATGATAGTTCTTCACATAGGATTATGTCCTGCACAGGTTGGCCCTACCAAGATCTCTAGTTTTCTTCTGGCAAAATGCTCACTTGTTCTGACATGTGTTCCCATCACTGTCATGCACTCATACAACCCAACAGGAACCTCCAGAGAGCCTGCATCAATTTTTTTGGATACTCAGCCTCCAAAACTGTCAGCTAAATAAATTTTTTCTTTATACAGTTATCTTGCAGCAGGTATTTCGTTATAGTAATGAAAAGAAGACTAATACAACACCCTATGTTGTTATCCTATGATGAAATTTTTTAAATTGTCTATATTCTCAGAGAAATTAAAGAGGATGTATGATTTTTGGTCAAAAGATCAATAGGGATTGAAATGTGAAAAGGACACTAGTCTAATCCAATAAAGAAGAGGGGAGAGGGTCACACTAGAGGTTGATTTGACTAGTTGATTATTCATTTTATTTTGAAGCATATGCCAAAACAACAAATCCCCAATTTGAATGATTTAACAAAATAAATAATTTCTCCTTCAAATATCAGTCTAGCGCAAATATTTCTGGTTGTCATCTGTTATTTTTTTTCTTTTTATTGAGTTTATTGGTACAATCTAGGTATACAATACAATTACATTCATCATTGGGATTCTGTACCTTTACATAATAGGTCTTGATTCTCATTTTTTCCCCCTTCTCCCTGCCCTCCCTTCACCCCCTCCTCCCCTCCCCATTTACAAACACTTTATTTCCATTTTTTCAGTTTCTCATATTTTTTTCCTCTCCCTTATTACCTTTCCCCCACCCTTCCCACTTTCCTTACACCTTTAGCCCTTTACTTCCTATTTCACATTATTAATTATCACATTAGGATCCTGTGTACTCTTATAGTTTTTCACACCAAAGTAACTATTCGGTATTTCAGTTAAAGAAATCTCTGTATGAACATTAAAAATAGGGAATCCTAAAATAAAACTAAAAAGGAAAGTAAAATAGAAAAGGCAATGATGTAACATTAAAATAATCCTAAATTCTGGAGATGAAAATGGTCCCTGAACATATTAAAATTGCTTCTCGCTCTTATAGTCTTATCTTATTTTTTTCATTATTTAGAGAATACTTTATTAGTTTCTGTAATCAAACCCACGTAGATATGACCTTACATATTTAGTACGATGTGTTACCCCTGTAAAAAAATGGAAAAAAATAAAAAATGAAAATAAAAATAAATTAACATTTCTAGACCAATATGGTTGTCCATTCCTGTACAATGTTAACTCAACACAGTAAATTGGGATGACCTTTTCCAAAGTTGACAGCACCGTTAGTTTCCCAAAATTGAATTTATATATACATATATATATATGTATATGTATATGTATATATA
>NW_022900928.1:21932194-22038093 GCF_012274545.1 Fukomys damarensis
CCATTGACATTGCTGGTTATAACTGATATGTACTGACTTATTATTGACATGTTATTGGCCTTTTGTTGACTCTTTTTACTTTTTCAACTTCTCTTAATTTCTTGCCTTGCCTATTTGATTTGCTCTGTTGGGCTTCATGGTGTTGTTGCCTTCAATGTCTTTTTCTAGGATCTTGTTTAGAATTCCTTGTAGTGCTGGTTTGGTATTCATGTAGTTTCTCAGGTGTTCTTTGTCGTGGAAGTGTCTTATTTCCCCATCCATTTTGAAAGAGAGTTTTGCTGGATACATCAGTCTAGGTTGGAGGTTGTTCTCTTTTAGTACTTGAAATATCTCATTCCAGGCTCTCCTTGTCCCAAGGGTTTGTGTTGAAAAGTCTGCTGTGATTCTGGTGGGCTTTCCTTTGTATGTGATTTGTTTCTTTTCTCTTACTGCTTGTAGTATTTTGTTCTTCTGTTGGGTTTCTGGGATCTTGATTATTATATGTCTAGGTGTAGATTTTTTTTTTATTGTAGCTAGCTGGGGTCCTATATGCCTCAGTTATCTGAATGTCAAATTCTTCCCCTCTGTTTGGGAAGTTTTCTGTCATTAATTCTGTGAACAGCTTTTTAAAGTCATTTGTATTTTCTCCTGCTACTTCATGTATTCCTATCAGTCTTATGTTATTCTTCTTTGCATCATCTAGGAGTTGTTGGATCGATTTCTCATGATCTCTTACTGTTTTTAAGAGACCTCTCTTTACATGGTCACTGACTGCAAACTTATCTTCTATATCTGAGAGCCTATCTTCGCATTCTTTTATTCTGTTGCGTACACTTTCAATAGAGTGTTTAATCTCCTGGATATCTGTTTGAATCTGTTTTATGGATTCCATTTCTTTCCTATGTTGGGCGTTTATTTTTTCCATTTCTTTCTTATGCTGGGCCTTCATGGCTTCTATCGTGGTCCTGAGCTCATCTATTTTTTTGTCAGTTTCTGCTCTAGAGTCTCGAATCATGACTTCCATTTTGCTCACTATCTCTATGGTTACCTGGGAAATTATTTCTGTTTTGAATTTTTCTAGAGCCTGACTGATCTGCTTTGTTACTTCCTGTGCTTTGAGTTCAGGGTGTCCTGGTAGTTCACTATCGGCCTTTGCATCCTCATTTGCCCTACTGTTTGCCATTGGTGAACTGGAAGTCTGTCCTTGTGTCTTGCTTAAGTGTTTTCTCATTTTAATTTTTGTTGTCGGACTGTCCTTGGTTTAATCTCTGGATTATCACCCAAATCTTCCTGATATAGTTGCGCCCTAGCTTCTGTGTGTCTAAAGACCCACAAACATTCTCATCTTCATAACATCAGAGAAAACAGCTCATCAAATCAACGGTAATGCTTTACCCCAACTGATACAATCAGCAACACATTAAGATCAAGCACAACTTGGACACTGACCATCTGTGGTAGTCACTAGTCTATCACCCTTAAATCATTTGAATTAAATTGAAATCAAGAAGCAGTCCAGAACATGTCTGCAGTGAACAAAATTTCAATATAGTGTATTTACCATTTAATGGCTCAGACAGAGCGAGGATGCAAGACCCCTGATCTCAGTTAGCTGTTGGCTGAACCCCTTGACGCTGACTGACCTCGGGCTGCAAGGCCCAGATTGAGTTCCCCATCCTTCTGAGTGGTTGAACTCCACAACGTTCTATTACAGGTTTCCCATGCCCTTTCTTTCAAGATGTTCAAAGTTGGGAACTCAGAAAAATACCCTTGATGACCACCTTTGTCTTTGCAGAGTGGATCCAAAGACTGGCACAGTCAGGAGGTCTGAGAGTGTGGGGGGGTGCTTATGGGGGTTCAGGGGCGCCTGCGTGGCTACCTTCCTGGCGCTTGAGCGATGGCAGCTGGGTCGGGAGCCTGTCATCTGTTATTTAGGATCACAATCTACCTCAACCTTGTATTTTTACTGTTCTCTAGGGCCTCAATTCTCAGGATTTTTCCAAAAGATAGACAAAGGGAAGAAGTGATGACAACCATTCTCCAACATTCCAATAACAACTGAGTGTCCCAATGATTTAATTCTATAGAATTAGCACAGACCCCATAGGTTCAGAGATTAGTCCCTCAAAACTGACCTCACTTCAGACACTAGTTCCTGGGTTACCACTTATACTTCTGACTAGCTTTAAGTCAGAAGTTACCACAATCCCTCTTCAGTCTTGATAATTTTCTAGAATGGCTCACCAAATCCAAGAAAGTGATTTACCTACTATTAAACTTCTATGATTCAGGCAGAGTGGGGGTTGGGGAGAAACATGAAATTTTAATCCCACCTCTGGGTGCATTCATTGTGTCTACCAAACCAGAAGGTCTCTGAACTCTGTTCTTCAGCGATTTTTTTTTCCTGAGGTTTCTTTACATAAGCATGACTGACGCCATGGACAATTAGTGATGAACTCAATCTCCAGCTCTTTTCCCTTCTACCCAGAGATCATCAAGTAGAGCTGAAAGTTCCACTGTTTAATTATGGTTTGATCTTTCTATTGATTAAACCCTACCATTTCATCCCCATGCTATGTAGAGACCCCCTGAAAGTTAGTGTCTAAAAGATACTTAGTGATCACTGAGGACATTCCAAAGTTTTTCTGAGCTGTGTGCTAGTTAACCAAAGGCATAGACCAGAGAATAGAAGGCTTTTCTGGCTTCTAAGCACTTTATCCTGGAATAGCATGCATAATTTGAGCTCATTTTCCCTTGATGAGAACTTGTCTTGTGGCCACATCTAATTGCAATGGGGGCTGGGCAGCATGGAGTATGTAAATGCTCAGATAAAAGAGTAAATACTGTTTTTGAGCAGTTTAAAGTTTTGGCCATGTTGAGTGATATAACCTGTCTGAATTTAAGTTCCTTCCATATACTGGCTGCTCCAATTAATTACTTCTGTTCCCCTACAATATTAAAGTCATATACAGAGGTTAGAAACTGTGACAAAAATGATCCTGTAGAGAAGTTCATAAGTGCAATAAAAAGATTCCAGGTTGCTAGGGGGTGGGGGCGAAGATCAAGGAGAATGAATTCATGCTATTTTTCAGTAAGTTGAAAATCCCACATGACAGATTTTTAGAGCTGCTATGTAATAGTTTTGCAAGTTTTGCTTTGAATCTATATAAAGATGCTCCCAGAGTTGTGCAGTGGAACCTGTGCAGCTATAAATGGAATCCAATTCTAGATAAATAATTAACAGAAAGGAAAAAAAATAGGGATCACATGCAGAGAAACTACAAAAACGAACAGTCTGAAATCAAAATCTTCTTATATTCTCAAATAAATGAGAGACAAATATTCTTTGAATTAAACATCAATGAAGAGATTAAAACATCAAAATGAACTAAAATAAACCAATAAAGAGGTAAAAGGTCATAGCCTAGCCTGATTTGGCTAGTGGATTTAACATTTTATGTGAAGGCATAATTTTGTAAGGATAATTAAAGAACTGTTGCAAAGAACAATAATTAAAAGGACACTTTCTAAGTTGATATAAAAAACTGCCATGAAATCTACATAAACTTAAATATGGTGTAGTGTAAAAAATGGGGACATAGATCAATAGGAACAGAATAGAAAGTTCAGAAGCACCTTTGGTATAAATATTATTTTGGTATTGAAACAGTGACATTTAAAGTCTGTGAGGAAACTACTGATTATTAGAAAAGTGGCTTTTGAGTATTTGCCTCTCTATTTGGGAGAAGATGAAGGTAAATCTCTGTAGCATATGAAAAATGAACTTCATAGGCTTGATAATCTAAAAGAAGAATTTTAAATTGTGTAAATATTAGAAGAAACCAAAGAGCTATATTTTATTATCTCAGAGAATGACATAAGACTGAGAGGTCATGATGAAGGTTGACTAACAAAAAACAAAAAAAACAAAGTTTTCTCCACTGCTTAAGAAATCATACAAACTCATAAGATAATAACAAGCATTTTGAATGATAGACGATGGCTAAGGGTTTTACATGCAACAATTAATTCTCACAAGTACCCCAGTATGGAGGAACTATTATTAATCTTTGCTTTATGACTGTGGAAACCGAAGTTTTGAGGTTTTGAAGGAGCTAAGTAACTTTACCAAGGCTACTCAGTAACCTTGTAAGTAACAAAGCACTAAGGAAAAAGGAAAGTGGGTAACAAAGACAGTAAGTAACAAAGCAGCTATAGTCCCATCTACTCAGGAAGCCCTGGAGTTGGAGGCCAGACTAGGTACAATAGTGAAACCTTATTTTGAAAAAAAATATAATAAAATTTATAACTGAACTTTTATTTCCAAATCCATTTACTTCACCAGTATACTAGCTTGCCTCCTTAAAATGCAAAAAACTGTAAAGGGGTAAGGGGAAAAAATGAGAATCAAGACTTGTCATGTAGAGGTACAAGACCCCAACAATGAATGTAACTGTACTGTATCCCTAAAATGTACCAATAAACTCAATTAAAGCTGAAAAAAAAACTGTAAAGATATTTGCACCATAAAATCGTCAACATATTATCTACAATGCCTACAGCACTCCTACCTATGAGTTAGAGACAAGCTAAATCAGTAAAAGTGGAGAAAAGATATAAACATACAATTCTTATAAGAAATATATATGACTAATACATATTTTTGAAATTCACCCGGAAAATAATCAAAGAAATGCATATGAAATAAAAATGAAAATCAGATAAATTTAAAAATACATTTTACTTGGAAATGGTGCTAAGAGTTAGGAATTATTATTTGCCACTGGGAGAAATACACACTGGTACATACTTGGGGAACTCTTTGGAAATACTGATCATCATTTAAAATATGTGAATTTATGATCCACATTTTTCAGTTCTAGGAATGTGGACAAGAGAAATATAAAAATGTTAAAGATTTTTGTGCAATATTTTTCATTTAAAAATTCTGTGCAGTATTGTTCATAATAATGGAAAATTGGGATAATTTAAATATCCATTACTAGGAGGTAGTTATATAAAAGATGCCAAATGCATAAAATGGAAAAGACACAGTTCTTAAAGTCAAATGAAGGCCAAATGTTTTACATGGTTCACAGTATACTGCTAAAACAAGTTGGCACTACACCCACAAGACAGCTAAAATGAAAGACAAAAAATGCCATGTTCAGGAAAGACATGGAGGAAGGAAAGTAATTTTTACTTATTAGGTGGCAGTGGTATTTGTCAGGGTTCTTGAGAGAAACAGAACCCACAAGATATACAGATGTAGAGAAATATTTATTTTAAGGAATTGGCCCATGCAATGTGGAGGCTGACAAGTCCAATATCTGCAGGGTAACCTGTTAGACTAGATACCTGGTTCAGTTCTGAGGGGAGCCTTCTGATATGTTTCCCTCTTCCTCTGGGCAGATCAGCCCTTTCCCTGATTAGCTGAAGCCAATCCACATTGCAAAGAGTAATCAGCTTTACTAAAGCCTCCTTTAGCCTCTAGAATAACATCTGGTCAAATATCTAGGTACTGTGGCCTAGAAATTTTGCCATATAAAATACTGCAAGTGAATAAAAATGGTCTATATAAAATGTCTTTGATATATACATAGCAAAGCTCAAAAACTCAGTACTATTATACTATGTTACATAGTAATTCTATCCTTTGTTGTATAGTCAACAGAAATGCATATGTGATTCCCAAAAGGCATGCACAAGAATGTTCATAGAAGTGCTATTCATAAGAACTGTAAACTGGAAATTACCACAAAGCCCTTCAAAAGTGCAAAGGATATTAAAGTGTAGTCACATGATGGAATACAAGATAGCACTGAGAATAAATGATGTCCAACTATAGGCAGCAATGTGGATGCTTCTCAGATATATGCCATTGAGCAAAAGAAGTCAGAGAAAAAGGCACACATTTTTATTATTGTTGCAGTTATTATTAATTTATTTAAAAACAAAACTAATCACTTCTGTTACAAGTCAGCATAGTCACAGGAGTGACTGGAAAAGGGCATGTCTAGGTATTTGGGAGGCGGGGGATGTAATGAATTATCTTTCTTATTGTTTTTATCTTGTAACTGTTTATTCAAATTTGTTCAGTTTGAAAATTCATTGAGATGTACAACTGTGGTGTGTGCCCTTTCACATATGCAAGGAATGCCTCCACAGAATATTTTTAAAGCAGAACAACATTTATCTCTCTTATATCTCTATATCCATCCATGTTAGTATAAGGGTAAATGTGGATCTTAAGGTTGAAAGGTTAGAAATCAAATTGTTAACCTGTTTAAATGGTAAGAACATGAACTCTCAGACAAAGATGTTGCAGGGACTCAGTTAGAGAAGTAACAGAAACACTTAAAACATGAAATTTCCATTGGGGTTAATACCTTTCTTAAGGGGAAAAGGGTGGACATTATTTCAAGCATCTCTATATTTAGAAGTAGGCATAAATATTATTATAATTTTACACAGCTAATGTTCTAAAACCTTCATTTTTCATTCAGTAAGATCTTTTTAGTCAACAAACATACAGTCCACTTTAAAGAGCTATATGAATTCCTATATTATAATTTATTTTACTTGTCCATTATCGATGGACATTAAAGTTGTTTCACATTTTCAATATTGTAAATAGAGCAGTAATGTGCATATATCTCCTTAGGTAAACTCCCAGAAGTGTGCTGTAAAATCAAATATTTTTACATTTTAATGTATGTAGCTATATTAGCTTCCTAGAGTGATGTGATTGTTTCACACTCAACAATATTCCCCCCTCATAGTTGCAAACTTGAGCTTGTCAATAATTTTAGTCTTTTCCAGTCTGATAAGGAGGAGACAATTCACATTTCACTACCATTTATTTGATTATTTGTGAGATTAACTGGTTTTCAAATGTCTTGTGTTTCTCTGCTGACTTACCTCAGAGAATTATTGCCCATTTTCCATTAAAACATTAAACATTTTGCCTATTGATTTTTAAAAGCTCTCTATTTATCTGGGGTATTGATTCTTTGTCTTCATTTTACTGCAAATAATTTTCCAATTTACATTCTATCTTTCAGCCTTTTATGGTGTTTACTTTTATACAGAAGTTTCATTTTATAAATAGTCAATTTTACCAATCTTTCCTATTATACAGTATTTTCTGAGGCTTAAGAAACACTTAGAATGATCTTCTCAACTCAAGACTATAAACATATTCACCAATATGTTAGTACTTTATAGCTTTAGCAAGATATTTTGTATGAAATAGGAATTTGGATCTATTTTTTCAAATGGCTAGCTATTTCCTTAATTTCATGTTTGTCTTCCCTATTACTTTAAAAAGCTAATTTGTCCAGGTACAAACTCATTGTGTACATTAAGTTTCAAGTCTGAAGACAAGCTACTCTCAGTATTGTTTCCTAAAATTTTCAAGTATTTTCACTTTTATATTTTTATAAATTTTTTGTAAAATTGAAAAGAAATTCTGTTGGAATTAATTGGAGCTTCACTGAACATGTGAATAGGTGTAAGATATTGGTCTCTTTACTGTACAAAATCTATACTAAAATAACATGGGCCTATTTACTTATGTTCCTTGGTTTTATAAATTTATAATTTTCATTCATATAATATATAATGGGCTACTTTTCAATTGTGATAGTAAGTTATGCCTTTTCTATTATATTTTTCAATTAGTTCTTATTGCTACATGCAAGATATATTGAATTGGGTGCATTAATTTGGTAACCAATTATTCCATCCATTATTTTAATTATGCATTTCTTTGGGTTTTATTGTTTTTAAGTACATATTTATATAAGTTTTATTTCACCACTTTATGCAATAGAACTGCCTAATAATTGTGGTTTTGTTCATTTTTGTTTTTGAGATGGGGCCTTGCTATGTTGCCCAGATTTCCATGGATCTCCTAGCTAGGCTCAAGTTGTCCTCCCATCTCAGGCTCTTGTATTGCTGAGACTACAGAAAGGTTCCACTGCATCTAGCTTCACAACTGTGTTATGCTAATGAGCAATGAAAAAGAGCAACAGTCACAGCGGACACCCATGTCTTACTTCCAATTTTAACAACAACGGCTCAGTATTGACATAGATATTGGCATTTGGCTTAAATTTAGATATTTGTAAACTGCTATATGTTCAGATGATACATATCCATATGTACTCATTTCTACAAAACTAATAATTGTATATGTAAGTAGATGTCTTAATATCAAGGTAGGAAAGACTTCATCAAACACGTCATGGAGCAAGTGACAGAGGTATGAAATTAACAGTATGTATTTTTCCTCATTAAGGCAAACATCACTGCTAATTGATTCATCTGTCCATAGCAGAAGTCACTACTGAGCCCTGTAAGGGCACTTGCTTTGGAAGGCTTATTACTTGATAGCAAGATGACAAATGGATTATAATGAATTTCCATCATAGTCTGGGAAGAGATTTCTCATAATCATATATTTAAATATGGGGTCCAAATTTGTCTTCCCTTATTTTATCACTACCATTTGTGGTCTTTAAGATGTTTTATTCATTGCCAGGCTATTGCACACAACATTACCTGCAATCAAGGGATGTATCTTATGGCAAAAATTTTAAAGTGGAGTTATGGGTTCTAACTTTACAATTCTCTAGTTTTATATTTCCCACCACTCAGAAGCAGCTGGCTTGACAGAAGACACAAGTGGTCTGTAAAGACTCAATAATGGCAAATTAAAGACAATCACATGGTACTACTTCAACATTCAAGCATCAGCACAGATATATGACGCTCTTTCTCTCAGAAAGTATGTGGGATTAAGAAGCAGCAAGTAAAGGTGGAAGGTCCTCTTGCTTTTGTACCTCTCACCCACTCATGGAACTTCTTTTCCTCTGCTGTATTTTTTGCTTCCTGGGACTAGGTATTTCATATCTCTTATTCATTCCCTTCAGAAAACTTCCTGGCGTAAAAGCTCTTTGAGTGTGCCATCTGTCAACTTGTGGAACCCAGTTGCTACAACCAGCAGAAGCAGCAGTATCTACACTTTTAGGAGTAATTTGAGAGGTTACAAATTCAGTATTATTGTTCACCTCATTCTGTCCCAACAAAGTTTTAAAGTTATGTATTCTTTCATCAGTAACAAGTAATATCTTAATCTCATGTTTTAATTTTAAATTTCATCAGAATATCAAACACTATTTTCCATAAATCATTGGAATAATGGCTTATTTTCATAACGACTGGGTATAATGGTGCTAAGTCATGAAGGAGGAGAACCTTTTACAATGAGGCTGTACTCTTAAGTGAAATAAATAGGACACACATGCGTAAATACTGAATAGTTTCTCTGGTGTGAAAATCTAAAAGTGTAACACCCAAATTGTATGACTTACAATGTGAAATAGGAAGAAACGGGCCAATTGTATAGGGGAAGAGGGCAGGGAAGGGGAAAGGAAAGAAGGGAAAAGAAAAACTATGAGAAAATGAAAAAATGGAAATAAAGTCTTTGTAAATAGGGGAGGGTGGAGGGGTTGAAGGGAGGGCAGGGGTACAGGGAAAAAAGGAGAACCAAGATCTGTCATGTAAAGGTACAAAATCCCAATGATGAATATAACTGTACTGTATACCTAAAAAGTACCAATAAACTCAATGAGGAAAAAGATTACAATGGCAGAGCTCTGGTGCTTCCAAAAGACCCCTCTCTCCACGTGTGCTGTTCTCACTTTTACCTCTGAGGAAGGATTTGACATTGTCACGACCTTAACATTCTAACTCCCTTTTCTATGGGTAAGGATGTTTCAAGTGGGCTTCAAACACAGTGGGCCAAGGAAATTCTTAAATATAAGAACTCAACATATGGCCAAAGCAATTGATATCTATCCTCAGGTTTTGTTTCATTTGTTTGGTTCAAACATAAAATTAAAGATTCAGTTCCTCAGTCACTCTAGCTACATTTCAACTATTCAATAGCCACATATAGCTAATAGCTTCTGTACTGGGTAGGACAAATGTAGGACATTTCTATCATCATAGGAAGATCTAGTAGACAACGCCATCTTAAATTACAGAAATACTTATGCAATTGTATAACATTGAATAGAAAAAGTTGTCCACTGGAGCATTATTTATAATAGCTAAAAGATTTGGGAGCAATAAAATTTTCCTTGTGAAAGGAAATGGTTGTCAATTACACAATTATTATTCTACAATGAAACCCATGGTTAAGAATGATGCAGTTCTATATATACTAACATAAAATAGTATCTGAATTATGAGATATTTGCATATTATCACATGATTAAATATAATATTTAAAATGTTCATATATTGTATCTATATATACTTTTAATATTTTGTGTTATCTTGCATATGTTAGAATGTTATTTTGAATGGGAACATTAAAAATGCATATATGCATTATCTATACATCTATCATATATGTGTGTGTGTGAACATAATTTTTGTCAACAATAATTTCTTCTGAGAATAGAAGGTGCACACCCAGCAGAGTGGTGTATGCCTATAATCCCAGCACTTGGGAGGCTGAGACAAGAGGATTGCCATAACTTCCAGGACAGCCTGGACTATAGATTGAGTTCAAGGCAGGCCTGAACTACACATGGAGACCCTGTCTCAAAATCAAAAAAGCAGGAATAAGGTGAAGCGAATTGTACAGGAGACATTGATTTCTTACTTTGAGAACATCTGTGCATTTTGATTTTACTAAGTTAAAGCTTTGTAAAACATAAAAATAAGTAAAGCATACTGAACAATAAAATAGAAATACAGGTAGTCACCATGTAGAATTAACCATGACCTTTCAATGTTTCCTTTGTAGTTTAACAATACAATAAATAAAAATTACTCTGCCTATATCTATTACCCTCCTTTATTCCTTAGTCACATCATCCTGAATTTAGTGTATACCCATCCAATCCACATTAAGTCAGACATATACATGTGCCCAAACATACATACCACCAATAATAACTAGCACCTCTCAGATGTTTTTCAGCAATAAATTAGCTGAGGTTTAGCAGGAATCAAGGGATCATACTTATTCAGACTTTTAGTGGCAGGTTATTGTGAGGATGCAACTGTAGGTTTGCAGCCAAGGACTTGTTGCAGGGCACATCTGCCTTGATACAGAAGATGATGGAGAAACTGATGACTATATACATCAGCGTCAGCACTGATTTTCTGCTTGGAAGTTTTAAGATTTAGACATTGCAGTGATTCCACTTTTGGTAATTCTAATTCAGTTTTATTTTAAAGAAGAGTTTTTGAACTAATGTGTCAGTATTTTTCCCACTGTAAATAACATCAATTGATTTTCAATCATTCACAGCTACCATTTTATTCTGATACCCAACATTGCAATACATTCACTTTTCTGGCATCTCACATACAACTTAAAGGCCAAGAAGAAATCTGTCACTACTTTCATATGGACCGCACTATCTGATAATACACTAAACTAGACTTTTTACAGTGTATTCATATGATTTAACATTGGGAACAAGTTTGTGAAAATATTCTAAAATGCTTTTGTTACTATTATATCATAAAAGGAAAATGCCCTAATTATTATGACTGTCAAGGGTCTGACAATACAAATTTTGTAGACATTTATATTGTTACAGATAAAAGAAGATACTTACATTGTCTGTATATTACTCTTGATAGCTACCTATGTGGTAATACTTTCTCCCAGTCTGTGTCCTTGAATTTTGTGCAAAATAGCAGTAGGTTCAAGATTTGGGGGATTTTAATCTAGTTAATATTTAAACCACTCTTAAAGAAAAGCGATATAAAATTAAAATCCAAAATTTATGATAAGAAGCAAAATCTATTTAAAATGAGAAAAGAAATCACAAATTATAAAATTTCAAAAGCTGGCAATAATCACAAATATTACAATTCCCAGAAAAATAACCTCATCTTTTAAAATCAGCCTGCCATACATCTTTAATATTTTCCCTACATTTTCTTCCTCTGGATGCTTTTTTATTATTTCTTCAAGTGATAATGATTTTATTATCATTTTTAAGAGAGAAGATAGCTCAGTCTTTAGTATGGTTATGAAATTTACTTAATTGTAGTTCATAATTTTGACAATATGAAGCTTCTGCTAGCTTTCTTTCTGTCAAGTAACATTTTTTAGCTTCTCCTAGGATACATTCTTGCCATTTATAATTGCATTTTTGAATAATAAGCTATTCTTTAAAAATCCCACAAAATCATTCTGCAATTAAGACACACCCAAGATCAATTCAAATGATTTTTAAAGTAGTGCTATGCAGTACTGAATTACCTAGTTGTGTCACATTACACTGATCACACTGACTTACTGGTAAGTAGGAGTATAGTCATGGGAACATGTGTTTCATGAGGCTATTTCATATGTTAGTTAACAACTGGGGTCTCATTTCATTTGGATTTACCAGGCGACAAGATCTGTTACATCCACTAAGATGACATGTAATATATTGGGAAATTCTAAAAAATAATCTCAGATAAAGTTGTAATTATTTATCATACTGTTCCAGTACAAATATAATAAATCAATACATTTTATTTCACGCAATTCTGATAAAAAAAATAAATGTGAATGTCAGTGGACGAGGGGCTAAGAGAAGTCAAAAGCAGACAGCCAAGGCAGGGGTCGCACAAGCAAACCCCAGGCCCAAGATATTTCCCAAGATTTGAAGAGCTTTGGTCTCTGAACAGCTCCCTGAGAGGCAGAGCCAGCCCAGGTACCTACATATTAAGCAACACCACAGCAGCTCTGACTTTCCAGCCAGTTTCAGACTTTTGGCCTTTATCTAACTGCTTTCCCCTTTCTCCTCACTTCACTTTGGAGAAACCTTGAACCAAGTGCCCAAAATTAATGCCAATATAATAGATGGAAATATAAAAGTCTCATGACATAACCAAGAAAGCTTTACCATAGAGAAACTTGACTGCATGTGTCCTAACCATCTATAACTTATCCCATATCCAGATCTAATAGACACAGATGCTCTCACATAGTTCTTCTTTTCTTTGAGGTCTGAAAAATCATGAACGCTTAGGAAGGTTAGGAAAGTAAAAATATCACTGAACATCTTGAAGGTAACTGCAATAAAAAAATCAGTATTAAAGCAAAATAATTATAAAATAAGCATAGGAAATGCAAGTCAAAACCACAGTGAAATATCACCACATATGCTAGGATAACTATTTTCAAAAAATAAGAGGTAAAAGCATTGTTGAGAATGTGGAGAAAATGAGATCCTTGTACACTGTTGGTGAGAAAGAAGACTGATGTAACATTTAGGGAAAACAGTCCTAATGGTCCTCAAGAATTAAAACTATCACATGATGTAGCGATCATACTTTTGGGTATATACAAGCATAAAAGAAATGAAGTCAGAACCTTATAGAGATGTTGCTACCTATATTCCATTGTTCACTGCAGCATTGTTCACAGTAGCTAAGACATGAAAATAACCTAAGCATCCCTCAATGGATAAACAAAGAAAATGTGGTATTTTCACACAATGGAATATTATTCAGCCTTTATAAAGAAGGAAATACTGTATTTGGAACTATATGGATGAAGTTTGATGGGGATGAACCGGGCATGCTTTATGAGGAAGTCAGACCCAGAAAGAAAATTACTGTGTGATCTCATGTGGGATCTAAACAACAAAACACATGGAAGTGAAACAGAACAGCAGCCACTAGAGGTGGGAGAAGGGACAGATAATGGGAAAATATGGGTCTAAGCATACAAAGTTGGCATTATGTAGGTTGAGTAAGTTTAAAAATTTAATGTAGGGCATTATTACTATTGTTACAGTTAATAATATCATATTGTACACTGCAATTTGCAGAGAGTAGTTTTAGGTATTACTAACACACAAAAAGATAATTACATGAGATATGGATATGTTAATTTGCTTGCTATAATAATTTTACCTACTATATGCATATCAAAACATCATCTTGGGCACCTTAAATATATATATAATTAAGAGGAAATAATTTTAAAATCCTGGTACAAATGCTTACTTTATACTCAGATTTTCTGGAAGGTATCTGATTAGCATTACAATAATTATACTGTATATGGTTTTTTATGGATTTTTAAATGGATTTTTGAAATTTTAGAGCATTTAAGAAGCTCTGATATATTCAAAGTGATCCTAATTAAATATTTAGGAGTGTTTGCTTAAATTTGCAATCAACATTTAAATGTTTTAAGAAATTTAATCTGTTGAGTGCATAAATTTGATTTATTAGTTTATGTGCATGCTGTGTAAATATTCAGTTGAATGCCATTAATATTTAATAAATTCTAGAGCTTATGACTAATAAGAAAGTAAATTATTCTTCTTTCTGAGTAGAAATTATAAGATATAAATTAATCTCACAAATATTGTAAGTCATATCTTTTTTCTACTTCTTTTCTGCAAAATGACTTGTCTATTTTTGGTCCTTAATTTTTCCATAAGAATTTCATAATTTTTAAAAGTACTCTGTAGTTATTTTCATTGAAATTGTACTGAATAAATACATTGGCATAGAATAAATTTTCTCTTTATGAAAACATATAGGATTCTGTTTCTGTGTTAAAAGAAAATACTTCAAACATCTTCTTAGTTAGTATAATGTCTTCTCAGATTCAGTGATGCAGATAAAAAAATGTCAATTTTATTCTTACTCATTTGCATAAGATCCAGATACTAGAACCTTGTCACACACATAATTTGCAAATATCTTCTCCCATTCTCTGGGTTGTTTTTTCACATGTTTGCACTGTCCTTTGAAACATAAAGGTTTTTAATTTCAAAGAAATCTAATTTATCTACTTTGTCTTCAATTGCTTTTGTTTTTGGTTTCCCAAGAAAACCACTTAGTTCAAGGTCACAAAGATAATTTTTCCCTATAGACATCTTGATAACATTGTGGAAAATCAGTTGTGGTTTCATTTGGGGACTCTCAATTCTATTGATCTATATGTCTACTCTATGCAAGTGTTACACAGTTTTATGATGTTGTGTAGTTTCCAGTACAGAAGTCTTAATCTTTTTGGTATATTTGATGCTGAACCTTAAGCTTCTAGAAAAAGAAGAGCAGGACAAATGCAAAGTTCATATAAGGGAAGAAATTATAAAGATCAGGGCAGAAATTAATGCAATGGAGACTAAGATAAAATATTAAAAATCAATGAACCCAAGAGTTGGTTCTTCCAAGAATAAAACTGACAAATCCTTAGCCAACCTTATCAAAAAAAAAAAAAGGAAAGAAAAGACCCAAATCCATGCAATTAAGAATGAAAAGGGTGAAATTACAATGGACCCAGCAGAAATCCAGAGGCTCATCAATACCTAGTTTGAGAACCTATATGTCAATAAAATGGAAAATATAGAAGACATGGACAGATTCCTAGATATGTATGAATTACCAAAGTTGAACAAAGATGACCTAAAAATTCTAAACGATCCAATATCAATCAATGAAATTGAAAATGTAATAAAAAATTTACCAACTAACAAAAATCCAGGTCCTGATGGCTTCACTGCTGAATTAATCCCAGGTATTTTTATGCTATTATAAATGGAATTGTTTTCTTAATATCATTTTGATTGTCATCTATGTTTAGAATTATGATTGATTTTTATATATGATATCCTACAACTTTTTTTCAACTGGTTTGTCAGTTCTAATAGCTTTGTACGTACGTGGCTTCCTTAGAATTTTAATATATAAGTTCTTCCATCTGTAAATAGAGTTTATCTTCCATTCTCCATTCCTATATGTATGCCTTTTATTTATTTTCCTGCCTAGTTGCCTTGGCTAGATCTTCCGGAATAATGTTTAAGAAATGGCAAGATTTAATACACTCCCTATGTCTCTGTCTCTCTCTTTTTCTCCTCTCCTCTCTTTTTCCTTTTGCAGATCTGGGAATCAAATCTAGGACTCAAGGTCCTCACATGATAGGTAAGCACTCTACATCCCTAGCCTGCTCATCTCTTAATTATACAAATATACTCTTTAATCTCTGTCTCTCTGCGCTATGTTCTAGGTATCAAATTTATTTCTCCCAAATATTCAATTTTCTTCTCAATTGTGCCTGCTCTGGAGTTTATATTATTGTTTTGCTTGTTACTTTACTCACTATACCTTCACTTCCAACGTATTAAATTGCTTTTTTAGAATCTTTACTTTTTTATCTGTGCCTATTTGCTGCATATTTTAACTTGTATAATGAAAAGTCTGTCTTCACTTATTTTTAAATACATTCAATATGTTGTTTAAAAAACAGAAAGATAATTCATTTCTAATGAATTATTTTTGATTGTTCATCTTGAAGGCTGCTTTCTTAATAGCTCTTGACTGAGTTTTGATTTATAAGCTCAATTTAAATAATAGAGTTTTTCCTTTCTTCTTTCTCCTTTTTAATCTGTACTCACCTTTTCATATCTAGTAGTCTTGAAAATGTATTTAATTGCCCACGCTAGTGTCTGGTCCTATGCTGACTGATTGTTGCTCCACTGTGATATTGGGGCTATGCAGATTTGGTTATAGAATCCTCAGTACCTGAGGTATATTCATGGTTTCGTCTTTCTATCCTTGTAGCACCTGGGAATATAGACTGGAAATATTCAGCATTTTAAAATTATTTCTTTCCTTCTATCCCTTTGCCCCACTAAAGAAAAAACTGAAGACTTTTTATCTTGCTTTTAATTTTGATTAGTAGATTATTATTCAATATCACTCTTCTTCTAATATCTATTGTTATTGAAAAGTCTGCTATGTGGTAGACTGGTGCTTTGTGTGTGATCCGTATTTTCTCTCTAGTAGTATTAAAGATTTTTCTCTTCGTCTTTGATGTGCTGCAGGTGTACCATGAAATGTCTATATATATATATAGCATTGTCTTTACTGTTTGTTTTAGGACTGCACGTTCAATTCCACAGGAACCCATGTATTTTGAAAATGTTAATTTTTAGCTCTTTACATCTTATTTTTTATTCCGTTCATTAGATTCTTTTGGATTCTTATTTGACAAATATACTTCTGGCCTCTTAAATGACATTTCACAATGTAGACATTAAATTCTTTATCTCTTTTTATTGTGCCCTGTGAGAGACTTGGGCAAGGAATGAATGGTTAAACTGTGTGACAAAAGCATGCAGGCTCTGAGCGGTGGGAATCATTAAACAAGAAGTTCAGATTAGTGAAGTATGTTGTGTCTGGCTGTTGTCCTTCCTTTTACTTCACAAAATCTTCTCAGCCTTGAAACAGTTCTTTGCCCAAACTGCTTTTCTTCTTTCCTCCTTCTCCCCCGCCCCTTTCTCTTACACTGATATTCTACATAAAAGCCTAAGAGTTCTCCTGGGGCTCTCCCTAACTCTGGGTGCTCCCCGTCAAGGAGCCCTTCTGGTCCTCTCAGTGATTAAACAAGTCTCATTCATTCTTTATGCTGCCATGGTCACACACAGAGCCCAATGTTTCAAATGAGTTATAAATTCACATAATCATAAATGCTGAGAAAGTGGGGAACAAATGATATTTGGGGACTATACCCTACTCTGCCTTGGTCCCCAATACACATCCATGCTCTGACCTTCTGCTCCACTTTTTAACATAATCACATCAGCGATTACACCTTAGACTATGAGACTCAATGCCCTTTTTATCTAAGCCCAACTCTGCCATAAGTGTGAGCTCTTGTGTGCCTATCACAGACCAAAAGTACTCAGTCAATTAATTGAGGTTGCATTTGGCTCCATTTCACTATTTATACTTTTCTGCATCTCCTTTCTTCTCAGAATCTTAGCAGCCATTTTTTCCATTTTATTTGAAATTACTGGTCCCCAAGGCCACCAGTTTCAAAGGCTGACTTTATCATTTCTCTCAATAACCGTAAATTTCTATTGGCAAATGTGCTCAAAACCCACAGTTTTCCAAAAGGGGATATATGCCCTTTAACCCCAGACTACAGCTTCTGTGCCATATTATGGCCTTAATGAAGAGACCATTGGATTTAAAT
This sequence comes from Fukomys damarensis, assembly GCF_012274545.1. NCBI lineage: Eukaryota > Metazoa > Chordata > Mammalia > Rodentia > Bathyergidae > Fukomys > Fukomys damarensis. The sequence continues at coordinate 21,950,202 of NW_022900928.1, forward strand.
TCAGAGGATTTTTCTTCCTGGTTTTGCTTTTAACCGCCATAATAAAGAAATATTGTAACAATATCTATTCTTTGCCCAAAATGTGCTTATTTCTCTTCTAAACACATTCCTCACAGAGATTATGTAAAGCAGGATTAAATTTTTCTACCTAACAGATAAGGCTTAGAAAACTATAAAATATAAGCTATCTATGGTGAAAACAAAAATCCTCCTCTTCCCTCCTAGAGCAGCAATTCTCAAAGTGTTGCTGGGGGATCTTGGGTCAAAAGTAGTTTCATAACCACACTCAGATTTTATTTTGCATTTTTATTCTAAATTTCTCAATAGTGAAGAGTAGAATACAATGCATTGAATCAGAAGCAGATCTGAGAATCCAACTACTCAGAATACAAAATCAACCCACAAAAATCAATAGTATTGCTGTACACAAATAATAAATCCAACAAAAAAGAGGTTAGGAAAACAGACTAAAGAAAAATTAAATACTGTGGAATTAACCTAACAAGGGAAGCAAAAGACTTCTATGACAAAAACTATAGTACTTTAAAATAGGCAATCGAATAGGATATCAGGAAATCAAAGTTATTTCCCATTCCTAGATAAACAGAATCATTATTGTTAAAGTGGTCATACTTCCAAAACTGATATACAGATTTAACACAATCCCAATCGAAATACTACATCGTTCCTCACAGAACTAGAAAAAATTTTCCTAAAATTCGTATAGATCCAGAAGAAACTCAGAATACCAAAAGCAGTCCTAAGAACAAGAGAAATGCAGGAAGATCACAAACATAAATTTCAGGTTATATTACAAAGCAACAGTGATTAAAAACAGTATGATACTGCCACAAAAACAGACATGAGGATAAATAGAACAGAAAAGAAGAGCAGAAACAACCCCAGACATTAAACCATCTGATCTTTGACAAAGAAACCAAAAACATAAGCTGGAAAAAATAACCACTTTAATAAACAGTGCTCAGCAAACTGGCTACACATGAAGAGGATTGAATCTAGATCCAAATCTGTCATCATATAATAAAATAAATCAAAATGGCTCCAAAACCTAGATAGCAAAACAGAAACAATCTGCTGGAAGGTAAAATATGCAAAACCCTTGAAGATACTGGCATAGGTAAAGACTTTCTGAACAGAACCCCAATGGCACAAGAAATAATACCAAGAATCAACAAATGAGACAATATAAAATTTACCGAGTGAAGAGACACATTCTACAGAATGGGAAAAAAAAATTGCCAGTTACTCCTCAGAGAGAGGGTTCATATCTAGATTATATAAAGAACTTTAAAAAATTAGACATTCCCCCCCCCAAAAAAAACATCAAAACTGGGCAACTGAAGGGCCGGGGATTTAGCTCAGTGGTTCTGCCATCTGCCTTGCAAGCTCAAGGACTGGAGTTCCATCCCTGGTACAAAAAACAGAACAAAAAAACCTGGGCAACTAAACCTCCTCAGAAAAAGCATAAATGGCCAATAAAAAGAGTACATGAAAAAAAAAGTTCACCATCACTAGCCACTAGAGAAATGCAAATTAAAATAGTACTGAGATTCCATCTTACTAGCCAGAAAGAATGGCTGTCATTAAGAAATCAAATAATAACAAAAGCTGGCAAGGTTGTGGCAAAAAAAGAATCCTTCTAAATTGTTGGTGGGAATGTAAACTAGTATAACTACTATGAAAATTAATATGGCAATTAAAATCACGGCAAAAAATTAAAACCAGACATTTAATTTGACCCAGAGAGTCCCTTTCTACGTATGTTCTCAAAGGAGTTAAGGCATCACATTGCAGTGGTACATACATACTTGTGTTTGTAGCAGCACAAGTCGTAACAGCTAAATCCTGGGACAGGCATGTATGTTCATCAGATGAATGGACAAAGAAAACGTGGTGATTACACACAAAGAATGTTACTCTGCCACAAAGGAGGATAAATTTGAATCACCTGTCGCAAAATGGATATATTTGAATCTATAAAATTAAAAACAAATAATCACACACATAAGTCAAATATTGTATGTTTCTATCAGAACCCAGAGTGTTAATAAACTAAAGAGAAAAATAAAAGATAGGTAAAGGGAAATAGGGAGATAGAGCTTTTGCAAAAGGAAAGGCGACCAAGATATGTGGCAGGGGTGGGGGAGGGAGATAAAATGGAAAGAGGAGAGTGGAAAGGGAAGTAAAGTGAATTAAGATGTAAATAAGGACTGAAAGTATAATCCATAACGTGAAATAGGAAGGAAAGGAGAAAAGGGGAAGGGGAAATGGGCAGGGTAGGGGAAAGGAAAGAAGGGAATGGAATTAACATGAGAAAATGAAAAAATGGGAACAAAGTCTTTGTAAACAGGGAGGGCTAGAGGGGTTGAAGGAAGGGCAGGAGAATGGAGAAAAAAATAAGAACCATAATTAGATTATGTAAAGGGGGAAATGTCCAGTGATGAATGTCATATACTGTATACCTAAAATGTACCAATAAAATTAATTTTAAGAAGACAGAGAGAAGAAAAGGATGTACTATGTACATGTACTAACTCCCCACGATCAATGTAATTGTTATATTTTGCAAACATGTACTGTACTAATAAAAATAGAATCCAACAATTTCTATTTGCATTTAAAAATACAGAATAATGTTATTCTCTGATCTTTTTATCTTGAATAATATAGGGGGGTTTGTTTATTTGTTTTTGTTTTATTTATTTATTTTTTTGGTACCACAGATCAAATGCAGGACCTTGTGCTTGTGAGGCAGGTTGGGGGCACTACTGAGCTACATACCCAGCCCACTGTAATTATTTTTATGCACAAGCATTATTTAAATTGGACAGTGAGAAGGATAGGGAAGGGGGAATAAGGGAAAAGGAAAAAAATATGAGAAAATGTAAAAATGGAATTAAAGTGTTTGAAGCGGGGAGGGGAGGGGAAGGTGAAGGGAGGGTGGGGACAATGGGAAAAAATGAGAACCAAGATCTGGCATGTAAAGGTACAAGATCCCAGTAATGAATGTAACTGTACTGTATGCCTAGAATGTACCAATAAATTGAATTTTAAAAATAAATTAACATTTAATGGAATTATTATTGTAGTTTTAAATAAAATTCTAAATATTTTTTGAAGTTCTCAGATTGTATTTCTGACACAGTAAATATCTATAAATATAACACACAAAAAAGCTCCTTATAGTTTTTCCACAATTTTTAAGGGTGTAAAATTTTTAAGTTGGAGGGCCAGAGATTTAGCTCAGCAGCATAGCACCTGCCTGGCAAGCATGAGGTCCTTAGTTAGATCCTCTGTACAAAACAACAACAACAACAACAAAAAACTAAAAGTTTTAAATTGGGAAGCACTGACCTACCTAGATTGTTCCTACTGTCCAGGGATAAGCATATTGATAATTTCCTAGGTATCTTTCTTCTTCTGTGCATACAAAAGCAAGTGTATATATACATTCATATACATATTTTTATATTCTTCCTCACAAATAGCAACATACGTATACAGCTGCTTTTACCTGCTATTTCACATTTGTTCTTATATGTGTCTGGTATCATTTATATCAATTCTTTAAGAAGCCTAGAATCTATGAGGAAAAGTCTCAAGGTACATAAGAAGCACAGCCAGCAGGAAGAGTGGGACCAGAGGCAGAACAGTCAAAAAAGCTCTTGTTGGGATGTACCTCAGAATCAGACACAGCTTCTAAGCTGTTCAAAGCTTATTAGTGAATTAGTTTGATATCTGTAACTTCTGTGCATGTGACTTCTGACTACAAATGAGAGAGGCTTTGAATTGGTGTTTGTGGGAAACTCTTGTGCCTCCACCTAATCCACCATGCGCCCTCTCTGAATTCCCCCTTCTATTGCCTTTCTTGCTTGAACTTTCTTTGGCTTTGAACTTTGTCCTCTTTCCCTTATTGCTCTTTTTATTCTTGTTCACATTATTTTGACAGTGTGCTTGGTTCTCAGTCTATGTTTCTTATTAGATACTGCAGATTTTCCCTATTACTTTAGTTTTATTAGAATCTAGACAGAATCTCCTTTCTTCCTTTTCCAGCTCTGGAACTTACGTCTATTCTAGAATCAGCAGATGCTTCTTCTCTCATCTATTAAATGTATTTTGCTATATTTGTTCAAAATTCTTTTGTATTTATCAATGTTTTAATGTTTTCATTTGAAGCCATGTTATTTTATGCAAAAATCCCCAAACTGACAAAGGTCAGTGTTCCTAGACATCTGAATGTCACAAATTACAGTTCGAAGACTGTAAACCAAAGAAGAAGTTGAAGTAGTTAAAAGAATCTACCCATTAAATTAATGTCATAAATTTTAATTTGGTTTTGTACTTTATATTTCATGTGAATTTTAAAATTGAAAGTACTTTAAAACTCTATGCCAGTTATGGAGCACCTTTTAGAGCTTTCAATGATACAAACAGCCTGCCGCAGCATGCATGCCGTAAATTCACCATCACTGTTCTATGCATAAGGAGTTAATATCTGTATATTTTACATAATAATGAAAGTGATTTAAAGTAAAAAAAAAGTTAAAGGAAAAGGCTATCACTATCATTTTTCATAAAAGAAAGAATGTTTTATAACTCAAAACTAGAAGTGACACAGGCCCATAATAAATAATAGTTTTAAAATTTGAACACACTTTATAACAAAATGATTTTTTTGCTCAGTACTTCTCATTTAGTCAAAGATGTATGCAAATTTCAATTCTGAGCCTTTGGCTCAAAGACTACTATAAATTTATCACACCAGGAAGGTGCCCAGGATATTCCGCCTGGAATGGTATGGAAAAGGTACTAACCTCTGGCAACAGATGCCACACCTGGTACAGACATCAACTATAGACAGTCAGTTGACACCCAATGAGCATCACAAATATGAAGTCAGCCTGTGCATAATTGTGGTGCAAAAGGAGGTCTGAAAAAATTAAATGCACACAATTATGAAAGTAAGATATGAACCTAAAGCAATTTTCCTGAATCGATTAAAGGTATCTCTTATAGGTTTTAAGACAGATTGAACATATCTTCCATCACTAGCTTCAAAAGAAGACAATCACCAAAATGTTTCTTAACTTCTTACAGATTCAAAGACCTTAAAGTACATGCAACTAGAATGAGAGAAGACCAAACAATCAAAGGTGGGAATATAAACTCTGGGAAAATAATTCTAGAATACTTATGGGATATTTTTACTTACCAGAGAACAACTACCATTGTAAGTTGCTGTTATCGTTGAAGGAAAAAGAAAACATTTCCCAAACCACAATGTAAAATTCCGTGTCTCTGGCAAGTACTCTAATGACTGACTGAGCTGATTTTACAGAAAAGTATGTATTGAAAGGACAAGTGGCAAATGAATAATTATTTCTTTAGCCTTTTATACAGGGTACTAGCCAACTTTTAAGACTACCTAATAATCATTCATTTTGCTTTGAGCAACCTTAGTTCTAAGATTTACTCTGAAGATAAATATCTATAAATATGATAAAACATGTGTACAAGGTTACTCACTGCAGCATGATTTTTTTTTTAGCTTATTGGTACATTTTAGGTATACAGTACAATTACATTCATTATTGGGATCTTGTGCCTTTACATGATATCATTTTTCCCCTTGTCCATGCCCTCCCTTCACCCCCTCCTCCCCTCCCCATTTACAAACACTTTATTTCCATTTTTTCATTTTATCATATTTTTTTCTTTTCCCTTATTACCTTCCCACTGCCCTTCCTATTTTTCCTACTTTAGCCCTTTTCTTCCTATTTCACATTGCCAATTATCTCATTAGGATCTTATGTACTATTATAGCTTTTCACACCAGAGAAACTATTCAGTATTTACATTTGTCACTTATTTATTTCACTTACGAGTATAACCTCAATAGGTATCCATTTTCCTATGAGTGAATCTAATTTCTCATTCTTTATGGATGAGTAGTATTCCATTTTATAGAAAAAACACATCTTCTTTATCCAGTTTCCAACTGATGGGCAAATGAGCTATTTCCAAGTTTTAGCTATTACAAATTGTGCCGCTACAAACATTGGTGTGCATATATCACTGTGGTATGATTCCCTTAATTCTTTTGGAAAGAAACCCAGTAGAGGGATGGCTGGGTCAAATGGAACCTCCAGTCCCAGCTCTTTGAGGTATCTCAATATTGATTTCCATAGTGGTTGCACCAGTCTGAACTCCCACCAACAATGGAGAAGGGTCCCTTTCTCCCCACAACTCCACCAACATTTGTTATTGAGTGATTTCTTGATAGCAGCCATTCTTTGTGGTGCGAGGTGGAATCTCAGTGTTGTTTTCATCTGCTTCTCTAGACTGACCAGTGATGTGGAGCATTTTTTCATATATTTACTTGCTGCTTTTACTTCTTTGTCTGAGAAATGTCTGTTCATTTCAGATGCCCATTTTAGAATTGGGTCTTTATATTTGGGGCGATGATTGTTTTGAGTTCTTTATATATTCTACATAATAGTCCTTTGTCTGAGGAGCAGTTGGTAAAATTTTTTTCCCACATTGTAGGTTGTCTCTTAGTTCTGTTGATGGTTTCATTTGCAGTGCAGAAGGTTTTTAATAAGATGAGATCCCAGTTGTTGATTCTTTCTGCTAGTTCCCATGCTACTGAGGATTTGTTCATAAAGTCTTTTCCTATACCAATGTCTTCTAGAGTTCTGCCTAACTTATCTTCCAGCAAGTTTAGTGTTTCTGTTTTAATATTTAGATCTTTAATCCACTTGGATTTTGATTTAGTGCATGGTGAAAGATAAGGGTCTAGTTTTAATCTTTGGCAGGTTGAGATCCAGTTTTTCCAACACCATTTATTAAAGAGGCTATCTTTCCTCCAGTGGGGACGGTCAGCTCCTTTGTCAAAGATGAGGTAGCTGAGTACATCTGGAGTTGTTTTTGTGTCTTCCAGTCTGTTCCAATGATCCTCAGATCTGTTTCTTTGCCAGTACCATGCTGTTTTTATCACAGTGCCTTTGTAGTATAGTTTCAAATTGGGAATTGTTATACCTGGTGCCATGTGTCTGTTGTCTAGGATGGCTTTTGCTATTCTAGGTCTCTATGGTTCCAAATGAATTTTTGGATTCTTTTTTCTAGTTCTGTGAAATATAGTGTTGGAATTTCAATTGGCATTTGCAGCATGATTTACAATAGCAAAATCTATTCAAATGTGAGACAACAAATTTGATGAAGTGTGAACATAAAACATAGTGATGAAGAGGAAATAAATACTGTATATGCTCATTTTGTAAAATAAACACAAGTAGGATGTCAGAAACATAGCAATCACTAGTAAATTGGGTGGTTGTTTCATATGGCTACTTAAAACATGTAGGAGTAGGGCAGAGACTATAAGGTTTGAAACAATAATCTGAGTCCACCTTTATTTAACTATAACTTTCCTCAAAGTTTACCTTTATTTGAATGTACATTTTCCTCTAATGGCTTCATTTGTTTGTTGATAGTGGAGATTTAACCCTGGTCCTTTACACTGAGCTATATCCCTAGCATAATTTTATTTTTTATTTTTTTAATTAATTAATTAATTAATTTGTTTGTTTGTTTGGAGACAGGGTCTCACTATGTAGTTGAGCCTGACCTAGAACTCACTATGTAGCCCAGGCTGGTCTCGAACTCACAGTGATCCTCCTGCCTCAGCCTCCCGAGTGCCGGTATTACAGGTATGCACCACCACATCCGGCTTTTAATTTTTTTACTTTTAAACAGGGTCTTGCTAAGTCACTAAATAGCCCAGGATGGGCTCAAATTTGTAATCTTCCTGCATCAGTCTCCCAGAGTACCAGTATCCACTACCATGGCTGGCTTAGTTATGATTTTTCAATAATGTAAATACTTCTTATATTCAAAATGTAGAGTTAAATAATAAGAAGTTAAAAAGAAAACACTGAAAATTGAATATGCAGAAAAAATAAGTCTAAATATATTAAATTGATGATATAACAAAGGAAAATTGAATTATTTCAAATAATTTTTGAATATAATACTATGTCATCTTTAGTTGCATGTATTCTGAGAAGAAAAATGAATTGCAATGCAATCTTGAACAGTTTATTATAATTTATTGTTGGGCACTATAATACTGGCAATGGAATTCTGAAATAGTTTTATGCATTTTATAAAATAAAGCAAAAATGTAGGTGCTAAGATTTTCATTGTAAGAAAAAGGAGACAAAATATGATATAAATGAATGTAATAAAATATGTCTAAGATGGTAAAACCTAATTAGAAATATTAGAATGAATTATTAATTGAATATATATTTTTTCTAGCTCTGACCAGTAAAACTACTGAGAAACAATACTACTCCAGATAGCAATTAACTGATAATACACAGATTTTATTTTGTAAATACCATTGCCCACTATGGAGAATGAAAGCTGTATGTAAAATGGACAATTTCAAGTACAGTACAGAAAAAATTCATGAGATAATTAATATCAATCGTACATGAAATACATGAAAACAAAAAGGTGTTCAATGATCAGTGGGATAGTGCCAAATGTTACGTAAAGAAGCTGAATGGGAACCTTTTTCATTCATTCAACCAACATACGTTCAACACTATTTGGTGTTAGGCACTGAGGCAGATGCTGGGTACATAGTGAAGATGGAAACAATGTCACCACCCCCTATTTCATGGCCTTTGGGGACAGTAATCATGCAAACCAGAAACTGCAGTGAAATTATAAATGCTATGTGATGTATAGTTGGGACCCTATAGGAGTGCAGAAGGTTCTGTACTTAGACCTGACAAGGAAGGCAAGATAAAGTTTTGGGGAAGGGTCAGGGATTTGGCTCAGTGGTTCTGCCTCCTGCCTCGCCAAGTACAAGGCCTCAAATTTGATCACCAGTACCAAAACAAAACAAAACAAAACAAAATTTAAAAAAAAAGCTTTGGGGAAGAGGCAATGCTTAAGTTAGATTTCAATGATAATGTAAGAGTTTACATATTGACAAGGCCATACTAGAAAGAGGGAACATCTTGAGCAAACAGATTTAAGAGAGATCATATATAAGAAAAAAAAATCATATATAAGAAAAAGAACACATATAGTCTGCCATATCTATAATTCATACCACCTGTTGATGAAAGGCAAGAAATTACAGAAAGATGTTCAATACAAAGATTTCAATGGCTTTTATAGGTCAAGATAATTAATTTGCAATTTTTCCTATAAATTATGAAGATGCTAAAAGGATTTTTTAAAAACAAAACATAACATTAATTGTGGCTAATATTCTTTAATTTCTTTGAAAGATAGCCTAAGCCAATCTGTTTCTGAAATAAGCTTATTACTGATCTTCATTCTTCTGATGTTCAATTTTGTTTTATGGGTAATTTATCATATACATACATACAACATGCTATTTGGCAACTATTATGTTAATGAAGACTCTCTCCTTGAGCAAACTTTAATCGGAGTCCTCTTCTTGACAAGGCCTCAATGCTGGATCCTATCCTTTTGGGGCCTGCATAATTCAGTTTTACCAAGAATCCCATTAATTCAGTGTTGAGAGCTCCCTGTCCCTGATATGTGGTCAATTTCAATATCAGGTCAAATTCCTCATCCCCTACTCCTAATATCTGATTATGCTGACATCACTTCTTTCTGCAAGAATTCTGACTCATTTTAGCAAGAAACCTCCTACCCTTGATCTCTTCTCAGTAATTTTCCATCCACTCACCCTTTCTGTTTGAGGGTTATAAATCCCCAACTGTCTCTGTTGTATTTGGAATTGAGCCCAGTTCCAAACTGATGTTTCTATTCCCTTACTGCAATAGTTTATGTATAAAATCTATTTTTACAACTCTTACTACTGTCCAGGACTTCCCTTGTTTGCTTTTAAAAGAGACAAATACCACTTTAATTTTTTTTCCATTGTTTACTGGTACATTTTAACTAAACAATACAGTTACAATCATCATTAGGATCTTGTACCTCTACATGATGTATCTTGGTTCTTATTTTGTCCCCATTCCCCTGCCCTCCCTTCACCCCCTCTACCCTTCCTTATTTTTAAAGACTTTGTTTCCATGTTTTTCCTTTTCTCATATTTTTTCTTTTCCCTTCTTTCCTTTCCCCTACCCCTCCGATTTCCCCTACTCCTTTAGACATTTTGTTCCTATTTCACAATATCAATTTCATATTTGATCCTTATTTACACTTTTAGATTTTCACACCAGAGAAACTATTCGGCATTTACATGTGTGACCTATTTATTTCACTTAAGAGTATGGCCTCAATGTTCATCCACTTAGCTATAAAAGTCTCTAGTTTCTTGTTCTTTATGGCTGAATAGTACTCCATTTTATTAAAAAAAAAAAAAAAACATCTTCTTTATCCAGTCTCCATACCACTTTTAATTTGAACAAGACCATTGTCAATGTCAGTTACTTTTGGTGGCTAATCTATTTAAATATTTTTCCTATTGCAGAAATGAGAATGGAATTTGGAAATGGGAGGAGACAGGAAGGAAAGATGTTGGGCCCGGAATTCATTCTAAGTCACAAACATATGCTAAAATAATTTTTAAAGTTTTTCTTTAGTGGGCATGCAAGTAAATATGTAAGTAGACAAGAATCTCTAAAATTAGATTCAAGACTTTTATAATAATCATAAAACTGAAGTTTGGTGGAGGAGGCACTAACCATCTGGCTTAATAATATAAGCTATAAATAATAATAACTCAAACAAAGGAAGGAAAACTGTGTAGTAGAAATTGAGATAAAACGACAGGTTTGAGAGTTATTAACAAAGAGAAATGACAATGTTTAATATTAAAGGTAAATTATGGGAAAACAATAGGATAATTTCCATATTTTTACTAGATTTAATAGATGGGTAATAATGGCATTAAGAATTAAGTTGAGACTATAAACTCCAAAGAAACATGGCTCAGGATATGCTGAATTTAAGATATGTATGAGACATTAACATAAACATGTCAGGTAAAAAAAAAACCTAAATATTTGAATTCAACAGCCAGGCGTGGTGGCGCAGGCCTGTAATCCCAGCACTCCTCGGGAGGCTGAGGCAGGAGGATCACTGTGAGTTCGAGACCAGCCTGGGCTACATAGTGGGGTCCAGATCAGTCTCAACTACATAGTGAGACCCTGTTTCAAAAAACCAAAAAAAAAAAAAGTAAAAGTAAAATTCAAGACAAAAAGGCTAAAGAATTTTTAGGAGTTTGTGTGTTATTATGTAGTTAATAAAGCTATGAGAAATGAATGAGATCATTCAAATTAAATGTTTAGAATATAAATAAATCTAAAAACACAATGTTGGCTAAGAAGGAAACATACAGCCACACGGAGAAATAGGAATTAGCAAAAGAGTAACAAAGATATGAGAAAGAGAAAATCATTTGGGGAAGACAGCATCTCAAGACAGAAGGACTGGTTAATGGAAAGTACAAGTCTGAAAAAGACTGAAATGGGTTATTGAATCTGGTCAATCAATGGTGGTTTGTGAAGTTATAAATAGTTATTTATAATGGGCTAACTACTGCGGATAACAGACTGCGGTAATTCATATCATGAATGGGAGATGAAGTAGAAGAGAGAAGGTTGATTATTTTAAGGAATTTAGTTATGAAATAGAATAAAATAAAACATTAGCTTAAAAAAAAAATGACACTCAAGAAATGCCTTTAACATCTTCAGCGCCACAGGGTCTTCTCGGCTGGGCCCTCCCCTGCTGGCGCCGCTGCTGACATCTTTAGCACCAGAAAAGTAGCCGCATGGGCACCCCCGAACCCCTCTGCCAACCTTCCCCCTCACGCTTTTAGATCTCCTGATTGTGCCAGTCTTTGGACCTACTCTGTAGAGGCAGAGGTGGTCATAAAGAGTATTTTCTGGCACTATCAACTCTGAACATCTTTAAAGAAGTGGTGGGGGAAACTTATAGTAGAACTGAGTGGAGTTCAACCCTTTAGGAGGTCAGGGAACTCAGTTGGGGCCTTGCAGCCCAGGCTCAGTCTGCTTTGTGGGGTTCTACCACCAGCTACTGAGATCAGAGGACTCGGCTCTGCAAATGGCAGCACATATTGTATATTATGACAGCAGTGATATAGTCTGAAAGAGGCCCTTTAAACTCATTTTTGTTTCTTTTTTTATCCTACTCTGCAAATTTTTTTTCTTTTTGTTTTCTTTCTCTAACTCAGTCTCTTACTCCACTATAGTATCCCTCATCTCCCTTTTTGTTTCTGCTCGTCCTAATTCAGATTTCTTCTTTTATATTTTTTTCTCTTTTATGTTCTTTTCTCATGTTATTCTACCTCACTCAAGGGTTACTATATTTCTATTTTGTTTGTTCTTTTTTAATTTAACAATTTCCTGATGATTGTCTGGTCATTTTACGTCTTTTGGCTTCATATGAAACCTTCTCTAATTCTTATACTTATCTACTCCTCTTGTCTTAACTTTGTTTTAAGCCCCCATTGTAAATGGTAAATATGCTTATTGAAAAGTTTATTCACTGTAAGCATATTTCGGATTGCTTCTTGATTTTAATTAAATTCACATGGTTTGAAGGTGCTAGATTGATGACTACCATAAGTGGTCAATTTGCAAATTGTGCTTCATTATATTGTGGTGCTTATTGTATCAATTAGGATAAAGGATTTTGATTGATTCAATGAGCTGTTTTCTTCAGTATTATGAAAATGAGAATGTCTATGAGTCATTAGAGACGCATGGGCTGCAGCCCAACTATATCAGGAAGATTTAAGTAATAACGAAAGGTTAAAAACTAAGGATAACCCAACAACAATAGTAAAAATGAAAAACCGCTTAAGCAAGATACAGGGACAGACTTCCAGTTCACCAATGGCAAATAGTGGGGCAAATGAGGATGAAAAGTCTGACAGTGAATTATCAGGACACCCTGAACTCAAAGCACAGGATGTAACAGAACTGATCAATCAGGCTCTAGAGAAATTTAAAACAGAAGTAATTTCCCAGATAATCATAGAGATGATGAGCAAAATGAAAGTTATAATTCGTGACTCTAGAACAGAAACTGAGAGGAAAATAGATGAGCTCAGGGCCATGATAGAAGCCATGAATGCCCAGCATAAGAAAGAATTGGAAACAATAAATGCCCAATACAAGAAAGAAATGGAATCCATAGGGCAGATTCAAACAGATAGCCAGGAGATTAAAAACTCCATTGAAAGTGTTCACAAAAGAATAAAAGAGTCCGAAGATAGAATCTCAGATATAGAAGATAAAATTGCAGTCAGTGACCATGAAAAGAGAGGTCTCTTAAAAACAGTAAGAGATCATGAGAAATCGATCCAGCAACTCCTAGATGATGCAAAGAAGAGTAACATAAGACTGATAGGAATCCATGAAGTAGCAGGAGAAAATACAAATGACTTTAAAAAGCTGTTCGCAGAATTCATGACAGAAAACTTCCCAAACAGAGGGGAAGAATTTGACATTCAGATAACTGAGGCATATAGGACCCCAGCTAGCTACAATAAAAAAAATCTACACCTAGACATATAATAATCAAGATCCCAGAAACCCAACAGAAGAACAAAATACTACAAGCAGTAAGAGACAAGAAACAAATTACATGCAAAGGAAAGCCTATCAGAATCACAGCAGACTTTTCAATACAAACCCTTAGGTTAAGGAGAGCCTGGAATGAGATATTTCAAGTACTAAAAGAAAATAACCTCCAACCTAGACTGATGTATCCTGCAAAACTTTCTTTTAAAATGGATGGGAAAATAAGATCTTTCCATGATAAAGAACACCTGAGAAACTTTATGAATACCAAACCAGCACTACAATGAATTCTAAACAATATCGTAGAAAAAGACAATGAAGGTAACAACACCATGAATCCCAACAGAGCAAACCCAATGGGCAAGACAAGAAACTAAAAGGAGGAGAAAAAAAAACCATGATAATAATGTTAGTACATATCGGTTATAACCATCAATATAACAGCCTCAATTCACCAATCAAGAGAAATAGACCAGCAGAATGGATTAAGGAACAAGATCCAATAATATGTTGTATACAAGACATGTCTAGTGTAAAAAGAAGCCTATAGACTGAAAGTGAAAGGACAGAAAACTTCTTCATGTAACAGGAGCCCCCCCCAAAAAAGCAGGGATAGCAATCTTATTCACAGACAAAGTAAGTTTCAAACTTAAACTGATTGAAAGAGACAAAGAAGTTCACTACATCCTTGTGAAGGGAACAATTCAAGAGGAAGAGATAACAAATAATTTATTTTTAATTTATTGAGTATGTCAGAAAGTATATATGCTTTTTTTTTCTTCTTTTTTTCTTTTTCTTTTTCTTCCTCTGATGCTGGGGATTAAACTCGGCACATTGTTCTGGCTAGGCAGGTGCAGAACTATTGAGCTAAATCTCAGGCTTTACATTTCATATTTTTAAAATTTATCAATACATTAATCTTTGTCTCTATATGTTGGTCTACCAAATTGATGAGTCATTTTGGTTCTCGTTTTCTTTGCTTTTTTATTTGAGAATTTATGAAATCTTTATATATGAGTAGTATGAAAAGTATTAAGGTCCATCTGTCATTTTCCTCTTTCATCTCTGCTTTCTACAAACTTCCTTTTCTGTCACTACAGCTTGTTTGGTTGGAAATTTGTTAAGATAAATGTTGTTATGTTATCAATATACCTTTTTACCTATTTTCTACTGATGGCGAATATTAATTTTTAAGTAAATTTTATTATAACTATACTTAATCATTAATATCATCTAGTATCTGGTACATATTACAAATTCTCCAACTCCCTCAAAGATTATATTTTGTTTTGTCTCAAATTATACAAATCACCAACATTCCACACATCACTGCACTGTTTTATTATACCTCAGTATATATTGTATTGTAGAAAATATGCATTGTGCATATGTGCGGGGGGTATGTTTTTACATATATGTGTGCACTATTAAGTGAGAAACATGGTCATGAATGTGGTAGGATTGTGCACATTTGGCATATCGATAGTTTCTCTGGCAACCTTATGATTTCTTTAAATTACATGCTTGACTTAATTCATAGTCATTCATTTGGGAAGAATATTACATATCTATTGGTGTTAAATTCTATCATTATGCTTATAAAAATATAATAAAAATAAGTATGGGATATAATAAAACAGAAACCGAAAAATCTGATCTTAAAAATTTGAATGTTTTTAGTTGCTTTTGGATTTCAAATATAAATATATTTTTTTCTTTGGGAAGTTTTGTTAGAAAATGTAAGTGGTACAATCAACAAGTATATGATATTTATCAATTAATAAAACCAAGGAGTTTATAAATCATAAAATTTTAAGGGCAGTTTCTCAACTATAATATGTAACTTTTATTTATAATTACCTTATTTAAAAAAATATAAGAAAATGGGAAAGAACATAATGTTTGAAGATCATATCAAACTAATGCATTTCTATTAGTCTGTTACATAAATTCTTGTTTATTTCACATCCCTTTTTGCTGTCATATACATGTATATTTGAAATTTTTATTTAGTATCTTCATTTCTTGTTATCATGTATCTTTGCAATCTTTAAAAAAAGAAATGCCTTTAAGATAAAAAATAACAGCGTGATTTAAAGATAAAAAATAACAGCATGATTTAAACATTATGGAGAAAGTTTCAACATACTACTAATTAAATAACAAGAGTCAATATATCAGTGAAGACAATTCATAAAACAAAGAATATGTGAAGTTCAGAGTCTGGATGAAGGGTTTATCCTTGAGGTTAAAGTGAATTCTCTTGTTAAAGAAAAAACAGGATGCTTGTTGAAACAGAAGGTACACTTTACTCAGGACTATCACAATAGCTATAGAAACTACTGTCATGGGATTTTGAGCTGGGGAGAGAGATTGACTCAATTCCAAATAAAACAAGGAAAAGTGGGAATCAAAACTCCAAATAAAGCAAGAAATAGTGGGAATGCACAGTCTAAGTTCAAGGGTGTGGGGATGATAGGTAGATAGAAAAGTATTAAGAGAAAATATTGGGGAAGGAAAGATTTCTGGCTATTCATGCTGTAGGCAGGCCAGGATGACCAGACTCATCTAGAAGTTAATGAAGGATGAGAAATCCCACCAGAAATCTAGGATAATCAGATGTGCAGGATAAGGGATAATGTCTAAATCAGCTTGACAGGATTCTTGCTAAAATTGGGAATGCAAAAACATGGAAATCCAAAAGCCAAGATTTACTTTTGGAAGAGGATTTAAAGGAGCCTGACTGAAGTCTGGTCAAAGAGATTCTGTCCCTTCTTTCCTTGCCTTAGGCAGAAAGAATGATGGATAGAACAGATAAGTTACCAAGCTCCTCAAAGAAAAATCCAAGGTGCTAACCATGGCCTCCAAAGTCTTAAAATGGCTGTGCTTCCTGCCCTACAGCCCCCACTCTAGACCAAATCTCACTCCCCACAATAATCCTCTCACTTATGCTCTGACTCCCAGCTAGCTATTCCTCCTACACACCAAACTCCTATTGTTTCAGAAGTGTCACACTTCTTGGAATGCATGGGTCATCCTCTACACTACCCATCCTGGTCCCATCTCAGTTTATCACTTAGTTTAAAAATCCAATAGCATTTACACAGATGGAGACTGCTAAGAAGTCTAGAAGAAACCTAGTAACATGCCCAATCTAAAGGAAGGGAAACTCCATTCTTATAAATTACTGTGAATTTGAATGAACCATCCTCTTCCCCCAGTAACATACTAATGATATGGAAATGTAAAGCAGGAACATTTCCTGGTAAGAAACGAACTTCCTTGGAGAAGCACTTTCAGACTATTTTTTAAACAAAACTCTATTTATTGACCTGAAAAATTAAAGAAATCAGTAGGAATTTCTTTGGAATATTTCTTTTAAAATAAATTTCCTTATTAAGAAATAACAAGTTTTACAAAAGAAAACTCACTTAAGAATTAGAAGAAGCCAGGCATGGTGGCTCATGCCTTTAATCCCAGCACTGTGGAAGAGAAAGGATGGAGGATCACAAGATCAAGTTCAGCTTGGGGAACTGAGTGAGACCTTGTTTCAAAAAAAAAAAAAAAAAAAGTTAAATCCCCAGAATTAAAGAAGAAGGTGGAGAAATAGGAGAGGAAGAGAAAGAAGGGGAGAAAGAGGAGGAGGTGTAGGGGAGGAAGAGCAAGAAGACAAGGAAGAAGAGGGGGAAGGGAAGGAAGAGGAAGAAGAGAAAGTGCATCCTTATGAGTCATAGGCTTAGGAGACAAAGTGGAATGCTCCAGACAAAGTGGTCTAAAAGACCAACTGTAGAGAGTCTGGAAAAGAATAGCCACAGAAAAAAATTTTCTGAGAACCTAGTCAGGGAAAGAGCTGGCACCTATATTACGCCAGAAGGTGAATGTCTTTCAATCTTAAGGAATATTTCCTCCTTTATTATTTTTTTTTTTTGTACCTGGGATTGAACTCAGATCTTACACTTGCGAGGCAGCTGTGGTGCCACTGAGATAAATCCCTGGCCCCTCAACACTTTTGAAAATCACTTGTCAGTTTTTCAATCAGGATTTATCCATTGTTTTTCTCATAGTTAGACTGAAGTTATGAGTTTCTGAGAGGAAGGACCACAAAGTTAAGGCAACATTCCTCTCATATCCTATCAACCCAAATGTTCCTGTCAGTGCTCTCAGGTGATGTTTGACATCTTTCTCTATTGTAAGGTCCCTTATGATTTTTTCCCCCTTTCCATACTATGTTCTTGGGAAGGAAGCTACTAGGTGAGGCCCACACTCTTGGGGTGGGAGGTTATATTCCATGTGTTTAAAGGCAGAGAATCTACATACTTGTGAATTATTTGTAATACTTGTACAGGGGAGATTTAGCTCTTTGGTCATTTATTTATGCATTTAATCATTTATTTATGTTAGTATGAACTAATGGTTATTTATTTTATACTTTGGCTTATAATCCAATACTACTTTACTTCGCGGCTCAAATTGTTCCAGCAGCACTGGGAACTTCAGCTGGCTTCTCTGTTCCTTTGATGTGTATATATGGGGGGTGGGCTTCCTCTCTGGCATCACAAGATGCTCAAGGTTTATTTTGTATCTTTCCACCTCCAGTTCTAGATACACTCATTTTTCCTAAGAGGTCTTGTTTCTTTGTATTGGAGAAAGTAAAATCTGATGCTAGGTATGTTCATTGCTACTGGGGTATTATTGCTTCTAACTTCATCACAATGAAGGAGTAAAAAAAATGTATCTGTGCATGCTCATGTATAAATACACTTTTTTTTTTTTTTTTTTTTTAGTACTGGGGATCATACTCGGGACCTTCCGCTTGTGAGGCAGGCAGTGGAACCACTGAGCTAAATCCCTGGCTAAATACATATTTATAAATATTTTTATTTATAATCACCTGTATCTATATTAAGATAGATATGGGTTCATACTGATGTCCACAACCTTCACCCATTACCATATGGATCATTCTAGATGTCTACCCTCATTTGTCTGTAACCTCCCACTCCAATAGTGGGAAACCTGGCTCCTGCCATCTGCCATCCATCCATTTACATAATTGTTAAGTTCTAGTCTGTAAATATAGTGGTTTCCAATTATCTGTATCCATATGTAAAACAGAGTATCAATTAAAGGATCGTGTCCATATTCCTTAGCATTAACTAGCTCAGAGTTCATTCATTTTCCAAATGACTTCTGTCAGCCTCTTTTCCTGCCACTTCCCGACTCCATTCAGCATGTTTGCTTCATGTAACATAATTGCAATGCAATTAGATTCTTCAGCCACAGTCTGTATTCTATTGAGATTCCCGACTTCCTGGTTGGTTTTTAAATTGGTACACATTAAGACAGGTTTACTCTATTTCTCCAAAGCTCTATGGGTTTTTATAAATACATAAGTGTCATATATCCTTCATGACAATATTATCTGGAATAGTTTAATGACTAAAAACATTTCTTGTGCTTTATTTATTCAATGCCCCTCTGCCCTGGATTCCTGACAACTAATGATATATTTACTCTCTATATAGTTTTGCCTTTTCCATAATGCCATGTGAGTGGAATCGTGCATCACATGTAGCCTTTTCAGATAACCAAAACAAACAGGACAATGATGAACAAAGCAATAGGATTTACATTTCCTGACTGCACAATATAATACAAATGAAGATGGTGGGTATAGACGTGAGGATCAATGGAATGGAATTAAAAGCCCAGAAATAAGCCTCTGAGTCAACTAATTTTAGAAGGGTGACAAAATAGTTCAATGAGGAAATAATAGTCCCCAACAGAAAATACTGGAACGGCTAAACCATATGCAAAAGAATGAAGTTGGACTTTACATCATATCATTTATAAAAACTAACTTAAAATGAATAAAAACCTAAAAGTAAGAGGTAATACAACGAAACTTTTAAAAGAAAATATAAGGGTCTGCAAAATGTCTGTTTATTTCTGATGCCCATTTTTGGATTGAAACTTTAAACTTGGGAGGTCTGATTTTTTAAAGTTCTTTATATATTCTAGATAGTAGACCTTTTTCTGAGGAATAGCTAGTATTTTCCCACATTGTGGGTTGTCTTTTTTCCCTGTTCGTGGTTTCTTTGGCTGTGCAGAAGCTTTTTATTTATTTTTTTTCTCATTGAGTTTATTGGCACATTTTAGGTATACAGTACAGTTACATTCATTATTGGGATATTGTACCTTTACATGATAGGTCTTGGTTCTCATTTTTTCCTCATACTCCTGCCCTCCCTTCACCCCCTCCTCCCTTCCCTATTTACAAAAACTTTATTTCCATTTTTTCATTTTCTCTTATTACCTTTCCCCTACCCTTCCCACTTCCCCTACACCTTTAGCTCTTTTCTTCCTATTTCACATTGTCAATTATACCATTAGGATCTTATTTACGATTATAGTTTTTCTCATCAGAGAAACTATTCGGTATAGAAGCTTTTTAATAAGAAGAGATCCCACTTGTTGATTCTTTGTGCTAGTTCTCGAGCAAAAGAGGTTTTGTTCATGAAATCTTTTCCTATACCAATGTCTTCAACCTCTCTTCCAGCCATGTTAGTGTTTCTATTTTAATATTCAGATCTTTAATCCATTTCCATTTTAGTTTAGTGCATGGTGAAAGTTATAGGCCTAGTCTTTATATATAGGTCTTTGGCAAGTTGAAAGCCAATTTTTCCAGCACCATTTATTGAACAGGCTATCTTTTCTCCAGTGAGGGTGTTTGGCTCTTTTGTCAAAGATGAGGTGGCTGAGTGTGTCTGGATTTGTTTCTGCAACTTCTAATCTGTTCCACTGGTCCTCAGGTCTGTTTCTTTGCCAGTACAAAGAAGTAGAAATAGCAAATAAACATATGAAAAAATGTTCAACATCACTGGTCATTCAAGAGATGCAAATGAAAATAATGTTGAGATTTAACATCACCTCAGAAAGAATGACTACTATCATGAAATCAATAACAAATGCTGGTGGGGCTGTGGAGAAAAAGGAACCCTTCTCTATTGTTGGTGGGAGTGTACACTGGAGCAACCACTGTGAAAATCAGTATGGAAATACCTCAAAGAGCTAGGATTGGAGGTCCCATTTGACCCAGCTAATCCCCTGCTGGGTATCTTCCCAAAAGAATTAAAAGGATCATACCACACTGATATATGAGCACCTTATGTTCACAGCAGCAGTTTTCAATAGCTAAAACATGAAAAAAGCCCCATTGCCCATCAACAGGAGACTGGATAAAGAAAAAAAAAATTTTTTAATAAAATGGAGTAGTACTCAGCCATAGAGAATGAGAAATTAGAGGCATTTATAGCTAAATGGATGCACATTGAGGTGATACTCTGAAGTAAAATAAATAGGACACACATCTGTAAATACTGAATAGTGTCTCGGTATAAGAAACTGAAGATGTAAATAAGGATAAAAATGTATAATAGATAATGTGAAATAGGAAGAAAAGGGACAAAGAAGAAAGGGAAGTATGAGAGGCAGGGGAAAGGAAAGAGGGGAATGGAATTAACATGAGAAAATAGAAAAATTGAAACAAAATCTCTTTAAATAGGGGGGGTGGAGGGGGATGAAGGGAGGGTAGGGGGATGAAGAAAAAAATAAGCACCAAAATATATTATGTAAAGGTACAAATCTGCAATGATGAATGTCATTACATTGTATACCTAGGATGTACCAATAAAATAATTTTAAAAATAAAGTGAGCTCATCAAAACAGAAAACTTCTGTGCACCAAATAATTCCATGAAGAATGGAAAAAGATGACCTACAGAATGGGAAAAATGGTAAATGATATGTTTTATAAGAGTATAGTACCCACAATACACAAAGACCTCTCCCAATTTAACAACAAAAAGACAACCCCAATTTAAAATGGGAAAATGATATAAAGACATTTTTCAAAAAAGGATAAACAAATAACCAATAAGCACAATATATGCTTAACATCATAGTCATTGTAGATACAATCAAGCTGGCAGTGGTGGTGCACACTTGTAATCCCAGCATTCTGAGAGGCTGAGGCAAGAGGGTGGCAAGTTTGGGCCCAGCCTGAGCAACTTAGTGATTTAGAGAGAACCTGTCTCAAAATTAAAAATTTTACAATAGCAGGAGATGTAGCTCAGTGTGCTTTGGATTCACTCCTCAACACCACAAAAAAATTGTGAATAAAAGTGATGAGATGCCACTTTCTTCTCACTGAACTTTACAATTGAATGAGTGAATTGCATGATGTGTAAATTATATCCCCCCCAAAACTAGATAAAGATGAAATAATGGTTTCCAAGTATTTTTTCCTTGTTAAAGGCATTTTTATACTTATAAAATTAATGTTTTAATGTCATACTGTTCATATACTTTTATAAAATTTGATAATTTTTATAAAATTTGATAAATAATATGTATTTTTAAACTTCACTTAATAGTTTAGGTGAGTCAATAATTTGGTTCTCAATTCCACATATTTTAATCCTTAGTTGTAATGGTCATCATAAATGAAAATTATATCTTACAAAATAGAGAGGTTCAGATAGCATAACTTTTCAAAGGGAATATGTTTGGATATACTTACTAAATCGTGAACATGACTTTTCAGTTTTCATCATCCAATAGAGTCTTTCATATAAATTTAGGAGAAAAATATCTTGATCTTGGAAATAAATAAGAATAATTTGCATTTATATATTTTCAACAGATGAGTTTAAAACTGAATAAGCCCTTTAGAATATTTTTTGAATGTTGGCACACTATTTTTACAATTTTAAGTTATGCAAATAGGAGAGTTTTATGGGTGACATATAACATTTTCAGCCATGAAAGTCAAATAATGGAAATGTTTCCAAAAATCATTCTAAAAATGTTCCCCCTATCTTGAATTTATATCATTAATAAAACATAATTTTTTCCTCAAAGAAGAAATTGAATTTATTTTCTCAAGAATATCTGCTAGGCAACACAAAGAAATGGTGAATGCTTAAGGGGAAAGGAATGCTGATTACCCTTCCTCGATTATTATGCATTGTACACTTGTATGCAATTTTCACACTGTACTCCATAAATATGTACAATTTTATGTGACAGTATAAAAAAACTGAAAAACAATACGTTAGTATAATTAATGACATTTATTGAAGAAAAGGTCAGCAAATACGGAATATTTACTTTTTTAAAAAAGAGAAAACCATGTAGTTCAGCTTTATGTTTGACATAAAGTAATATGTGGAGCTGAAAATATTTTATAATCATTTTCCATTTCATAATCAGATATTGTACATGTTCTACTATGAAAAAACAATCCACCTAACAAGGCTCACAAACTACAAAACATCAAAAAACTGGAAGGCAAAAGAGAAATGTGAGAATACCTCATGAACCTGATCATTCTTGTTGAATAGAAATTATGTCATATTTGATGGCAAGGGCAGAAAATAAAAACTCATTGTCAATCCATATATTTCATATCAAAAAGGAAACATTCTAAAGATGACAGTAGGAAAATGAAAAGTACCTGAGTCCTTGATGTCATTTCCACTGCTGAATTAACCACACATGTGGATATGAACAACCACATACCTGTGTAAAATGAGAAATCTCTTATTCATTCATTCATTCATTCATTTATTTATTTATTGGTACGGAGACCAAACTCTAGACCTTGCATTTGTGAGACAGGTGTGGTGTCACTCAGCTAAATCCCTGGCCTAAGAAATCTCTTATTTTTTAAATATAGTATTTTGCTTAAGTTTGCTTTCTCTTGATTTACAGCCCAATACATTCTGTCTTGGAATCTTTGCCCTTGCTATTTCCTCTGATCAGAGATGCTTAAACTAGAGCTTCATATACCTAATATTTTGAGATGGCATTTCTTTATGCTGCCCAGCCTGGCCTAGAATTTCAAGGTTCAAGTGATCCTCATGCTTCAGCCTCCCAAGTACCACCATACCTAGCTCTAATTTATTGATTATTGACCATTCAGGTCTCTATTTAAATCACATCCTCCCTTCCACTTCAGCTAATGTCTTGACTCCTAAGTTGCTCTTTATTATGTAAGACTATGTAATTTTCTTTCAAGAATTTTACTCATAAAACTTTCTGACTTGCTTATTTTATAGTATTTTCTATCTCAATCTTCCTCATAGGCAAAGACTATCTTGCTCATTGCTCTATGCCAGTGCAAGAAACACTCTCCAGTATATGAATGTTTCTTCATCTCCTGGCATCCTCCATGTAGAGCTACTCTTCAACATACTAAATTTTCAACAATTCACAGAATACAATCTATTTTCTTTTGTTTCTGTGCCTTTGAATTTTCTTTTTTTTTTTCTTTTGAGACAGGGTCTCACTATGTAGGTTGAGACTGACCTGGAACTCATTATGTAGCCCAGGGTGGTCTTGAACTCACAGTGATTCTCCTGCCTCAGGCTCCAGAGTGCTGGGATTACACGCCCAGCTAAATTTTCTTTTTGTTCTGCCTATATATTGTTTTTTCCTTTTCTCAGTTCTAAAATTTAAGATATCTACTATGTGTCAGTATTCCCTAGATACTAGAAATGTTAAATTTGGTAAAAACAAAGTTCCTGCCACCATGAGTTACCTCCTTACACTCACCAGCATGGTTCTAATTAAAAGACAGATAATAACAAAAGTGGTGAGGATATGGAAAAACTAAAACCTCCTATCCTGCTGGTCAGAATATAAAATGCTGTAGCCAGTTCAGAAACAGTCTGGCAGTTTCTCAAACAGATAAACATAGTTTCCATATGATTCAGCAATTTTACTCCTAGATATTTCCCAAGGAGGACAGAAGATGTATGCCAACACAAAAACTTGTACATAAAAATTTATAGCAACTTTATTCATAATAGCCAAAATGTGGAAACAATTTAAATGTTTATTGTGCTAAGAATACATAAAATGTGGTATCTCAGTTTAGTAAAATATTACTTGTTGTTAAAAGGAAATGAAATAAACCAGGTATGGTGCATGCCTGTAATCCCAGCAATCTGGGAGGCTGAAGTAGGAGGATCTCAAGTTGAAGTCCAGCATGCGAAACTTACTTAGTAAGATCCTGTTTCAAAAAAAATAACAGGCTGTGGATGTAGCTAAGTGCAAAGTCCCTGGGTTCAATCCCCAGTACTGTTAAAAAAAAAAGGGTGAGGGGAGGAAAATTTTTACATGCTATTACGTTGAAAAACCCTGAAAACATAAGTGAATGAAGCTATACCACAAAGTGCTATACGAGGGGCAACTGTAAACTACAGTGAATTTTAAAAATAACTATATTACAGTAAAAGCCATATTGCCATTCATTACTCTCCCTCAAAACATTTTCCCTTGCTTCAGACACACGTATCTCACCAGTCATCCCACTTTCTTAAAGTCCTTCTTTGGGAGTATCTTTGGTTGTGCTGTCAGGGCTACTTCAATGTCCTGAATCCATTCAAAATGTTGGCCTGTCTTAATCATTCTGGCTTTGGGGATGAACCAGAAGTTGTACAGTGCCAAATCTGGTGAATGAGGAAGATGAGGATGCAGTAATGTTTTTGAGCTTTTCTATCCACTGGATGACACACAGCAGATACATTCACCATACTTTTGATCACACTGCAGAAGAGTACTCATAAAAGGTGGCTTTCAGAGCTTCAGAAAGTGGCAAAATAGAGGGATAAATATTCAAAGGGGAGTATTTTGAAGGAGATTAATGGTGATATGTCTTTTAAGACAATAATTTTTAAAAATTTAAACATGCTGTATATTTTAATCACACCTCACGTTAGATGATTCTATTTAAGTGAAATGTTCAAAATAGGAAATATATATAAAAAGATGAAGAAAGTAAATCAGCAATTCTTTTGAACAAGGTGGTTGGCGTGATGGCTAAGGTGTACAGGGTTTCTTTGGGGAGTAATATTCTAAAGTTGAGTGTGATATTACATATACCTCTCTATGAATCCACTAAGAGCCAGTAATTGTATACTTTAAATGGGGAAATTATATAGTTTGTAAATTATATCTCAATGAACCTGTTAAAATAGATAGATAATCAAAACCCCACAAAAACATCACTGCTGTCCCTAGATATCTCTGAGATTCAATACTAGTTTTCTCTCTTCAAGGAAGTCTCCTGCTCAGTTTGCCTAGAGAATTCTGCAGATGCTTATGTTAAGAGCTTGAATCACCTGCTGTTGAAGTTGTATTCCCTGTTCTTCCACCATAGCGAATGTTCATTGGGAGTTATGTTCCTTCTGTTCTGAATCTTGGGTGCTTATAACACATATGGTAAAAGCTTCTGTAAATGTATGCTGAAAAAAATAGAATGTGAAGAAATAATTGGAATAATAACAAGATAAAAGGAAGGGTTTTGTTTTGTTTTAGAAAAAGAAAAAATGCAAAACTTAAAGTTTGATGGGGTATGAAAACAAAAAGAAAACACACAGTAGTCTAAAGGTGAGAATGCCAGAGTTCTTTATTAATACATGGGTTTC
The DNA here is from genome assembly GCF_012274545.1 of Fukomys damarensis. Taxonomy (NCBI): domain Eukaryota; kingdom Metazoa; phylum Chordata; class Mammalia; order Rodentia; family Bathyergidae; genus Fukomys; species Fukomys damarensis. The sequence continues at coordinate 21,976,285 of NW_022900928.1, forward strand.
TGACATAAAAAGGTCAACACAGCTGGACAATAAGAGCCTCTGTTGCTGTTCTATGTGGTGATCACTAAAAAAGAGCTTACATTTTAGTTTCTTAACAGGAAGTTTGCAGAACAAACAACAAAATGTCAGGAGAGAGACAAGGATGGGAAGAGAACAGTATAAATAGATAGTATGGGGTTTAAAAGAAGGTTTAGGCATAGCCCTTTCAATACTGAGAATATTTTTTTGTAAGTAAGAGTGTTAACTAAATGCATGCCAAAATTTGTTTCAGTAGAGTCTCTGTGCTACTGTCAGTAGTTCCTCTCAGATCTGTGAAATAACTTTTGGTCTGTGGCATGTTTACAATACGCTTTGAAATGTCAAAGAACTTCCACCAATTTCTGCTGCTATTTATCTTCTGTTGTCTTGCACCATCATAAACTTTGCATTTTAACAACCAGCATGACAATTTTCTTTGGCAATTTTGTGGTACTTCAAGTACTATTTGCATAGCTTGTGATAGCCAGGGTCAAAATAGTTCGTGAAATCAAATTAATAATAGCAGGCCAGGGAGGGCGACACACACCTATAATCCAAGCACTTGCCTCTTCCTGAGGCAAGAGGACTGCTGTGAGTTCAAGGTCAGCCTGAACTACATAGTGAGGCCTTGTTTCAAAAAAAAAACAAAAAAGGAATAATAATAGAAGAGAGAAATACCACAGAGTAGCAAAAAAAAAAAAAAACAAAAAAGGAATAATAATAGAAGAGAGAAATACCACAGAGTAGCAAAAAAAAAAAGCAAAACAATAACAAAACACAGATTAGTGAGGGTCATTCTAACTGCAAGTGCAGGGTACTTCACAGTACTCTGGCTTAAGGAGTCCAATCAAAAGAGTAATGAATTACCATGTCTAACATTTACTGAAGGCTTTCTGCAGGTCTGCTATCCATAGAATATATGTTTACTCTAATCTTCAAAGTGGTTCTTCTGTGGGGGAGCAGTGCTATTATTCCATTTTTACAGAGAAGGATATGGACAATATGGCAGTCTGACTCCTGAACCCATCTCTTAACCACCCAATACACTACTCTCTGATATTTCATTATGCTACCAGTCAAGTGACTGTGGCAAAGATATATATTAATTATGCTTATATACCTACTGTATATGTACATATATATGTATACATATATAGACATATAAAAGACAGCACTTATGACATGACAAGCACTAGAAAATTAATGAATTGGCATTCTATGCAGAAATGATAAGCTATAACTGTATTATTAAAATTATGTACTAAAGGGGCAGGGCCTTAGCTCAGTGGTTCCACCACCTGCTTCACAAGCGCAAGATCCCAAGTTCGATCCCTGATGCCAAAAAAGAAAAAAAAAAAAAGGAAAAGAAAACTTAATAAAATAATGTACTAAAAATTAGTCTGGAATTGACAGAAGAAATTCCACAGTGTACTTAATGTTCCCTAAACACTATTATCATTAACACCTTGTGTTTCTACACCATTTCTTTTCAATGCCTGGACTTCCCTTTGCACTCTTAGATCCTTGTAAGATAATTAATTACTACTCATCCTTTAAAATATATAGTAACACTTTTTCCATGGAAACTAATCCAACTCCCCCAAGCAGAATTAGTCACCTGCTTGGCTAGATTATTGTTATTTTGTTAATATACTTTTATACCATTTATGAATGCTCAGTGTAGGAAACAACCTAAGTACTTTAAGCAGAAGATTTAATCCAGGGAATTAGATGCTCATAAAATTTTTTCAAAGGTTTTAGGCTGGGTCCCTGAGGTGATTCTCAGAACATGATGGAACTGACTTTCTTAGTACAAGAGCATGCTCTAGAGCTGTGGATTTGGGGATCAGAAAGTTTCTAATACATCAGCTGAAATTGCCTCTTGACAGTCACAAAATTGGTTAGTAGACCTTGGGATGCAGCAGCAGAATAACCAGTCCTCAGGCTGCTGTTTGCCAACAACAACAACAGCAATAAAAAACCTAAGGAGGAAAATGTTCACTTCCAATCATGTATGAGTGCACCTAATTAGTGGAACCTAACTTATATCCAGAATACTAGATGAAAGGAAACCTAGGAAATTTGGCTTTTAGGTTTTCAGGCTTTGCAAACAGCCAGCCTCAAGACAAAAGAAACTGAAGCTGAGTGAGCCAATCTGTATCACTCACCATGGCGCCGTTCAGGCTGAATAGATACTACATGCTTTCATTAGCGGCTGAATCTCGAATGTTCAACCCAGAAAAGGTATGGCTATATCTAACTGGGTTACGTCTTAAACGAGAAGTCAGTGTGCTAATATCTTACTGAAAATCTTCACTGGCTCATAGTTTCATAAAATAGAATTAAGTAAACACCCTTATTCTGAAATCCAAGAACAATTACTGTAAGGTTCAAAAGTTTCTTTCCAAAACCATCCCCTTCCTTGGCGCTCGCTACTTCAAAGTATCCCTTTTCCAGATGAGCCACATTTGCCTCCATGCTTTGCTCTTGCCATTCTTCTTTCTGAAATGCTCTCTTGTAGTCTGAGTGGGAACCTAAAATTCTCTGGATTTTATGCACTCCCCATTTTTTACAATCTAGTACCTACCGTGCCTCTTTTATGAAGCTCTTCTGGGAGATCCGATTTTTTCATGTTCTTTCCTCTTCCCACTTGCTGTTCCACTGCCTATTGCACTTGAACTGGTAACTTAATTTCCACCTCTATATCACTCTGTAGTTCCCTTAGCGTGTTAATTGCTTCACAGCAGTAACTTGTTTTATACTTCTTTTTATTCCATTCACTGACCCAGTAATTTGTATCTTCATTAAATATCTGGCTGTGGGTAAGATGTAAAATGATGATGATGTGATTGTAATAATTTTCCTGAGTTTTTATTTAATGTACATTTGATTACTAAAGCAACACGATTTTCTTAAACACATACCATTTGCCCTCCCTCTCTAGTCATTCATTCTGGAAACTCCTACTGATAAAATATTGAGAACAAATATCATTTCTGTAGACTTTCCTGGTTGTCCTCAGTGGGCTGGGTTTTAGGATACCTACCTCACAGCAATTATTCTACTGTACCAATTAGTTTCTGTTGCACAAAAAAGCCCAAACTTCCGTGGCTTAAACTAACAATCATTTATTTCTCACGAGTCAGTGTGGGGTGGGTTCAGCAGGGATGGCTCTCCTCTGTTCCACATAGTTGGCTGGGTATAGAATGATATCTGCAAAGGCTGGACATTTCTCTCTCTACATGGTCTTCTGATCCTCAGAAAATACTAGTCTTCAGTTACTTTCCCAAGAGAATGAATCAAAAGACCACGCAAAAAGATGCATAATGCCATCAATGCTACGTTCTACTGGAAAAGCACACCATAAGACCAGTGAGATTCCAGGGGCAAGGGAATAGAATTCACCTTTTGATTAAAGCAAAAAAGAATAGGCTGAAAAGAATCCATGGCTATCTTTATCTACTAATCCACTATACCTCACCTATTTATTGTCTGTCCTCATAACTAGGTTTAGGTATTCTCATGAACCTTGTCTTAATATGTAATGTTCCAATGTTTATTTTAATGTTCTGAGTACAAGGTGTAGTGTAAACTGCTCAATATAAGGTATGGGGCTGAAGAAATATCAGATTCCATGTTAAGCAGTGGGTGGAATACAAAGCTATGTGGAATGTATAATATAGTCCTCCCTGAGGATCCTATAGTCCCTCTTACCAATTGGTAGGAGAGAAAAATAGAGGCAAATTTAAAAGTGATATATAAAAGAAAAAACACTAACACAACAGGAAAATGTGAAACTACTATATAAATGAGACACACAGGCCAGAGAAGTAAGCACATTTTTGAATCTGGTGTTTTAAAAAAGACTTGTACAATATTTAGAAGACAGGGTTTGTGTTCTCAAATAATAGTTGAGCAGTTAGTAGATGTAACCTGTAAGAACTATCCCAGGGACTAAAAAGTAAAATTTAATGTTCAAAAATATGGCTACCTACTCCTCCTGCGGCAGAAGCTGGTATCGAGTCACGTGGGAAGATGGGAGGAGAAGGGAAGTGTAAGGCTACTCTGATTTTTATGATGGTGATAGGAGTTTTAGAGCAGAAGAGCATCAGAATACATTGTACTTAAGAGACAGAACCATAGCAGCACATGCAGAATGAGTAAGAGTAGGAAGACAGAAAGTAGAAAGAAGCAAGTACGATGCAGGCTTAAACTTCAGACTCTCAAGCCCTCACCAGACATTAAAATTTGACAAGTTGCTGCCAGGAATGCTAGAGAAATAGTAGTAGAGGAGAGACAGTCTGCATGGCCTAATAGATCCATCACACCTGTCCCACAAGAAGGTTCTGATGAGAGGTAAACAAGAGGCAGAAGAGTCTACCTGATACCTTTGTGAAAGTGTAATTTATTGCTTGGGGCTGGCAAGAATTCAGGATAGATGTGAGGAGGCTTTATTTTACAAATATTGGCATGTGAGGCTAGTGACTGTGTGCAATGTTCCCTAAGATTTCAAATGCAGGACAAGGGGCAAATTTGGAGAGAAAGACACTGTAGTACATTTTATAATTTTGGGGCCGGGAATTTAGCTCAGTGGTTCCAGTGCCTGCCTCCTCACAAGCACAAGGACCTGAGTTCGATCCCCGGTACCAAAAATAAAAAAAAAAATTATAATTTTACTTAGATCCACTGAGTCTTTCTTCTAATGCTCTTCTCAGATAAGAGTTTCTGAGCACCCTATGTAAACCACTGCCACTGTCATCACTATCTCAAATGCTCAGCACTCCCGTTCCCCTTTCTTTGCTTTATTTATTCCCTCTTCCCTCTACAGTGTAAATTCCACAGGGAGATATGTCTCTTTTTTCATTTTTATTTTCTGGTATCTAGTATAAAGTGATATTGCAGACAGATGGCAGGTACTTAAATATTTGTTAAATGAATGCATATGAGTTTGAGGTTCCATGAGACCTCAGGTGGAGCAGTCCAGTAATAACTATATTTGTGAGTTGGGCTTAGGGGAAAATCTGAGTTTTAGGTAAACACTAGAAGTCATCTGCTACTGGTACAAACTAAAGCTAAGAGGCTGGATGAGATCTGAATTTATGGGAAAGATGATTTTCTTGTTTGGTTGAGGAGATTTAGAATTCCAAAAGAAAAGGTGTCATCCCCAGCCAGGCCTGGCCACAGAACATAAGCAGGTCACCACAAATGCCATCAAATGCCGTCATCTCTTCCTGTTTCCCTTAGACAAAGCTAGCAGTTTCTTGGAAAGTTTTATGACGTCACAAGGGGTAAAACAGCCAACAACAGCATTTATCATTTATTGAAAAACATGTTAATAATTCACTGCTTCAATTAACATTTACTGTTAATCAAGATTCTTGTCTGAAAGCCTCATACCCAAGCTCAGCAGGTCGGTTTAGAATCAAGTTCCATCTGCCTGTGATGGAGCCCACAAAGAGACAAATGCCAGGTCTACTTAAAGCTGGAGGTAGGGATCATCTTTCAAAGCAGGCTGTTCTTGGAAGCCAGCTCCCCTAGGAAGTTAAGAAAAGCAAACTTCTGCCTCTAAAAGGGACCCGAATTTCTCAAAGGAAACAGCAGAATATTTTCTCTACATGAAAGAGACCACTGAAGTTTTCTACTCAGTCTTTTACATACCCTTTAAGAAAATGTTATGTCACTCCATTTCTTCCTTTCCCTAGGCTGGAACACGCTTTATATCCCTATCTATATGTATTTTGGATCTGACAGTGTCTTGTTTGATCATTTATAACTTGGTCATTTGCTGATAACTGTTTTTGCCAAAAACTAGTGCTTCCCTTTGAACAGGAAAAGGGCAAGAATGGATGTTTTGTTTTAACCACTTGTTCTTACTATTGCTGCTATAATTATATAATGCATAGAATCTTAGTTAGAAAAGTTGTAATTGCAGTTAAGAATGTTTTAGTGGGATGAAACAATATTAACAGTTTACTAGATATCATTGAACCAACAGAGATTCTACTTTTTGGCTTAAGTAGCAATTATTCAGTTTCTCTGAGCCTCACTTTGTCCATCTATACAATAGAAATAATATGGTATGAAACTCAAGAGGTTATTTCAACATTAAAGGAAACATTGAGAAAGTACTTGCACATAAGCTATTTCCTTGGAAACACTAAAACATTTGGACTATTTATGTGCCATGGGTGAGATGCACTTCATGATTTTAGGGAATGAGTGTGAACACACTGCCTTTATGGTTTCCAATTATTTACTCCAGCCTTTTTACTCATTCAGCTTTTACTGGATGATTACTATGTACTAGGCACCGTTTCTTCGGCTGAGGATCTACTTAAAATCCCAATCCTCCCTGGAAATTTCAGTTTAATCCTGGGAGAAATACAAAATGAATACATTCATAACAAACCAATCTTTCAAGTATTCACTCATCTGTTAGCACTTTTCCTCCATCTTCCAAACTAACTATAAACTAGTAGCTAGCTTAGATTAGAAAGATGCTAGACAGCTAAATGGATAGATACAAAGACAGAGAGAATATTAGGTGGTACAGTAGTCCCCCATTTCCCACAAAGGATGTGTTTCGTGGAACAATGGAAGCTTGAAATTTTAGACAGTGCCAAGCCCTGTATACACAATGGTTTTTCCTGTACATGCAAATGTATGATAAAGTTTAATTTATTAATGAAGCACAATCAAAGATTAATAACTTTAATACTATAACATAACAATTACAACATTATGGTTTAATAGAAATAACAGCATCAACAGTCTTGTTCTTTGGGGCCACTTCTAAGAAAAATAGGGGTCACTTGAATACAGGTGCTGCAGTACTGCGATAGTCAGTAACCTTATAACCAACGAGGTTCCTAAGTGACACATATATAGCATGGATATGATTGCCAAAGGGATGATTCACAACCTGGATAGGACAGAGCTGGATCGTATAAGATTTCATCAATCTGCAGCATGAAACTTATTTTCTGGAATTTTCCATTTAATATATTTGGACCACGGTTGACCATGGGTAACAAAATCACAGATGGGGGAGATTATTGTAGTAAATGCTGACCTGAGAATAGCAGCATGATAGAAGTAGGCCTACCCTAATTTAGGTGTCTTAGAAAAGTCTCTCTGGGAAGTGCTAGGGACATGGAAGTCAGAGGAAATGCTATGCAGGCAAAAGGAATAGCTGATACAAAGGCCCTGTGGTGAGAATGAACTTTCCTGTTGCAGAAGCAGAAAGTCCCTTGTGGGCAAGGAAAACAAGGACAACAGAAGGAACTGGGAGAGGGGTTCAGATCTTGTAGGACCTTGTAGTCCATAGTAGGAAGGTTTTATTATGACAAGGATGTCAGACCAGTAGAATGATTAAGCAAGGTGGTGGAAGATTGATTTACATTTTTTAAAGTTAACTCTGACTGTGTGGAGAGTGAGCCAAAGTAGGAATTGGGGGGCTAGCAGACCAAAGCAATGTCAGTAGCTGAACTAGCATCATAGAAGTAGAAATAAAGAAAAGCAGATAGATTCACTTAGGTTTGGGAAATATAGTCATTAGGGAGTATCGATAGATTGCATGTAGGAAAAAGAAAAACAGAAATCTAAGGTTTGTTACTTAAGCAATTTTCAGAAATCCAGTCTTGAAGCCTTCACTGTGCCCAAATGAGCAAGAATACTACAGGCTCATTCCATTTTATGTTGATCCATCCTACTTTCAAAAATAAGTGAAAAAGGAAAGCCAGAAAGTACGTTCAACGCATAGCTTCCACTGTTCTCACTGACATCTCGTGATATTCTAGCACTGGCTTTAAAAGATCAGAGAGGTGCTTGTGGATGGCTATGGCAGTAATCCTCATAAAGATCCTTCACTGCAGTAGCAGTGCCTCTTTGGTTCCAGTCTTGTCACTGGGCGTATTTTTAGCCTTTCTTCCCAAAGCTTTGCATCCTCCTGGGATAGCTGAACAGCTGTATTGGCCATTATCAACAACGCACTGAAGCTGAGTCTCCCAAACCCCTTCAAGGTCCCACGTGCTGTACTCTGTGTCACAGCCCAGATTCACACTTGAAGAACTGTTTGGGGCTTTTGTGTCACTTCCAGGAGTAGGCCTCATGTTTGTACAGGTTTTCCTGTGATCAAATCCCCTAATGCAAATGCCTCCCCCAAGCTCAGCATACCTTGAGGACAGGACCGTAAGGATAAATAGCTTTTGCTTACATAAATAAAACCCTGTCTTTTAAAACCTAGTCCTAGGATAAGATGGACTTACTGGTCAGACATTGATGTTAAAAAGAAACAGATTATGCCAATGTCTTGATCAGAATGAAGAGAATCTTCCTAATGGCTATCTCCATCAGTAGAAATAGAAGACTGCCATAAAACTAGGATTTTATCTCAAAATCTGCCTGTTTATATATGCAGAATTCAATTTGTAATTTCCTTTAATTAAAAATAAGGTGAGTGTGAACTTATTCTTAAAAGTGCGTTAGTCGATGAAGCCAAAGCAATCATACAAACTGAGAATTTTCCAGAAATATTATTTATATTAGTGGCAGGTGGGGGAACATGCCATTTCCAGGTGAGATGAACTGACTTTCAAATTAATTGGAACAGGCTGTGCTTGTTATCTATAAAAGGAAAGGGCCTCTTATAGTTGGTGTGATTCCTTTGGTAAAGCAGGTCAGGCTCAGAGAGAGCCAAATGCTCCCTGATACAATGGTGAGGATTATTGTTCCACAATGGACAAAGCTCAGAGTCAAGCATTTCTCTCTTGGCATTTATTAAACCATGTCGTCTACATCAAAAGTAATACCTTGATGAGATGTGTTCATTTCTTAGGTTAAATACTTTTTTTTTTTCTTTTTTGGTACCAGGGATCAAATTCGGGTCTTGGCACTTGCAAAACTGGCAGTGGAACCACTAAGCTAAATACCTGGCCTGGGGTTAAATACTTTTTAAAGCTAGTTTTCAGTTTCGTCTTTAGGGAGACTAAATTAAAGGCACATCTCATCCCAATTTCCCCCTTTTCAACCTAGCAAGGAGCTCAGCAGAGGGAAACTGTAGTGAGCACACAAGAGAAACTTGAGACACTATTGGAGTTTGAAGGATGCGAAGGATGAAAGTCTTAATTCTGAGGAATAACATTAGTAGTTTCCGGAGTGGAGAAATGGTATTGCATGATTTGAGAGAGAGAGAGTTGTAGAAGAAAAGGGGAAAGCTGAGGGAGATAGAGAGAGGGAGAGAGAAAAAATTAACTGGAGAAAATGCCACTAGGGCACAATGTTTGTAGAGGATAAAGTATTGTGTAAACTACACTGAGTTCTCAGCTTATCCCTCCTGCATTATGCTCCTGTGTGGAGATAACCTCATTCTTCCCTTCTATTATCACAGCTCTGCCTGATTATTCTGGCGGGGAGCACTGATACTTGGGCACAGTAGTCAGAGGAAGCTTTGTTATTCCAATTTCTATCATAGGGCTGTGGTGAAGAGCTTTTTAAGGTTTGAGCTAATGAGCACACTTAACTCACAGCTAGTTATAAGCAGTGACCATCCTGACTCTTCAAATACTACCTCTGCCAGATAGGAGAGACTTAGGTGCCCCTCACAGATGAACGGAGCTGGGAAGAAGGTTCTTTCATACCACAGCAGAACCAGGTGCTCCACTGACATGGTGGCTACATAGTGCTGTGGTTAATCTCTTCTATGCTGTTATTTCTTGCTGTATGAAATATATGTGCCCTATTAAACTCAGGTTTAGTTTACATAAATTAAGGTTAAACTGAGTATAGTTTGTGTAAACTGAGTATAAACTTGCCTTTTACTTCTGTTATTAATGTACACATTGTAAATCAAGTAGAAGTTTCAAGATAAGATATTGGCAGATAAGTATGGAAGGTTTCTGCCTATCAAAAGCTAATCCCAAATTAAAAGGCAAATGATAAACTGGGGGAAAGATTTGTAATAACATAACAGATCAAATAGTAATACATTTAGAATAAAAACAATGATAGCAATTAAACTTGCAAATATTTTAGAATGAAAATTCTCAATACAGGTAAAAAAGCACAGTATGTTTTCTGGAGAGCAATGTAGTGATGTGTTTCCAGAGCTTTTAATATTTTCATAATCCTTGATATATGAATTATACTGCTGGGGTAGATTCTAAGGGAATAATATTAAATGGGCACAAAGATGTAAGCAAATAGTTATTCCTTGAAGCATAATTTATGAGAACACACCAAATATCTAATATATGAAGAATGATTATGGGATTTAAAATAAGTCGATATAGTGAGATATAATGCTACTACTAAAATAGCATTCCCTAAATATTTTTAAAGATATAGGAAAGTTTTTATGAATATTTCTTTAAAAATGAAAATGAAAGATACTAATTTATATACCTAGCATGCTTTAAATGCATAGAGTTTCTTTGTAAAAGATTTGGAAAGGAATATATTACAATGTTATCAGTAATTGCTTTTAAATAATAGAATTATTTATCTGCTTCTTCATGCTACTTCTACATTTCTGCAACAAGAATATACTTTTATAATCAGACAAGCCTAACAAAAATTTAATACAGAATCACATTAAAAGCAACCATAAGTTTTTTGAGAAATATCTGAATTCAGCTTTAGAACATAAAGTTTATAACATGAGCCCAGAGGGTTCTGTTGTTACCTAAACATAATAAAGCTCTTCAAGACTGTTCAGGTGAATCATGTCAGAAAAATACAGGGGCCAATTTGAAGTTCTCAGACATGAGAAAATTTGAGGATTTAAAATATGAATGGAATTGACACACATCAGGTGCATTTTTTTTTTAGTTTAGTTTGTAATGTTATTAAAATAAAAATCACTGGTCATCTCTGGAGATTTCTAGGGAACTTAATTATTTAGATAACTGGTAAATAAAAGGAAATAATGAAGCATTTATTTGGGTTTTTTTCCTGTACAAACTATACCTTCGGGCAGTGCTTCTCCAGCTGTTAATTCCTGGACTGTGAACATGATCTGTTCAAAAAGTAAAGTCTGGACTGCAGATACAGTTCAATAGTACGGTGCTTGCCTAACACACACAGGCCCTAGCTTTGATCTTCAGAACTGCAAAAACCTCAATCAATCCTCGATCCTCACTTTAGACCTACTGAATCATACCTAGAGATGGACTAGGGCCTGAAATGGTTAAAAGTGGTCATAATCAAACTCTGGTTCATTTGTTTTCTGTTCTGCTTTTTCAACAAGTACATATCTCTCTTATTAAAGAGATGCAAAATCCCAGAATTGTGTATGGATTTAAGGGAAGGGCTTAGATAGCATTTCAGTTTGCTTTTTACAGGAATATATAGATCAACCAGGCATATATGAGAATTCTCCAAGTGCTCCAGCATGGCTCAACAGGGATTGCAATGGAATTTGGGGCCAAGCCATTGGCTAGTACACTAGTACTCTTCCCTTGGTCACTGTCTTAGTATATACAACTAGTACCAAGATGATACAATTCCACAGGTCACTTCTTCCAAACTAGTAGATAAATAATTCTAACCTATGATGAACTGCTCCAGAGCTTAGAGAAAAGTTATGAAAAAGACATAATACTGTTACAAAAGTTGGATAAAAATGACACTAAGCAGGACAGAACCAACTAATATTGTATAATAGCAGTGATTCAAAAGTCTAACATTGGAAAAATCCAAATAAACCATGTAGTTTAATTAATACCAATTTACCAATGTTAGTTCTTCAGCTATGACACATACTGCAGAGTAATACAGGATAATGACCATAGGGAAAACTAGATAAGGAGTACATGAAAACTCCCAACAATGAATGTAACTGTACTGTATCCCTAAAATGTACCAATTAACTCAATAAAAAAAAAGAAAACTAAGTATCTTTACAACTTTTCTGTAAATATAAAAATTTTATAAAACAAAAAGTTAATTTTTTTTTTAAAAAAGCCGCTGGTTGTGGTGGTGCATGCCTGTAATCCTAGCACTTTGGAGGCTGAGGCAGGCAGATCCCTATGAGTTTGAAGCCAGCTTGGGCTACATAGTGAGTTCAAGGCCAGCCTAAAATACACAGTGAGGCCCTGTCTCAAAAAAAATTTTTATTAAATCTACAGACTTATTTTATTAAATCTACAGACAAATTGAATACCAAAAGGATCTCAAGGTTGGAGATTTGGCTCAGTGGTTCTGCTGCCTGCCTGGTAAGCTGAAGGTAATGAATGCAAACCCCTGTACAACTCAGACTAGCGGTTCTCAATGTCCTAGGCTTCCTTCTTGACTTCCCTGTCTTCTTTCTTGACTTCCCTGTCTTTCTTCTTGACCACAGCTGAAATTGAGACACGCATCTCTAACATTTCCTTTTTAGATTGTTTTAAAATTTATTTTTATTTTTTCATTGTAAATTGACTATATATATATATATATATATCATAAACGGTGCTATGATATAAAAACAAAGTGAAATAATTAAATCAAACTATCATTCATCACTTCAAATTTTTATCTTTTTTTTTCTGCTGGTAGTGAGAACAACTGATTTCACACCAACTACCCTGATGCCTTAAAATCCTCACATCTTAAGAGAGGGAGAAAAAAAAACTAGCAGGGGTAATAAATACTTGATAACACTTTGGAGGTAAGTATATCATTTCCTCAAAGGATCGCACATCTCTTGCCTGCAAGTTCTGACTACCAACTTCAGAGGAACTGTGGCACACAGAACGTTTCCTCAAAGAGTTTCAAATTCTACTTTTTAGGTAATCAGATGCCAAGCAGATGCCAGGCCCCAGAAGCCAAAACTAGGCCAGTGGAGGCCATCATGCCTCATAATCTAAGCCAAACATTTGTAGCATTCAGCCTAACTTTGACCGACCAAGATGGTCAGGCAGGAACATTAAGCAAGTGCCTGCACCTCGAATACCAACACACCCAAAGACAGTGAACTCCCTTCGAACAAGGGGAGGCCTCCTACTGCAAACACTTAGACATTATGATTGTGCCACAACATTATCTGCAACCCACCTCAGATAATATAAAATCCAAGGTTGTGTTAAAGTGATAAGTCTGGTTCTTGCCCTACAATTCGTTTTTACCTCTAACACATAGGCTGGAATAACAATCAGACCTGACAGATACCTGAAAGTTTCTAGGACATGGAAACCTGAGATTCCATATTGGACCTGCTCCTCTACCATCTCTAGGAATAGGGAGTGGGAGTGCAATTTCTAGTCTTGGTTAAAAAAACCAAGTCCCAGTGTCTTCCTTAATCCTCTTCCATCATCAGTCCTTAGTGTGAAGTCAGGTTCTTGACACATAATACAAAAGTATGATCAAAACATTTGGTAAATATTTTAATTAATTTTTAAAAATGTATAAGGATACATTCCCATCAGTCCTCCTCAAAATATTCACCCTTTCTTTAAGCACACTTGTCCCACCATTCTTGCTACTTTCTGATTCAACTCTGGAAGTCCTCTTTCATGAATTTTTTAGTTGTGCTGCTATGGCTACCCTGATGTACTGAATGGATTCAAATGTTTACTTTCATGATCATTTTGATTTTTTGGGGAAGAGCCAGAAGTTGCCCAATGCCAGATCCAGTGAATAAGGTGGATGAAGATACAATCACATTCTTATTTGACAGAAATTCCCATACACATTCGATCAACGAGCATATTCATAGTGATTATTTAAATTTAAAACTTTTATCCCAGTAGAAGACGTACTGCCATTAACCCCCCCAAATATTCAGAACAATTCCGTTTTCAAACACAGCTATCCTATCCCTCTTTGCACTGTCTTTAACTGTAATAAGCTTTTTTAAAAAAATTAAACTCACTGCAATTTTCTGTCATCCCTTGGTATATTTTTAATGTGCTTAATAAATGTTTACGAATATATTTGTTTAGTTTTTAGTTTTCTACATAGAAAATAATTGGAACCAGTGTTACAATAAACACTGTATCCTCAGACTGTGTCATTTCTTTTGGTAAACAAGCACATTAACACATAGGTATTACAGCAGTTTGAGTGAACTAGTTTTCCCTGAGCTTTGGCCTCTAAATCTTAAATCTAAACCCTGTCCATCTACAGGCCGCTTCGATGCAACTTCCAGGAGACTAAGCCTGAAATCAACAAAATTCCAATCTATATCATTTTATGTTTAAAATAAAATTAGAAGAAGCACAAATCCCGCCACTCATCTACTTCTTCAGAAGATTCGTGACAATGGGGAAAAGGTTCCTATGCAGGAATACTCAGAAGAAGATCAAAGTTTGCAGAGGGAGGCCAACCAATTAAGACCTAAGTTCTCTGAGATATCAAGGGTCTATGAAGCAGTCTAATTGGTTCCTTGGAAGACAGTAATTGTATCAGACATTAGCCCCCTTCCCCACTTGCCACTGTGTTTGCTCACAGAGACATCGAGAAGGATCTGGGGTAGTGAACTCCCTTCAAATAGCCCCACCATCTGTGTGAGGGTGAATCACCCTCATCATTGCATCAGGTACAGGCTGCATTTATTCTGAGTCTACTCTTTTAATCTTCCGTGATCCATCCACATGTGTAAGGCCTCTAGTCTATTATCGGAGTGTAATCTTTTCACTTTTCAAAATAGCTTCTCTGTGGAGCTAGAAAGCTTAAATAGGGCACCAGAGTGCTAATCAGCTCCTGTTCATTCGTGTGAGAATGGCGGGTATCCGTGTAACAGCCACAACAGAGAGGCAAAGTTGCATTCCCTCAGTGTGACCCAGGGACACAGTAATGCTGTTCTCAGCTCTTCTTGCAAAGACATTGGCCTGGATTTCAATTAGTGTAAAAGGGAGAAAGCAGTGGTAGGGCAGGTGATATGAACTTCCTTCAACAATGCAAAAATAGAACAAGCATCAGTGCTTAGTTTCTCTTGCAGCCATTAAACTACTGGTGGAATAAGTTCCTGAACAAAATTTCTCACCAATGCAGGCAAAGCCTTCTTATGAAGATCTTGTTTTTGTTTTTGTTTTACTTGAAATGGAAACATGCATTCATTTTCCCAGAAATTTCATTTCCTTAGTCATTTTATGGGCCCATTTTCATTTTATTATCACATAAGTCTCTAAACTTTGATTCCTCAATGAAGAAAAATAAATATAAAGTGCTACATATTTCTACATAGTTAACTCCATTTTTCCTTAGATTAATATACATTTTCAGGACATAATGGATTTTCCTTCATTTAGCATTGATTTTGTTGTAAATTTGAGGAAGAAAGTACCAATTTTATTATCTTTCAGGAAGATAGAGAAAGAAAAAGGAAGACCAGCGTCAGAGATGGGTATCAGGCTTCTCAATGGAGGTAGGTAGAGCTGGCTTCCCAAGTGTTTAGAAGGGCATAAAATCAAAAGCTAAGGATAAACTCTGCCTCAGAGGACATTAATGGCCAAAGCCAGGAACATTCCATTTAACTCCACATACCCCAATCTAATGGCAAATCTTCTCAGTTATACTCTCAAAATAGATTCAGAATTGCATCTCTTTTTCCTGACGCTACCATTCCAACGTGGCCCAAGCTACCATCAGTGCTTGCCCAGTCTAATAGGTAATTCTGGTAGACTTCTTGCTGTTCTCTATTTTTAACTTTATCTCCCTCTATACAAACCCTGTTCTCTATATGATATGCCAAATTCTATATTAAAAATATGGAAATGATGTTACTCTCCCACTCAAAATACTTCAAAGGTCCAGCCTCAGATTAAAATCAAAGTCATTACAATGGTTTAGAAGGCTCTAACTCCTATTCTCTCCTTTCTCTTGCTGCTACTACAACCTCTTACCAGTCTTCCCCCACGTACTCTGTTCTACCCTTTACACTCACATTTGTCTTTACTGGGGTGTTCTTCCTGCCAGACTCAAGCATGACTGTCACTCCCACTCCTTTCAATCTCTGTTCAAGTGTCACCTTTTTTTTTTTATTGAGTTTATTGGTACATTTTAGGCATATAGTACAGTTACATTCATTATTGGGATCTTGTACCTTTACATGACAGGTCTTGGTTCTCATTTTTTCCCCTTGTCCCTGCCCTCCCTTCACCCCCTCCTCCCTTCCCCATTTACAAACAATTTTTTTCCATTTTTTAATTTCAAGTGTCATCTTATTTGAGGAATCTCCTGATCACATACATAAAATAGTAATACCCAGTACTCCTTTCTCTCCTTTATTCGAACTTATTTTTATAGTACTATTGTATATTGCATAGATGTATACTTATTTCTCTTTTACCTCCACTACCATGAGAGTAAGTTTCATTAGGAGTGAGGCTTTTTTTTTACTTACTGTTGTACACCAAACATCCAGAACAGATTTTGGTACATAGTAGATATTCAGTTACCATGTGTTAAATAAATGAATGCGTGAAAGTTATACTCAGCCTTCTATTCAGAGAAAAAAAGTCCCAATAATAAACAAGAGACAATGCTAAAGACTAGAAGCCAGGAAGATACAGCGACAGAAGGACTAGGGGTAGAGCAGAATTAAAAATGAATCTATGGGTCAGAAGCATGAATCTCAATTTTACTGTCCACAAGGTTTTGAGATACAGTATGTCGACCTGGTTTGACACCTGATTGGATTAGAGGAATAGATGTCAGTCCCCTCAAGGAAATCAGAACATTTCCTGCTCCTGTCTTATTCTTTGGAATTCCTCAAGCTCCCAAGAAGGCTATGCTATATTGTCTTCCTCTATGTATTCCAGGTGTCCAATTGCTCCTAGGAATACGATATATGCTTAGTAAATGACAGTTGAAATGGCTGAACTGTGAATATGTCTTATGTGAATATTTTTGCAACTGCTAAGAGTTATTTCAGAAGGTAGGATAAGCTCCAGGCCTAGGATGTGCTGGGGCTCTGTGAAGGTCATTTCTCCATGCATTGTATTTTCTTTCTAAAGTCTTGTCACACTTCTCAGCGTAATAGGTACCTTGGAAGAGAAGTCAGGACAGAATGAAGACTAAAATGCTTACTTTCTCTCTATCCCCAAAGTAGTAGAACATATTTGTTTTAGCTTTGCCTGTTGCTAAAAGCAAAGCACCCACTATTTTTTGCCACATAGCATTGCTTTGCAATTTTAGCATACCTGAACATCTTATATTTCTTAACATTGCCTTTCATTTCCGTTTTATTCATACAAATGTTTATTAAGTCGTTTCTCAGTGAATAGTGCATGCCAAGGAAGCATTCGGTTGTGTGCTCTTCTTTCATCTTTAAATTGCCCTTCAGTACCTGAGCTGATTAGACAGCTCCCTCTACAGTCTCCTTGGTATCTTCGTGTATTTTTTCCCTTTTTCCTCTGCTAGTATATTTTGTATACTGTATTTTTTAGTCAATTTTCCAATGTTTTTAAAGCCAATATTCCATTTAAAGTCTCATGTTACAGAACTGTGATCGTTTTTCTTATTTTTAGAATATCTATACATAAAATACTTATGTTGCCATTTTCAAATATAGTATGGCCCTTTTACTTGTTTTCAATTTTTACATCAGCAACAAATTGGTTGGTATTGGTAAAAACTAGGCTCTGAATTAGCCAGGGTTCTCAAGAGAAACAGAACCAGTGGGATATGGTACACACACCCAAACCCCCCACACACACAGGGGTGTGTGTGGAAATTTATTATAAGAATTGGCTCGCCTCACTATGAGTCTGTAAAATCACAAAAATTATAAACTCTGCAATTGATAAGCTGGACCCAGGAACCCAGGAGAACCAATGTTGTGAGTTCCAGCCTATGCAGTTTCAGTTGGAGTCTGAAGGCAGAAAGAGCCTAATGGCCCAGCTCAAGCACTCAGGCAGGAGTTCTGTCTTTCTCAGCCCTTTCATTTGATTCAGGTTTCAACTGATGGGATATGATCCATATGTTTTAGGGAAGGCAATCTGCTTCATTTAGTATATCAATTCAAGATTAATTTTGCCTCAAAATACCCTCATGGACAAACCCAGAATAATGTTTGACCAAATATCTACGCACCATGTGACCCAGTCAATTTGACACATAAAATTTTCTATCACAGGCCCTTTATAACCAGGTCTCCTCCTCTTTTTCTCTACTTTTGGACAATAACATTTCAGAGAGGAATCAAGGACCTTCCGGGCTTTGCTTTTAACCAGAAGTTAGCTCCAGGTAGCCAGTTAATTCTTATTCGCTTTCACAACAATGTCTTGTCTCTGCCAAGTTATGGTTTGCCTCAGGTGTGCAGCATTCAATCATTCATTCCACAGGCAAACACTTGGGTTGATCACCTATTATGCAGGAGGCATTGAGCCAGAAATTATTCAGCTACTTTCACCTTACCCAGTGGCCACAATTAATTCACTTCTTTCCTCTCTCCTTCTGGCTCTCCCTACATGCTCTGAGGAGAGGGTTCTGTCTCACTCTCTGAGTAGTCTTGCAGGCATCTATCTTCTTCATATACAAACAGCATTTTCCTCACTTATCAGATTTAAAACCTGTTTTATTACCTTGCACATAATTTATGGCTTGTATTTTATTATTTTGCACATAATTCATGGGCAAAATGGTTGTTTATTCAGCAAGATAAATACAGCTAGGAAAAGAGACCACAACCTGGCAGCAGATTCACTTACCTTGACAGGGCAGGGAGACACTAAGTGAATCTCTTGGCTGACAGTGGCCAAGCAAGGTGCACGGTGATACTGAGAAACACTGAGTTTCAGGCACAAAGACAGTATGAAAAGTGCTGCTAAAGCACCTCTAGAAATGAGGAACCTACAAGTGAGAAGATGACTAGGAATCTATAATGGGAGCTCTGAAAGATGAGACAGTGGCTGCTGGCACTGAAGATATTTGTATTTAGTTTCTGGATTGAAATTCAAAGACACGACCACAGTTTCTGGAAAAAGAATTGTCAAGAACAAGGTATGAGTGCAGTTGTTAAGAGTACAGATTTTGGAGTCAGTGAATATGATTGTGGACCCATTTCAGAACAAAGTATATAGGGCAAGTTATTTAATCTGTCTCTATCCCAGTTTCTTCACCTATAAAGTTGAAAAAAGTAATACTACTCATTTCAATGATTGTTGCAAAGTTTAAATTAACACCTGTAGGGTATAATCCACAAAGCCTAGATACAAAGTAAGTGTTCCAACTCAGTTGTTATTTTATAGGTTATATAACTAGAAACTAAGGCACAAGGCTAATTATAGGAAGAAAATAGAGATGAGGCTTGGAATATTTTCAGGCTTGAAAATTTAGTAAGAATGTTCTAAGATCGGAGATGAAATGTCCATAACATGGTCATAAATATGGGTGTGAAAAAGTCCACCCTAGTACACTTGATCCAGGTCTAGAGATGCTCTTGCTGAGGTCAGATATATCCTCATAGATAAGCTTGACCTTATGAGCATGTGTCTCAGGGTCACAGGTGAGGAGGCAATTGCCCCAGACTTCAGGGATTCACGTAGGGCACAGTTTTGAATTTTTGTTCAGTCCCCTTTTAATACGTTAAAATGATTACCTGGTCATTTTCATTATGAAATATGTCATTGCAAAAGAATACAGTGTATCTGCATATAGTAAATAAAAATAAATCATACACCTATAAACCCACATACCAACACAGCATCCTATCATCACCAGAATCTTTGAGGCTCTATGTATATTCTTCCCTAGTCATAACCCATTTCCTTTCTTCATAAGTTACTAATATCTTCTACTTTGTTATAGATATTTCTACAATACATCCCTAAACAGCATACTGTAAATTTGAGTTCTGAATTTTATATGCATAGAGGTGTACTGTTTATATTCTTCCATAATACACGTTTTCTCAGCATTATGTCTTTAAAATTTATCCATGTTAATATGTGTGCCTATAGATCTTTAATTTTAACTTGGTTATATTAATTAATAAAAGCTTTAATTCACTGAGAAAAATACTTAAATATTGCAAGCACTTAATAATATAGCACTAAAACATATAAAGCAAAATTTATTGGCGCTACAAGGGGAAATCAACAAACGACCATCATAAGGGCCAGACCTTCCAAATGTCAAAAATTGAACAGAACCACTCAAATATTATTTGTTTTATGTTCGTTTTCATTATATATTTTTTTTGTACCAGGGATCGAACTCGAGATGTTGCACTTGAGAGGCAGGTGGCAGAACCACTGAGCTAAATCCCTAGCCCTCGTTATACTTTATCTATATGTTAAGAACCATGCTATCATCTGCATCTCTCGAATGACCAGTGATGTGGAACATTTTTTCAAATATTTTCTTGCTGCTTTTACTTCTTTGTCTGAGAAATGTCTGTTCATTTCGGATGCCCATTTTTGAATCGGGTCTTTACATTTGGGGGGACTGATTGTTTTGAGTTCTTTATATATCCTTGATAATAGTCCTTTGTCTGAGGAACAGCTGGTAAAAATTTTTTCCCACATTGTAGATTGTCTCTTAGTTCTGCTGATGGTTTCTTTTGAAGTACAGAAGCTTTTTAGTAAGATGAGATCCCAGTTGTTGATTCTATCTGCTAGTTTCCGTGCTACTGAGGATTTATTCATAAAGTCTTTTCCTATACCAGTGTCTTCCAGAGTTCTGCCTAACTTACCTTCCAGCAAGTTTAATGTTTCTGTTTTAATATTTAGATCTTTAACCCATTTGGATTTTAATTTAGTGCATGGCGAAAGATAAAGGTCTAATTTTAATCTGTGGCAGGTTGACATCCAGTTTTTCCAATACTATTTATTAAAGACTGAGATTCCACCTCACCCCACAAAGAATGGCTGCTATCAAGAAATCACACAATAACAAATGTTGGTGGGGTTGTGGGGAGAAAGGAACCCTTCTCCATTGTTGGTGGGAGTGCAGACTAGTGCAACCACTATGGAAATCAATATGGAGATACCTCAAAGAGCTTGGACCGGAGGTTCCATTTGACCCAGCCATCCCTCTGCTGGGTATCTTTCCAAGAGAACTAAAAGAATCATATCACAGAGAAGTATGTGCACCCATGTTTATAGCGGCACTGTTTGTAATAGCTAAATCTTGGAAACAACCTATTTGCCCATCTGTTGGAAACTGGATGAAGAAGTTGTGGTTTTTCTATAAAATGGAATATTACTCAGCCATAAAGAATGAGAAAATAGATTCATTCATAGGAAAATGGATACATATTGAAGATATACTCCTAAGTGAAATAAATAAGTCACACATGTGTAAATACCGAATAGTGTCCCTGGTGTGAATAATCTGCAACAATGCATAAGATTCTAATAAGATTACTGACATTTAGAAATGGGAAGAAAGGAGCTAAAGGTGTAGGGAAGGTGGGATGGGTAGGGGAAGAGTAAAAAGGGAAAAGAAAAAAAATGTGAGAGAATGAAAAGATGAAAATAAAGTGTTTGTAGATGGGAAGGGGAGGAGGGAGTGAAGGGAGGGCAGAGGTAAGGGGAAAAAAATGAGAATCAAGACTTGCCATGTAGAGGTACATGATCCCAACAATGAATGTAAATGTACTGTATCCCTAAAATGTACCAATAAACTCAATTAAAGCTGAAAAAAAATAAAGTAATAGCCAATATATGTATTACATATATATTATGTATACATGTTATATATCAAATAAATTAATATTTACATGTTAAAAAAAAAGAACCATGCTAGAGTCTTGAACCTTTTCATCCCTGGCTATTTACCTAAAACATATCTTATTTTGCGAGGAGGTAATATTGTGGTAATAAGGAATTAAATTTTAAATTGTCTTTGTTTACTAATATTCTACATGCAGAAAAGAGATATCATACTTAGTCAAGATATGGACATATACTGCCTCAGAAAGTTAAAATACCCAAGTTGTAATTATTATTTTATAAACCTTGATATGAAACAAATATGCAGAGCTTGTTTAGAAACTCGGGTAGAAACCAAGAGTTTATTTTCCAAAACTGTCTTTCTTTGTGGTTTGGAGGGGAGGAGGGCATCTTTTATTCTATAAATTCTATTTTCTTTTTCTGGGGTTAAGTGTTTGGAAAGGACAATCTTGTGGCTCAGGAGATTGAGGACACTTCTGGAGGGGAAAATGGATGGAGATATTTCTGCACATCATATTTGTCCTGCTAGCCCTGATTGCAGAGATTAATTCCCTCCAACATCATTTGGTATAGCTATGCCAGGGAAGGCTAGGACTTGATTAGAGGTCTGTATTACCACATCATTCTCAGATAAATTCCACTACATGACATCATACAGAAAAGGATCACTCCTTCAGGGCACTAAGATGTCATAAAGTACCAGTCATTCTTAAGGGGGGTTGAGGGAAAGTTCAGAGAGAATGAAATGACAGCTTGGAGAGACATTAACTCCACTGGCATAGGTAGATAAAGAATAAATGAAAGGTGCTGGGCGTGGTGGTGCACCCCTATAATCTCAGCACTCAGGAGGCTGAGGCAAGAGGATCGCTCTGAGTTCGAGACCAGCCTGGGCTACATAATGAGTTCCAGATCAGTCTCAACCACACAGTGAGACCCTCCCTCTAAAAACAAATAAAAAGAATAAATGAAGGGAAACCAATGGCCCCTGAGATTTCCTGAAAAAGAATATATAATAGCAGAATCCTGTTTTAAACCTTTTAAAGTGAAGTATGTATGGAATAAGTTAAAAATAAAACTGCATGGAACACTTCTGGTTCAAGATGGGAGAACACACATATTTGAGTTTCCCTAACCCTAAACCCCATTAAAATAAAGTTAAAATAATACTTTTTAACTAGTATAAACAAAATAGCAAAGAGAACAATAGAAGATACAGTGAATATAACAGGATATAGTCCTAGCAGATAAATTTTTTCAAGAAATTGAAGGAATCCATAGTCCGAAGACAATTATAAGGAACTACTGGAAAAAGGAAACTACATGCCTCAAAAAAAAAAAAAAACAAAAAAAACTCTATAATCCGAAAGTGAGGGTGGAAGGTTGAAAACCAAAAGAGTAACTGAAGATCTGTGTATATAAGAGGGTCTCCCATCCCTCACCACACAGAAAGAGGTGTGGTAATCAATGTCTATCACCAGGAAGAGAAATCTCTAAAAATATTAAATGAACAAATAAGAGAGAAATAGGGTACCTAATGAGACTGTTGTAAAATCAAATTTAGGACCTATTTTTCCTCAAACCTTGCTCCCTTTATAAAATTACATTTAAAGGAAAATTTCCCATTAGCAAACCTACCCACATACAAATAACTCCTGGTCAGCTCTGCCACCCTCCTATGTTAATTACGAGTAGCTATAAATTATATATCGCTATGTATAAACTCACTTCAAATCTTAATGGCTTAAAACAACAAACATTTATTATCTCATAGAATTTCTGAGGTTTTAATTTCAGAAGTGGCTTAGTGAGGTCAATCAACCTCACAATGAAGTTGCATTGCTGTTTTTGTCTGGGAGAGCAATAATGCAAAGGTTTGATTTGGACTGAGGGATCTCCTTCCACAGTGGACCTCCTCATATCATGGCAGTTAGCTTCGTTCAAAGTTAGAAATCCAAACAAAAAGGTGGAAAAGGAAGCAGCAGGAAACCTTTTATGGCTTAACCTGCAAAGTTGCATACCTTTACTTCTGCCGTATGCTACTGGTCGCACAGACCAGTGCTAATACAGTGAGAGAGGCAATTACATAAAGGGTGTGACTATTACAAGGAGAAATCAGAGACTATCTCAGCAACTGGGTGCTATATTAGGGAAACAAGCAAACTAAAACAAAATAAAACTTACCAGATACGTGGAGAAAACCTGCAGCAAAAAAGGGGGAAATACTTTAACCAAATGTCAAGTGGGATTACAGATGGTTCAAGAACGAACAGAAGATGATCTAACAGAAAATACATTACAAGAAACATTGATTAGTATCCTTGTATAGATTTTATGAGCAATAAAAAGAGGGGAAGGGTCAAAAGAAAGGAAAAGGAGGATCTTGAAAATATCACTGTGTAAGATAAAGATATGCACAGTGTACTCTTCTATTATATAGTAGTCTAAAGACTGGGCACCTATACTTTAGCTGTGAGTGGCAGTTGCAAGAGTTGACTTGATCTCTGAATATAAACACTGGATAAAGCTGCTGAAGAGATGCTGCATTTAGTAGGTCTTAGGTTTAGCGTCTACGTGTGTGTAATTTGCTCTAAACTTCCTCCTAGTAGTCCTTTTTTTCTCATTGAATTTATTGGTACATTTTAGGTATACAGTACAGTTACATTCATCATTGGGATCTTGTACCTTTACATGGCAGGTCTTGGTTCTTATTTTTCCCCATAACCCTGCCCTCCCTTCACCCCCTCCTCCCTTCCCTATTTTTTTTCTCATTGAGTTTATTGGTACATTCTAGGTACACAGTACAGTTACATTCATTATTGGGATCTTGTACCTTTATATGACTGGTCTTGGTTCTCATTTTTTCCCCTTGTCCCTGCCCTCCCTTCACCCACTCCTCCCCTCCCCAATTATAAACAGTTTATTTCCATTTTTTCATTTTCTCATATTTTTTCTTTTCCCTTATTACCTTTCCCCTACCATTCCCACTTCCCCTACACCTTTAGCCCTTTTCTTCCTATTTCACACTGCCAATTATCTCATTAGGATCTCATGTACTATTACAGTTTTTCACACCAGAGAAACTATTCGGTTTTTATATATGTGTGACATATATTTCACATAGGAGTATATCATCAATATGTATCCATTTTCCTATGAATGACTCTAATTTCTCATTCTTTATGGCTGAGTAGTATTCCATTTTATAGAAAAACCACATCTTCTTTATCCAGTTTCCAACTGATCGGCAAATGGACTGTTTCCAAGCACGCTTCCCTATTTACAAAGACTTTGTTTCCATTTTTTTCCTTTTCTTCTATTTTTTTATTTTCCCTTATTTCCTTTCCCCTACCCTTCCTACTTCTCCTATACCTTTAGCCCTTTTCTTTCTGATTCAAACTGTCAGTTATACACTCTGGATCTTTTTTTTTTCCTCATTGAGTTTATTGGTACATTTTAGGTATACAGTACAGTTACATTCATCATTGGGATCTTGTACCTTTACATGATAGGTCTTGGTTCTCATGTTTTCCCTTTATCCCTGCCCTCCCTTCACAACCTCTTCCCTTCCCTATCTACAAATACTTTATTTCCATTTTTTCATTTTCTCATTTTTTTCTTTTCCCTTATTAGCTTTTCCCCTACCCTTCCCATTTATCCTACACCTTTAGCCCTTTTCTTCCTATTTCACATTGTTAATTATATCATTAGGATCTTATGTACCATTATAATTTTTCACACCAGAGAAACTATTCGGTATCCTAGTAGTCCTTTATAATGCAATTTTGTCCTTTCCACAGCCCAGCTGTGCTGGGGCAGTGAAGTAGGTTGACAAAAGACTACAAGAAATACTTTGAGATAGTCTGTGGAACATAACGTTAAGATCACTAGGGGAGAATAGGGTTAACTGACACTAAAAGGAAGGATCCATGAGAAGCACAAAGAAGTCTAATAGCACTGCTTGGAATGTCCAAAAGGGACATACTCTTCACTAGTGCCACTTGGCAAAAGGCTACAATGGGTGCATACTCAACAGCACTAATGTTCAGGAGATCCATTGATGATGGATTGGATAAGTACTCACCAGAAAGTACTTAGAGTGTTCAGAGCAGACAGCTAAGACTACTCCCCTCTACAGTGGTCTATCATTTCAGGTTACAACAGAGAGGGAGGATAACACGTTAAACTACACAGCAGTGACATCATTAGCTTGTTCCATTGTATCACCAACACTCCAGAGGAGAGGTGATTTGGCATATATATGGGCAGGAAAGCAAGTTATACTGATGACACTAATTTCCCCAGTTTCCACTGTCTTTAAGATAATATTTATCTACAGTCTGGTCTAGACAAGCTTACAATGTCCCCCTGACTTGTCAAGTCTTGGGAATGCAAAGAGGACATTTCAGGGACACGGTCCTAAATGCCCTAGTTTTTATTAGGGACAGCATAAATTAGAACTGCTGCTTGCTTTGCTTTAATTGCAGATAGGCATTACTGAAGCATGAAACATGTCTGCTGCCTCTCTGAACTTTTAAATATTTGTAACAGATTTTAACATTGACGATAGTTTATTGCTTTTTATTTTTAAAGCTATTTTTCCTTTTTCTGAATATTTATATTAACATCATTTCAACTCCACTACAAAGTCTCTAAATTTCTTTTCTTAAAAAGACTCTAGGCCAGGCATGGTGGCACACACCTGTAATCCCAGCACTCAGGAGGCTGAGGCAGGAGGATTGCTGTGAGTTCAAGACCAGCCTGGGCTACATAGTGAGTTCCAGGTCAGTCTCAACAACATAGTGAGACCCTGTCTCAAAAATTCAAAAAACCAAAAAAAGATTCTAGAACCTAGTGTGTACTATGCATGGCACTACATAATATAGATATAATAACAATCAAGATATCAAACTTAAAATATACAGTGTAAACAGCCAATTTCTATCTCAAGCACAAAAACCTATCAAAGAATTCACAGGAATATATAAGAAAAGATCCTAATCCAATTCTGGGAAGTACATAGCAAGAAAGATTTCTAACTTCCCTCTCAAAGCCCCATATCTAATGCACCAAAATGTGCACTTGATTTTGCTTTCTAAATAAATCTGAAGTTGTTTTACAGAAATTTCTCTAGACTTCATTTCTACCACATTACCCTGGGTCTAAATCAAGCCGTTGTTATCAATTACCCATTCCAATAAATAGTCTTATTCCCATAGTCTTAGAGATTGTCTTGCTGAATCCATATTATCTCCCTTGCCATATGTTTTCCAAATAGCAGCCAGCATACTATTTTAAAAGCATATATTTTAGTCATATAATATGGCTTTGATATGATTTGAGTGTGTACTGATTGGAAGTGTGTACTTGTTTTATGGCTCTATTCAATAAAGTTCTCTGTTCTTAATTTACTACTAAATCATCCTTTGATGCTGGTATTTCATAAAGATTATTATGATTTATGCAATGGAAGTTCGGTACCCAGTGTGGCAGTGTTGTGGTAGAATTTTAAGAGGTGGGGCCCACTGCACAGTAACTGGGTCACAAGGACATTATTTTCAGAAGGGATTAATACTGATCTGACAGAGTGAATTAGTTCTCCAAAGAGCATCTTGTCAAAGTGAGGCCAAATCAGATTCTTGGTCCCTTCTGCATAAGGCAGGTTCCTTTTCTATTTCTCTGCCATGTTATGATGTAGTCACCTCCCTAGAAGGCAAACAAATGGAGTTGCCTCATCTTGGACTTTCAGCCAGCAAAACTGTCAGCTGTGTGAACCTCTTTTCTGTATAAAGTACCCATGTTTAAGTATTTCATTATAGAAACATAACAGACTAAAATATCATGCCATTTTTCTGTTTAAAATATTTTCAGTGGCTTCCCATTCCTCTAATATAAAGATAAATTCTTTACCATGACTCATCCCACATTGATCTTTCCAGTCACATATAAAGCCATCATTTCTAACACTCATTTTACACATATCACACAGGTCTTGTGTGTGCTGCAGCCTGTATACTTGCTACAGATTTTTGAACAAATTTCCTCCTGAGTGCCACATTCTCCTTTTAGTTTTTTGCCTTCTTAACTCCATCTCTCCCTTTAAATCTCAATTCAATCATTTACTCAGAAAAGACTTTCTTGACTTCCCTGGCTTCACTGATAAGATAAAAATATAACTTACTTGGAGAGCAGCTGCACCCAAGGCAGCATGACAGGAGAGCTGCTGCACTCATGATGTGTTTGCTCCCAGTCAGTACCACATCAAACTGCCAACTCCTAGACAGCTCTACACTTTGGCTCCCCTGGACATGGGGCCACAGAAGCAATGACCAACCAACTGACCTGATTATAGATGACGTAAATGCCTTAAAGTGTCAGTATCTTCAGGGAGAAATGATGGATGGACCAGCAGCATTAGCTCCAAGAAAAGCCCAAGACTGTTATAAACTGCAAAAACAGTGTAGGGTTTTACTCTGGCAGTGATTTTTTTTTTCACAGTGGGATAAAATTGGAGAAGAAACAGCACAGTGCTGCCGTATTGCCAGAAAGAGTTTAACTAGGTGCCATTTTGGGAAGATTGTGTGGGACTGAACAACAGAACAGCTACACTACAGCTTCACTTCCGGATTTTCAGTGTTACCCTGTCACAGCGACTGGGTAAGAGACAGATGTGGAGAGGATGAGGGCTAGACATAAATTCCTTGAGAAGTTCAAGCTCAGGCCAGGAAAAACAGAGGGTCCCACACTTTACTAGAAGACAGGACTGTTGTTGATCAATTATTGAAAGATACCTTAAAAACAAGAAGAGTACATGAAAAATGGACCCAACACCTGCAGATGTGGCTTTAAGAGGTGGCTGGATCTGAAGGTGATGTTCAGTAATCTGCTTGAGCCCCTGCCCTGATGTTGATGTCTATATCCAACAGAGACCCCATGGTCTGATTGTCTTCCCTTTTACCAATGTGACAAGAATGTGACTTAGCTTGGACAGATGCGAAAAACTGGGGATTACAGATGGTAAGTCCTCTGGGATGGGAGAGGGAGCACATACAAAACCACAGGCTATAAAGCTGGGTAGAGGGGGCTATGACAGGCTGGATTCTAAGACTACAGGTCCTGAAAGAAAACCACTCATTTAGAAATACAGAGGAAGTTTTTTTGGACCCATTTTTTTTTCTTGTTATACTGCTCTGTGTGTGTGTGTGTGTGTGAGCGCACGCACAAGCACACACATGAAACATTTGGAGTTTTCCTTTTTTCTGCTTTGTTTCTCTCTCTATTTTTCCCTTCTTTTTTCTTTAGATTATTGTCTGCTTTTTTCTTGTTTATTCTTTTGTTACTTTTATCTAATTTTAAAAACTACCTTTTAATCCTAATAGGATAATTTCACTGTTTTCACCTCCTTCTCATTTTCCATTGTTTAATTTTTCAAACTTTAATTTTTTATCCATTTTCCATAATTTCTATCTTTAATAGTTATATAACCATTAAGCTTTATGAATCTATAGATAGTTAACTATGTTAGTGCTAAGTACTATTACATTGTTAGTGGAGTTAAAGTTGTTTCATTTAACAGGTATTTACTGTAGGTCAGAATTTGGTTTGTCTCAATGTCTACACTATAATCATAAATCCCTTTTCTATGGGATGGTTAACAGTGTGGTATGTTATTGATTCTTGGGCCATGTTAATATCAGGTTTTCTTTGATACTATTATTGTTGCTTATTTTACTAGTACTATAGCGATGGTGACATGATTATTACTATCAATTGGTTTTCTCCATATGACAATACTTAGATTGCCTTGGTGTCATTAACAATTTTGTGGCCCATTCCCAGAGAACTGTAGCATGCCCTCCCAAATAAATGGAGAGAAGGGAATCTAGGACTAATAGGAAATAATATACAACATGGCAGGTCTTGTCTGTTCCCAGCATCACTCCACCAATGTTTTTGCCAGGAATTATGCTTTGTTAAAGCTACCTGCAATGCAAATGTTGAATCAATATAACTGTTTGAACTTCCTAATCTAACTACCAGCTGCAAGATGTTCCTGTATCTGTTCCTACACAATGTTTCAAGATATTGCTAACTCTGCCCTTCTGCTTCTGTAAATGTGCTTGTTTAACATGTTAACTCAACACCCCTACCCTATAGATCTGTATAAGGCTGCTTCCATTTCTATTCAGGGCTCAGATTTTGGAGTCCAAACTCTTCTGGGCCCACATAGTAAAAGATTCCCTTCATCTCTCCAAGTGCCTCTTGGCTTCTTTGCCTCCAGAGAACTTCAGATAGCTGTAGACTGAGCTGTAACATTTGGCTATAACACTGAGCTGTCGAAATTTGCTATGACAGGACAGAATCAGAGGCCTATAGTTAGATATGCCCAGAGTACATCACTGAAAAGCAGACTCTAAGAGATCTCCATACTAACAACAAAGCCTTGCAAGTGAAGTTGCAGGCACACAGGCTGGGATGTTATGTGGACCCATAACAAGAGTGTCTGAGGGAGTGAATGATTGGTTTTCAAGTCTGCAATAAAAAATACCTTCCAATAAAACTACATTGCAAAAAAATGGGGAAGGAACTAATGGAAAAGGCAAAATGGTTGAGGAGGCAGAGCCTGAAGAATTTCTGGTGGAAAAAGTATAGGACCAATATATAGGACCAATGGGAAGGTGGAACATTTTCTGAAGTAGAAAAGATTTACAGATGCTGACCATACATGGGAGCCTGAAGAAAATTTACCTTGTCGTCCAGGGTTAATCAAAGCATTTCTTTTCTTTTTCTTTTTTTTAAAATGGTACCAGGGATTGAACTCGGGACCTTGCACTTGCAAGGCAGGCAACAGAACCACTGGGCTAAATCGCTGGCCCTTGAAGCATTTCTTAATTCTTGAAAAGCTGATTAAAAAAAAAAAAGATGGTACAAAAGAAAATCTTTACCTGACAGTGAATCTGATGATAGCAAATCAAAGAAGAAAAGAGATGCTGCTGAAAAACTAAGAGGTTTGTTAGCAGTCATGATCCCAAACAAATAATTACTGCCACATACAGCAGTGGAGAACTGATGTTTTTCACATTGTTTTTATTATATGAGAAACCCAAAATATAAATGAAGATCAAAAGAAAAGATAGATAACAGAAAGCAGGGAGATATTTTTGAAAGAGAGGTGATCAAGAGGTGAAGGGAAGGGGAGGGAGGGGGAAATGGGGATGAAAAAAAGAATTGAAAATAAAAAGGAGATCTTTTGCAATTGGGAAGCAGATCAAGAAATGGAAGGAGCAAGGAAGGAGGGAAGGGGTAGGGGATATAAAAAGAATTAAGATTGTTATGTACATGTACCAACTCCCCACAATAAATGTAAGCATGATGGATTACAAACATATACTAATAAAAATTTACTACAAAAATAACTAAATTAGAAATTACTATCAACAAGGAAAATATGTCTTACTTATGTTCTTATAGTAACATACTTTCCTCCTTTATAGCAGTTTTTAACAGTTATTAAATTACCAGTTCGTTTTACTGTTTGACTAACATCTGTTTTCCCTTCTAAACTACATGCCCCTTGTGGTCTGAAACTAGGAAAAGGGAAGAGAATTGAGATAGAGGAGGATAGGAAGTTAAGCAAAGCTATCTAATAAAGATTTAGAGGTTAGACTAGGAACTTGAATTTGATCCTAGTCAGCAATTGCCCCAATAGCAATGGAATATCATATTAGAGAAAATTTCAAAAGTTAAGTTTTCTTGCTTTTTGTGACATAAACTAATTTTCAGTTATCACATTAATCAGGAGCTCAGCAAGTTATTATTGAACCATCAAGCTGGAGAGAATCTGAATTTGCTCCCTAAACATGAAAAAATTTGAATTCTGTCTAAATGCAAAAGGATAGGTAAGATTAATTTTCTATAATTAAATATTAATCATTCAACCAGAGTTACCAATTAATCTAACGCATACTAAAGGAAACCTTCCAGCTCCTTTAAAGGCATTCCACAATTCCCCAAAGATCTAATCTGAAGAACAATATCCACAAGTTCCTTATAACCCAACTTCTCCCTGCATGTACTCTTTTTTCAAAACCTCTAATATTAGAGATGTATACCTGTAATCAAGCTCACTCCCAACTTCTAAAAAGTATAATTATTCTTTCTTAAAACTGACCTTATAGAAAAGTCATGTTATTGTCAGCTGTGACTCCCTGAAGAGAAAGAAGCTTACTGGGAGAGGAAAAGAGCTCTCATTTGTTCTTTGTTGTCAATTAATATTTCTAATGTTGTTAGTTGTAGGTGGGGACAACAATAAGATTCCCTTTTTGAACTTGGGAACTTCGCACAGAGTTTTGTACTACTTTTTAACGATGAGTTGAGGATATGCAAAGTCACCAAACAGAGACAGAATAAACTCTGGAGATTTAACAGCCAAAAATAAACTTGAAAAAGGGAAAGTCAAACATTTACAGTGTTTCCTTTCATGGCCTGAATAAAGAGCGTCTTGGCCCAGTGAGATGATTAACCAAGTGATGTGGTGGATATAGGCACTGAGCCATTTTCAGAGCTCTGTGACACCTGTATTAAAACCTCCAACTAGCTCTTCTTTTCCTAGTTTCAGTCTCACTGAACAGCCTCTTAGTTATGATAACATGTTCCACTTTCATTTGCCTGCAAAGAAAGCATTTACTTTGTGTATCTAATGGTTAATCTTAATTCAAATTAATTAAATAAACTAGCATTCTCTATTTAGTCATTGGACTCTATGAGCTTGTTCAATGTGAGTTCATTATGAAAATCATATCTAACTCTCATTATGCTAATCATGTTTTTAAGTTGAAGCCTGAGGGCCATACAGACATAAATTTTCCAAGGGAATGCCTACCTGAGAGGGATCTGTCTGGATGGCCAAACAACCTCCCAAGAGGATGCCAGGATTCTTTCCATATGTACTTTAAAACTGTAGCAATTAACGAGGGCAGCCTGGACTTCTACATCACCTGGCCCTAACAAGTTGTCTCTCTTCCTTCCTCCTGTAGAAGATAGAGAAAAGAATCAGTAAACTTTAAGAAAGAATAAAAAATCACCTAATTGGACAACAGAGAAAAAATAGACTAGAGTAAGATGAAACTAAATATTAAAACATAAGCAAATTGGGCTGGCACTTTAGCTCAGTGGCACTGCGCCTGCCTTGCAAGCACAAGGTCCTGAGTTTGATCCCTGGTATAAAAAAAAAATCCAAAACATAAGCCAACCACAAAATATTATATACTGTATAATTTCATTTATAAAACATTTTTTAAAAAAGAAGTATAGAAGTGAAAAGATTAGTGCTTAACAGAGTTAAAGAGGGGTACTCTAAGTTCACTGAATAAAAGTGCTCTACACTGAGATATCCCTGTTTTTTTACAACTAAATGTACATTTGTAATTAAAAATTAAGAATTAACAAAAATTACAATATCAACAATCTTTACAGATGAA
The DNA here is from genome assembly GCF_012274545.1 of Fukomys damarensis. NCBI lineage: Eukaryota > Metazoa > Chordata > Mammalia > Rodentia > Bathyergidae > Fukomys > Fukomys damarensis. Next base: position 22,009,376 of record NW_022900928.1, read on the forward strand.
TAGAAAACTTTTCTTACAGATTTTGTCTTTTGTGTTGCTTTATTCTTGTCAGAAAAAGCCGTCAATATTTATTGAACACTTGTGATGATCATTCTCATATCACCTTATCTGAGAGGATATATAGCTTATCTAAAAGCATACAGTTGGTTATAAAGTGACAAAGTCAAGATTCACAGGGAGACATGATAGTCTAAAACTAGTGTTTTTGACTGCCACAGCTTTCAAAGACAACCCATGTTGAACATCACCTGGGACTTTATTTTGGAATTAGAGCTAAGACCATGCAATTTTGATAGTGTTTTTCCCTCATCCAGTTCTTTTCTTGTATCTCCGTTCCCACACTGCTCTTCTATGCTCTAGTGCAGATACATTTCTTGTATTCCACAAGCATCACAAGCAAGCTGAGCTTTTTCTGCTTCACTGGATGAGCTGATAAAATCTGATACTTCTTAAAATAAGTTTCTAAATAGCTCATGGAAACACTGTCAGGCATTGCTTGCAGTACCCAGGCTTTGTTCTGTTTTTCTGAGTCTCTGTAAAAATAGCTGCCTTTCCTTTTCTTCTATCTGCCCTATTGTTTGATGATTCTGGGCAGGGATGGTAGTGGTTAGTAAGAAAACCCACTCATTATTATAATTAATTAAAACCTTTGCATAACGGTGAATTCTTCAGTCTGCTGTACCGCACATTTTATATTTTCATGGCTTGGAGATATTGGATTAATTCAATATTGCAAGGATATGACAATTTCTTTAAAGTTGTCTGCCACTCTGGGCTTTACATGGATTCCAGTAAACAAAATGCTACACAATATAGCTTTTGTTCAGCAGCAGTCTTTCTCAGAATCCCTTTGCGAAGTTTTGAATAAATATTCAATTATTTACCATGCACTGTGCTAAGTGCTTTCCTTGTGGCACGTGACTTAATTGTCCCCAGTCATGGAGTGAGCATTTTTAACATTTCCCCTTTACAAATGAGAAAACAGACATATGAGGTTAAATGCTTTGCCTGAAAACCATATATAATATGGGATTTTGAATTCAAGCATTTTGATACAAGGAGCCCAAAAACTTACCTATTGTGTTTTAGCACTTCTATATTTAATGAATATAATTTCATGCTTTATAAATTTATTTCCACATGTATTTGGGGATCATTAGAAAATAGGTGAAGTCATAAGAGAAAATAGAAGTAAAAATGTGGTAGAGAAATAATGATCTTAAAAAATCATTTTTATGATAATATCAAAGTAACAGAATGATTCCAAGAATAATAGAAAGGAGTCCAGTATGCCTTCAGCCAGATTTCCCAACTATTAAAGACACAGAAGACACAACTGACACAACTTCATTATTAAAGAATCTCTCCATGCATTCCCTACATGTACACACACAATTTTTTCCAAACCAACTGAGACAAAACTGTAGGCATTATGATCCATTACTTGTACTTCCTATAGTATGCTCTCCTTTATAAAGAAAAAATTGAGTAAATTAACACTGGAGACCATATAATTTGCAAACCCCATTCAAATTTCACAAATGTTTTTTTGGGGTTTTTTTTTTTTTGGCACCGGGGATTGAACTTGGGTCCTTGCTTGCAAGGCAGGCCACTGAACCGCTGAGCTAAATCCCCAGGCCTTCACAAATGTTTCTTACAATGTACTTTATATCAAAGGAAAGTACAAGAATATTCTGTCCAAGATCCTTCTGAGATCTAGAGTTATAGTTCATTGTCAATTCTTTTTTCAGTCTGAAATAGTTCTCAATATATTTTTTACCTTCACATTTTTAAAGAGTACTAGCTAGTTTGTTTTGTAGAATTCTCTTTAATTTGTTTATTTATGCTTCCTTAATATTAGATTTGGTTATGGGTTTATGACATAGAAATGATGCTGTTTTTTTTCATGAGATCATACCAAGAAGACAATGTTTATTTTTTACCAAAGAAGTGTTAATTGTAATCACTGGATTAAGGTGATGATGACCAAGTTTCTTCAGTATAATCTATATAGTCTTGGTTTTATAATAAGTACCTTATATGGGCAATCCTTTGAGAAGAATGCATAACATCCTATTTTTTATCAAATCTTTACCTACCATTTTTATAGTCTACTGATGATTTCTACCTAAGTAATTATTTTGAAGTTTGATAATGATGAGTAACTTTCTATAATACCTCCTGTATTAGCTGGCATTGTACTATAAAGAAGAGCTTCTCTTATGTTGATTTTATTTATTTATTTCACTATTGTTTTGGAATCAAGGTACTTATTAATTTATTTTTTTAGTCATTGAGTTTATTGGTACATTTTAGGTATACAATACAGTTACATTCATTATTGGGATCTTATACTTTTACATGACAGGTATTGGTTCTCATTTTTTCCCCTTGTCCCTGCCCTCCCTTCATCGCCTCCTCCTCTCCCCATTTACAAACATTTTATTTCCATTTTTTTCATTTTCTTCTATTTTTTTCTTTTCCCTTATTAGCTTTCCCCTACGCTTCTGACTTTCCCTACACCTTTAGCCCTTTTCTTCCTATTTCACATTTCAATTATATCATTAGAATCTTATGTACTATTATAGTTTTTTCACACCAGAGAAACTGGTATTTACATGTGTATATTAAAATAAAGACTGATAAAATAGTCACAGTGTAATATATTATTGTCATCTTTCTTTTTTTTTTTTTGGTTTTTTTTTTTAGAGACAGGGTCTCACTATGTAGTTCAGACTGCCCTGGAACTCACTGTGTAGACCAGGTTGGTCTCGAACTCACAGCGATCCTCCTGCCTCAGCCTCCCGAGTGCTGGGATTACAGGCATGAGCCACCATGCCCGGCTATTGTCATCTACTTTGATGATCAAATAATCTTGTCCATCAAGCCAACTACTGTGTCCTCTTGAAAGTCCCTGTAGTTTTTATCATTTCCTTGCTTTATGACCAATAAAGATACTGGGCTCATCCTGTACTTTCCTTGCTCTTATGTTTAGAATGAAATATTTTTCCTAAGTCCCAGTTTCTCTTATTGGAGAAAGATATTTAATAACCAAGATCTGGGCTAGGTCTATTCTTTGCTAATGGGATACCACTGGTTTGAGGCTCTCTCAGCAAATAGAAATAGATAATTTAGAAAATATGATGCATCCACCCATCCATCCATCCATCCTTCCATCCATCCACATATTCACATAAAAAGCTATATCCATTTCTCTCTTCGTTAGATAGGAAGATCAATGAGCTCATCATAACTGATACCTCCAATTCCAATCTAACACCACTCCATTATAACTCTCACTCTTTCAATTTTTAGTATCTTTTCTGACAATGTAAAATCTCATTCTGGTTACTCTTGATTTTTTACTTAATTGGTCATTTTCCTAGGTATTTACAAACAATGTATGCTTGGCCCGAGCCCCACAGGACCCATTAGGTTTTGCCATCTCCTAGATCCTGAATACCTCCATAGCACATAGGAATATATTTTATTATTGCAATGTACTAAAAGAATAAGTATAGAAATGTAAATAGACCATGGCCTTAGGACCACATATTGGAATCTGTACGTGATGATCCAAGAATGTACCAAGTTCATTGATCAGCCCTCAAAATAGCTGCAGGAAAACAGGAAGTTGGCAGTTAAAGTATGGTACTATAAAACTGATTTTTATATTCAGGATATTATAAGCAGAAGATAATGTTTAGATAGTGAGTTGCAATGAGATATAGAGCTGTATTTAATAGGAATTGAGGAGCTACTGTCTAGTTTTAACCCGGGAAATATCCTAGTTCTAAATGTTGATGTTTTAGAAATGCCATTCCAACTGTTGTACTGATGTTAAAAATTGAGTAAGACTAGAGTGAAAATGGGAAACAGTTAAAGACACTACTGAAATACAGCCAGTCCTCATTTAACAACTGAGTTCCATTCTCAAGACTATGTTATTAAATGAATTGGTCATTAAGCGAGGAACTGTATTATATTAAGCGAGGTACATTATAATATTTAGAACAAATAAATGGTCAAAGAGAAGTCCACCTTGATAATTTGTTTTTATTTGACTAACTCTTACATGTAGTACTGTAATGGATAACAGAATATAAAACTGCAGTAGTGTATAGCAGAATCAACAAAAATTACACTACTGTATGAAGAAAGGATACTGTACAAAAAAAGACATCGAAGTTCTATAAACAAGTTGTACAGAACTGTACAAGAAAAAAGAGACATGGGTCACAAGTCTAAGTGGTAGGTCATAAACCCAAACAGCACACCTCAATTGTAAGTACAAACAGGCAAGTCATTAAACAAGGACTATCTGTATTTCAGGGAAAAGATCAAGAAAGCACTGAACTCAGGCAATATGTGAATTGAAAGGTAGGTCAAGAATTGTTGGGAGCCAGGGATTTAGCTCAGTGGTTCTACTGCCTGCTTTGCAAGTGCAAGGTCCCAAGTTTGATCCCCAGTACCAAAAAAGAAGAATTGGGAGACAGAATCAGTGTTATAATGGTAATTAAAAATGATGAGTGTGGAAAAAGTTGCAATGTAGAGGGATATCAATGATACTTACATGGGGCACTACGTTCATGGTATTGACATAGAAGGTAAATATGGAGGATTTTAGGGAAAGAAAAAGATGCATTCTATAAATCTATGTCTTAGTCACCTTGAGCTGTTATAACAAATCACCACAGAATGACTTATTTCTCACAGTTCTGGAAACTGGAAGTCTAAAAATCAGAGTGCTCAGAACCACTGAGAATGCTGAGAAGCTACACTGATGGGAGTGATTTCCAACTTTAAATTACTTCTGCATATGTCCCCAGAATACTTAGCTTCCCAATTTAAGAAGGAGGGAAGTGTTCATTATGCATCAAAAGCTGAAAATCAAAGTCATACCTAACACTATAAGAATCTTATAGAAATCTCTCACTTTATCCTTAAGAAACTCCCAAACTGAGCCAGGTATTTAGTTCAGTGGTTCCGTCGCATGCCTTGCAAGCATGAGGACATGAGTTTAATCCCTGGTACCAAAAAAAAAAGAAACTCCCAGGCTTTGTCCCATCACTAAGGCTCTTGCTGGGCATGGTGGCACACGCCTGTAATCCTAGCACTCGGGAGGCTAAGACAGGAGGATCACTGTGAGTTCAAGAACAGCCTGGGCTACATAGTGAGTTCCAGTCAGTCTCAACTACACAGTGAGACCCTGTCTCAAAAAAAAAAAAAATCACTAAGGCTTTGAAAGCCTAAGTGGTGACTAATATATAATTTACAATCAGCTCTGCTATTTACAAGCTACTTCATGACCACCTACCTCTCTCCTGTCAGATTTTTGGATACATATGTACACATATTTCTTCTTCATCTATTAAGCTGTACCATTCCACCACCCAAATGAATACTTTTCTCATACCATCTGTGTATCTTTGATGTCCGCATCTCAAATTTTAATGTACATTTAAATCATTCAGGAATCTTGTTAAAAGTGGATTCTAATTACAGGCTGAGTCTGGAATGCTGCATTACTAACCAGCTCCAGGTGCTGCTGACCTGAGAGCCACACTGAGTATCAAGAATTTAGAGCACTCTGTGCCTTCTCTCGTATTTCCACCCACATGTAACTACCCGCCTATGTACCTTCAATCTCTACCTCTTTATTACTCTACTGGTACCTCTTTCTTTTTTTACATAGTTTATAAAATTTAAATTAGTTTTATTGGTACATTCTAGATATATGCAATGATCACATTCATCATAGGGAATTTCTACTGTATATAGCATATCATGATTCTTTTTTCCCAATTCCCTCCCTTCCTTTAACTTCTCTTCCCCTCATTTGCAAAAGCTTTGTTTCTACTTTTTTTCTTCTATTTTCTTTTCCTTTCCTTCCCTAACCCTTCCCCCTTCCTTGTTTCCCTTCGCATTTGAACATTTTCTTCCTATCTCCCAATATCTATCATACATTTTGGTCTTTATTTACCCTTTGAGTTTCTCACACCAGAGAAACAATACAATATTTACACATGTGTCGGATTTATTTCACTTGCAAGTATGGACTCAAGCTGACTCCATTTACCTATAAATGTCTCAAGTTTATTCTTGTTTATGGCAGAGTAGTAATCCATTGCATATATATTTTTAAAAACACACATATCTTTTTCTCTCCAAGTACCTGTTGATGGGCATTTGGGCTGTTTCCAAGATTTAGCTATTGCAAATTATACTGCTATAAACATGGGTGTACATACATCACTGTGGTATAATGTTTTTAGTTCTTTCAAGAAGATACCAAGAAGGGGAACAGCTGGGTCAAATGGAACCTGTAGTTTTAGCTTTTTGTGGAATCTCCACACTGATTTCCACAGTGGTTGCACAAGTCTACGCCCCCACCAACAGTGGAGAAGGGTTCCTTTTCCTTCCAGCAGACTTAGCGTTTCTGTTTTAATACTTAGATCTTTGATCCATTTTGATTTCAGTTTAGTGCATGGTGAGAGAGAGATGGGTCTAGGTTTAATCTTTAGCACATGGACAGCAAATTCTTCCAGCATGCTGGTGTCTCTTTCCATGTCACTATGTTCTCCTCTATTCTGACCAACTATGCATTCATCATTTTTCTTTTAGCATTGAATAATGCCACTGTTTTCCTCACTTTTTTCTTGTCTAGCAGTTTAATTTAACAAAACTCCTTTTGCTAATTCAGTTGGTCTCAATTTTACATTAAGAAAATAAGTTGATGAAATCAAGCTACACTGAGGTGTTAGTTGCTAAGAGCCAACTTATGTTTCCTTGGGGTTTTTGTCCATTGAATCTCTCAGAAAAGAAGTTTGGTGTAAAAAGATTTTCTTTAATTTACATCAAGGATGTCACCATGCAAGACCAGGCTTATGGACGGAGAGGAAGATACAAGAAAAGCACGATCTTCAAATATCTCAGAATGTTCCCTGATACAGGAAGGAATTACTCTTTTTCTCAAATTTCTCCTCTTTAATCACTTTTTGGGGGTTGAGTCTTCAAAATCCTATTCATTTATAAGAGGCACGGAGGATTATAAAGATTACATTTTATAGACTCAAAACTGGGACACAGTTATAATGACATAGAATATATGAAAATGTACTTGCCCGGAAAATTCTGTTTATAATGTGAACACTGTATAAAGTTCAGTTCTAGCATTTATATTATTTGTGAATTCTTAAGTTATCCAATCTTTTTAAATTTTGGTTTGTTTCACACCAAGTAGACATAAAATCTATTTCAAAGAGTGATTACAAGAACACTCCCAAATGTCCATAAAATATGACATTCCTTCATCCTTTTCAAGTACTACTGCATTATATCTTCACAACAATTTATATACTTCACAAAAATCTATGTGTACTATTTTTACTATAACTGCATAGATAAGAAAACAAAAATGATCAATAATTTACATAAGGTCACACAATTATTATATTGCAGAGCTGATATGCACTCAGGAAATCTGACTCCAGAGCTTACAACTTTTAGTATACATGCTGCCAAAGCAAGCATAAGCTTGCAATTTTTAACTATAGCACTGTTCTCTTCTAAACAAAGTATATCATATAATTTTTGAACCCAATTGCAATGACCAGTGGTTTTAGGCCTGGTGAGTACAAGCATATGAAAAGTGTGAAAGCAGAGCTTACAACCAATTTACCTTTGTGCCCTTACCTTATCCCATCCTAGGGAATGCAATTTGGTAGTGACTTTGGTATGTTTTAGGTAAGTAAATTTAAAAAAAGAATTCTGCAGTTAAAGAATTAAATAGTTTTGAATGAAGAAATACGGATCCCAGTCACTCAAAGAGTCATTAAGGACACAGAGTTTAATTTAAAAAGTGAATGGCCAAAATTTCCAAGCAAATTCTTCTATTCAAACTTCTTCATTATAACTCAGACCTCGCAAATCTTGAACTCCCCGATAAGATTCTATTTCAAACTTAGGAAGTCCATGATTCACTCTAATTATTCCTTAAAAGCATATAGCACATTATAATAAAATATTTGATCTTGGCCTTATTCTGTCTTATTATTCTAGAAAAATAGAAGAGGATATGAAAGAATTGACATTTCCTTTTTACATAGTTCTAAAAATATACTAGGATAATACCATGCAAAAGCAACAAAAAGTGTCCTGTCATCAAATCCTGTCTTAGGCCTATAGAGCCCAATGTGTCTCCAAAAGAACAATGCTTAGCACTACAATGGTGTTTCTCACAAGAATTCAATTTGTCATCGTTCTGTCATTCACCTGAACATGGTGTGGTGGTGTAGTGACATTTATCTCAACCTGCAAATAGTATGGAGAGTCACAAGTGACCAATCCATGAATACAGTTAGATTTTGTAATGTGGGTTACAAAATTAGAAATTAAAATAAATATTCAACTTCCCATAATTAGAGCTGGTCAATTAAGCCTCTAATTTCTGATCAAAAAAACTCAGTCTAAAGACTCAGAAATAGCTATTGTACCTGGAAAAAAGAGAGATTAACATATGTGATACAATTACACTTGTCTTCTGTTTCCAGAATTATCTGTTTCCCAAGAGGTAGATTTTTCAATATGTCTACATTAGTCATGCTGTAGGCACACCTGAAATATTTGATGATTCATAGTTGTCTATTCATACTGAATAATTCGGGACTAAAACTGATTAGAAGCAAAGCAAAAGGGGAGGCTTCCCTTACAATACTTAAGACTTTTACATAGCCAAGTAAGGTGAGAATGGCAAAATTAGAATAGAGTGGAAAATCCAGAAATAGTTACACATTTTTGAAGATATAACTTCATATATAGCAGTGGGGGGAAAAGTACAATAGCAGTGTGGGGAAAAAACTTCAACAAGTCTTGATGGGAAAACAGGTTGTTTCTATCAAGAAAAACAGAAATAGATCCCTAACTTACAAACAAGGTTAAATTTAAGACTAGATAATTTGAAGACAAACATGTAAAGAATTAAATTATAAGATTAATGGGCAAAGTTTTAATATCCATAATGTAGGTAGAGCTTAATAGAAACCAAACTAAATAGAAAAAATGAGCAAAGGAAAGCAGTTTACAGGAAAGGAAACATGAATGGAAGACATGAATATGATGAGATGCTCTTAGGTTTACTTATAATTAGAAAAATGAAAATTAAAACAGCAAGATACTGCCTTATATTAATCACAAAAAAATTGGCAGTTGAGAGTAGTAACAGAGGAAATTTTGTGTTGTGTTGAGAGGAATATAAAATAGTACAATCAGTTTGGAGAGAAACTGGTTGCATGTGGAGAAATTAAAAAGGGTTTTAGACAATTCTGATCCTAGGACTAACCAAAAGAAAACTTTCAAAGGTATATAAGATATATATAGATATATCTATGTATCTATCTATCTATATATGAATGATATATATTATATAAGATATATATTATATAGATATATACTATAGCTATTATATGTGTGTATGTGTGTGTGTGTGTGTGTGTGTATTACATGTCCGCACTAGGGTAGGGGTCATGAGTCCACTGCCTTTAAATGTGGTCTTCCATTATTTCAATTGCTATTTCTTGCTCTCAGGTAACATATCAACTTATACATTTTCCTTTTTGGTCCCAATGATCTTTCATCTTTACAACAACTAGAAATCTACTTCATTATCATTTAAAAATTTGTATTTTTGTATAAATACCAAATAGTTTCTCTAGTGTGAAAAACTATAATAGTACGTAAGAGCCTAATGATAGAACTGACCATGTTAAATAGGAAGAAAAGGGCTAAAGGTGTAGGGAAAATGGGAAGGGTAGGGGAAAGGTAATAAAGGAAAAGGAAAAAAATGAGAAAATGAAAAAATGGAAATAAAGTGTTTGTAAATGGGGAGGGGAGAAGGGGGTGAAGGCAGGGCATGGACAAGGGGAAAAAAATGAGAACCAAGACCTGTCATGTAAAGGTACAAGATCCCAATAATGAACGTAATTGTACTGTATACCTTAAACTCAATTAATTAATTAAAAAAAATGTATTTCTTCCAGCTACCGGGGGAGGAGCCACTGCATGCAGATACAATTAAACTTGTATTCTGTTTCCAAAAGTCTTCCCTTTAGCTCCCAAAAGAGCTAAAGCCCTGAGGTCACAAAGGCCAAATCAGCTACATGCAAACATGCTTCACAGCTGCTAAGGAGACTGCACATCAGTAGCAACTAGGAAAGGAGTAAAGGAAGGGGACAGACAGTGCAGAAGGGGGCTTTGTGGCAGCAACTCACCTGGACCCTGGCCGGTCTCAGAGATGGTGAATTTCAAAACTGTGTCCTGAGAGCTGAATAAAAGAGCAGCATCAGTGAGTGGTGGGAACCTGAGGAGAGAAGAGAACAGACTGAATGATAAATAAGTACTTTCCCATTTCTCTCCCAAACACCATAAATCACAACTATATAACATCCTGTACACTGCCCACCACCCACCGAGAGGCGCCCCCAACACCTCCTGCTGGGAACTACTGAAGGCAGTGACCCTGTGACTCAACCAAGTTCACAGGTTATAAAGTGTTGCTCTGGGCACATGACCAAAACAGGACCAAGGAAAGTTCATAGGCAAAGAGACAGAGTGGTGCCCTGGCCAGAGAGCATCTAGCAATGCGCTATACAGATAGTTCAAGAAGTAGAGTCCATAAAAAGGTACTAGACAGAAATCCAGGAGAGAAAAATTCTTTTTTGGAAGTATGAGCAGCAGAAGTACTCAATGTGAGGACAGTGTATTAGAACTAGAAGACAGGGTCGATGTTGGAGACTCAGCGACTCCTGAAACGTATCAAGGGATCATGGGAAATGAATCCAACAATGGGTAAATGACACAAAGACTAATTTAAGATTAAATGAAATTAGAGAAAAATTTTAAAAGGCCATGCTTCAGAATAGAATGTTTGCAGAAAACTCTCCAGGAATGGGGAAAAAAATTAAACATACAGGTAAGCAAGGCATATAGAACTCCACACAGCCAAGACCAAAAAAGGACTTCTTATGACACATCCTTATATAAATCCTAGAAGGCCAATAAAAGGGCAGAATCTTAAAGCCATTAAAGAAAAGTAACAAAACTTATTAAGGTAAATCCATTAGGACTTCAGCAGATGTGTCTCACCATAAATCTTAAGGGCCAGGAGTTCTTGGAGTGAAGTTCTTAAACCCTAAAAGAGAACCCATATAAATATATTCTACAGAACTATCTTACAAAATTAATGGAGAAATAAGGTCTTTACATGACAAAGAACAATTTATGAAATTCACAATCACTAAATCAACCCTTAAAAAGTTCTCAAGGATATCTGACAGAAACAATGAAGCCAACAACATCAAAAAGTCTAATAGAATGAATACATGAAGCAAGGTGTGAAGTTAACCAAAGGGAAAAAGGAAGGAATCAGCAACAGAAAAATAATGCAATGACAGGAACAGGTCAATACCTTTCAATAAATAACTCTCAATACAAATTTTTTCGGTTTTCCAATCAAAAGATAGACTGCCAGATTTGTTCAAAAAACAAAACTCATTGTTGTGCTGCACACAAGAGACATATTTAATCACCAAAAGAGGCTGTGGCCACCTCATATTGCACAGATAGGACGGAGGGAACCCCACCCTACCCACCTGGCCCTGCACTGCCTCTGCTGCATGGGAAGGACCCAAAAGATACAGTGATACACACATACCCATTTTATAGCAGCACATCACAATAGCTAACTCTCAGAAGCAGCCAATATGCCCATCAACTGACGAATCAGTAAAGAAAATGTGGTGTATATACACAATAGAATTCTACTCAGCCATAAAGAATAAGTTTGAGTCATTTGTAAGAATATGAATGCATCTTGAGACTTTAATGTTATGTGAAATAAATTAAACACACAAGCACAGACATTGCATGATGTTTTTCACATGAGAAACACAAAATACAAATGATTTTGAGAGCAAAATAAATGACATAATATGAAATAGGGAGATGGATCCTTTGCAAATAAGAAGGAGATCTAGAGATGGAGGGGGAAAGGAAGGGCATGTAAAACTACAAAGAATTAAGACATGGATAATTAAAACAATGCTGATTAGAAAAATAAAGAAAACTATCTCACAATAGTCATTTAAATAAATTAAAAACACATTACAAAAACACTGAAGTGTATGAAAGATTTTTCCGGCCTTTGTGAATACATACATGATCAAGAATTTATAGAATAAATCGTATCTCTGAATGTTTATCTAAAAAAATTTCTACATTATCATTTTAAAGGAAAACATACAACCTATTTGATAACTGTTCCATACACAGTTTTTAATTATTTCTGGTTAGCAAATCAAGGATAAAGCAAAACTCCCTGAACATATTCTACAGCAAATGCCATGCCTCATGTTAAACATTAGAAGCAACACTGCTACACAATTCTTGTAAAATTCAATGAGGACTATTATTACAATTACTAGTTAATATTTTATTGCATTATATACATTTTAAGAAAAATTTAAAGAGATGCAAATACAAAGAAAAGTGGGAGAAAAGGTGCTATTTCATGTAGCCTCCTTTACCAAGCAGCAAAAATAATTAGAAAAGACTAAGAGGAGAAGTATTCACTGCAGTAAGGAAGATTATAAAATTCCTCAAACTAAGCCTACAAAGAGAAATGTGTGAGGTCTGCTTAAAATGATTCAGTTTTACCTATAGACATGAAATAAACTTGATTAGAGAAACAAATTGCATTGTTAGTTGAGAAAACTCAATATTTTTCAAATATCAATTCAAACAAAATTTATAACTTTTCTATATTCTCAAAATCTTAACTAATTTTTAAGGAACTTGACAAGCTGATTTCTAATTTTAAAATGCTGGGGAAAATCCAGCAATATTTAGGAGAAAAAGAACTGTTTTTACTATAAAGGGGAAAGTTATCAGATAGTTGCTAAAAATGATCTGTGGGTTTTTCCCTTAAATATGTAATTATATTTAAATTCTTATGTAGAAAAGATAACAGTAGAAGAGAAGTTGAAATTGAACAAAATAGTATAATTTCCCTAAATAGCTGAGAAACAGGTTACATTCCCTAATAAAGCTATAACTAAACAAACACATACTGAACAGCATTACTTCAGAATATGCAAAACAGAATTCTTGCTCAGGGTGGCCCTATAAAAAAAGAGTTTTAAGTCCTATCTTTAAGCTCTTCCACACTCTTATCAATAGGACCAAAATGGCATCATAAAGGGAAAATAAAATCAATTGAAAGGACCAGGTGTATATTGAAAATATACTGAAAAAATGAAATGAATATAAGATTGATTTTTAAAAGGGAACACCAAACTGTAATGCCCTGTAAGAGAGGAAAACCTAAACATAAGAGCAAAGTAATGCCAAGGTAATTCCTCATTAATTAAATTTAATTCCTTAATATCTTCACATGCCTTTAGATGTTGAAGGGGTGAGACTTGGGCATTTTGCAGGAAAAGAAGCTGTCAAATCCTACTGCGACCCTTAAAAGGGAAATAATATCACTTATAAAGCATAGACTTAAGGTTATTTGAGCCAACCAAATCTGCTCTGGATACATTAAAAAACAACTAAAAATTTTGGACAAAATATATATCAAAAATTTTCTTAAGTGTCCTGAAGATCTGCCAAAATAGTAAAAAATACTCAGGCTAGAAAGTGAAGGAAAACATTGCCAGATCCTCTAAATGTCAACAGTAATTTCCAAAGCTTGCTGTGGTTTGGGAGACAGAAGGAATATAAAATACATCTAGGTGAGGATTTTAAAAGAACACTCTCCTTTGGGCTGGGACTCCAAAGACCTATACAGTTAGTTTGAGAAGTCAGGCATGACCCGCATCCCCATCTCACACATCTAGGGTATGGCTTTGACACCGAGCTAAGTAGCCACCAAACTGATAGTAAATGAATATGTGATTATAACAAGAAGGTAAAGTTACATTTATTCACACACATAGATAGGTGAATTATGTATATAGAGAAGCTACCACCTTTGGAAAGCAGTTTGGCATTGTACCACTTAGTTGCTAGCTACTCTAGGAGCAGAGATACCAGGAGTTGACATTGCTCAAAATTTTTCCAAACTGGAAATGACACTAATGTGTACTACCACAGGATGAATAATAAACGATGACATACTCACACAATAGGATGCTACACAGCGATGAAAATAAACTATTACCTCACTCAAAACAGATAAATCTTACAAATAGTGATCCAGAAAAGAATGCAATTTAATAGCATTCACATCAAAATATAAAAATCCAGCAAAAGCATATCATAACACTTTAAAAATAGTTATTAGAATAGAAAAAACAAGAACATGATTTTACACGTCAATAAATTGGTTACATCCAAGAGAGGGACACAGGCAGTGCGGACAGGTAGTGGGGAATTTCTTGTGCACTGGGTTGTAGCTAGTGATTATATATGTATTTATGTTACACATGTTCTTTACTCTTTTTTGCATGTATGACCTATTTTTCAATAAAAATTAAAAGTAAACCAAGAAAAAATAAATATTAGGAGGAGGAGAAAGAAAAGGAAGAGTGAAGAGGGGGAAGAAAAGGAGGAAAGGTGAGGGTATGTGGGTACACAGCACTCTAATTTGAATAGTCATGACAAATATGGAAATGTAGCTTTACAGCACTAAGACAATTCCTGATTTGAAGTACTAAAAGCTCCTGATTTTTCTGCTCTAAGTTTTTCAGTTTTAATTTTCCTTACATGTTTCTGAATTTTTTAAGTGGAAATGTAAAACCTGAGAAAATCTAAACTGTCTCCTACTATTAGTGTTATATGTATGTGAAAGAAACTTTCAGGGTCTTTGATGAAACCTACTTTGCTTCCTTACTAATAAAATAGAGGCATCTATCAATTAGATTTAATGAAAAAAGAGATAACTACACTATAAAAATACTCAACTATGAAAAACAATGATGTTGAGAAATCTGAGCAATGTTCTCTCTAAAAGGAAAAATCATTAGTAAATCTACAATTCACACACTCAACAAGATTGGGGGAGGTATTATGATTTATGACATTAGAACAGTTAAGAATGAGAAAAGTATAATATATGATCAGGGAATATTTTTAAATATTGAACAGGCATGATTGCTGCATTTTTTAGAAGGGGTCAGCAAGCAAGTGATTTGCCATGAGAAAAAAAATGAGATAATGAACAAAATGCATGCTGAAGAAAAATTAAACCTCTAAAGAAATGGCTCAACATAGCCCAATACAAATAAAATAGATGAAAAAAATATTAGAGATGTGGAAGAAAAATCAAGACCATGAAAAATGCATGTAAAAAGCATTTCCCTCAGAAAAACCAACAGAAGAAAAGCAAAATCAAAGAAATAAAATATAAACACATCTGAGACAAGGCTTGAATTTTCAGGGTGTAATGTCTCACTTTACCCACAATCACATATAATTTTTTAAATGGCATATCTTCATGGGACTTGTGAATTTTAAAAATTTTTTAAATAAATCCTACTAGCATCTCAACAGGAAAAAAAGGTGAAATAGAAAGGAAAAATACAGTCTTGTTTGTCTCAGATTTCAGCTTCATAACAAAAAAATGGTTATAGAATCTTGAAAACAATAAACATCAAAATTTTTTATTTGGTCAAGCAAGCATTCTTCTGAGAATCTGCTGAAAGACATTCTCAAACTTATGAGAACTCAGAAAATGTATCAACCACATTTCCATTCCTAAAAGTTAGCAAATAGATATAGCTGACTACTTTAATTGACCACAAAATGAAATTTTAAAAACTCAAAACTTAATAAATGGAAAGATGGTATTTAAAAATTGGCAGTATTAAAAACAAACAAAACAATCTAGATAACTTTTAAATATCCTAATGGACTTGAATGCAAAAGGTCACTTTTTTGATAGAGAAGCTACATAATATAAAACAATAAATTATAAAAGTTTAAAATCCCAGGTCATTAAAAATTGCAAAGGGAAAAATGACAAAATGAGGGAATTAGAAACATTCTAGTTTTCTTGTTTTGAAAAATGAGAGAGTTTAAAAAATATTTCATTTTTGACATTGAAAGTTATTTTTCACTTTTAAACAAATAAAGCAGAAAATAATCAAGTTTTCAATAAATAATTGTATTTTCTCTCCTCCAGTTCCTTTTTAACTGGCCTTTCATTTGCCAGCATTTTAAGCCAATATTAAGTGATAGTCTTATTTCTTACTTCAATCTAATTTTGTTTTGCTGTTAAAGAACATTATGAGCTTATACCCTAAGATAGATATATTTCACTTGTTACATTTTTGGCTTATTAAGAATTTATGTCAGAAATGGATGCTAAATTTATTAATGCTTCATTGAGTCTATAGAGATGTTCTACTACTGAGAGAACATCTACTACTGTTCTACTGATTTTTATAAGAGAGTAACTGATTTTATAAAAATTGATTTTTATGAAACTACACTATTTATTCATGGCAGGTTATTCTAAATATGTTGTGTGGTTCAATTTGCTGTTTTTGTGAACATATTTTTATCTTATGGATGAAAAGTATATTTTTGTCAGTACTTGTATCCGTCAAGTTTTGGCAGTAAGTTTATACAGGTTTGTAAAATGAACTTTGACACTATCTTTTAAAATATTTAAAATGATTTATATGGCCATGGGAATTATTATTTTTGTTTGAAAGGGAACAGACCTTTATTATTCTGGCCAGATGGCACTCCTGGAGGCAAGTAGCTCAGAGAGGCGTCAGCTCAGAGGCTTAGGCTGTTTTTATAAAGGGATAGGCAAGGTGGGGGTCTATAACAGATGCTTACACATGGGAATTATTTAAATCTAAAAATAAGTGCACTTTTAGATAATTCTTTCATAGATTTTAAATTGTTTCCATCATTTTATTTTATATCCTATTTATTCCTGAGTCAATTTCTACAATTTATATTTTTCTGTTAAATACTATTTTACTGAAAGGAGAGAGGAGAAACTCAGGCAGAGCTTGACCTACATCTTTAGATAAAGACAGAAATAAGAATCCAGAGGGGAAGAAGGCCACTACCATATGCATGCTAGAGTATAGTGAAAAGATGCTGACAGAATTCCATGCATCTACAAAGGGTACCGATACAGTACTCAACCAAGTATTAATCCATTTATATGTGTAAGACAGGGCCGAGGATTTAGCTCAGTGGTTCTGCTGCCTGCCTTGCAAGTGTAAGGACCCCAGTTTAATCCCTGGTACCCAAAACAAAAACATATGTGCAAGGCAAATGTCTGTGGCTGGGAAAGAGCCATTCAAAATCATTAAGCGAACAGAACCTGGCCCTCATACAGGACTTGAAATAGTGTTTGTTTTGATAGTACTGGATTAGCCATAGACTGGGCACTGCTCCAATTGCTATTTTTAATTTTATAGTTATTGTTCTGGTTAGCCAGAAGTTATATCCTTAAGGAGCTGAGGCCTAGTTAATTCCATCTCTCCTGGGTACCACTGTAGGTCTATGAATGTGGCTGTTTAAAAACATGTATAAAATCAGATAAATGTTTTAGCAAAGTATATCCCTCCCCCAAGTATCATAAATCTAGCTTTGTGGCTAATCCTTCCCAAAACAAATGAAGCATGGATATTTAATCCAAATATATTAGTTACATGTAGATTGTGTACTCCAGCAGAAATAATAAAAATAGAACAGTGTTATTACTGAGGCCATAAAATTCATTTGGTGAAAACTAATCTTAGTTTGCAATTTTAGTATATCAAAATGTTCACAATATTTATGGCTTCTTTTCAATTCACTGCTATATTTTTGGCGCGCAAGATTTCATTTGCACATAAAGAGGAAAGACAACAGCTTTATCAACAATATCTTATTTTTATCTTCTTTTAAGGTTCAGCATTACTTTTCAGTTTTTATTACAAAGCACAAACTTGTTTCTGCTGGCAATGGGAAGTGTTTTCATTTGTACTCTCATATGTGGGTTGGACTGCCAATTCATAGTTTGTGGTCTTTTCCTCAACGAATCAAGCAATACTAAAATGGAGAGAACATAAATAGTATCTCATAGCTGCATTTGAACCATGCTCAGGTAAGTGTTGAAATAATCTTTACTAAACAAATGAACAGGAAGCTGGAGGTAAGCTGAATGAAACTTACAGTGGTTCCCCGTCACAAGCCTCCTGTCCCTTCATTTCTCATTGGTGAGGTGGACATTTTCTTGGAAGCTACTAAGCATGTCAAAAGTAGAATTGCACTTCCAGGCTGTCTCAACACCTGGAGTGGTTACTCTACACTTCCCATAATTTAAAATATCATCCAACGATTTATTTTCCCAGGTCTGATTTTGGTAGAGACACATATTCATCATGGTATCAACTATAGAAAGTTTAGAATCTCACTTCAACAGAATTAAATCTGGAGATTTAGACTTAGATTTCCAGACTGACTAGAAGGCTAAAGTCATATATTGCTTTTATGACTTTAATAATCATAGGTAGAACAATTTTTAAAAAAAAATATGATTGAGGCCAGTTATGGTGCCACATGCTTATAATCCCAGCTGAGGCAAGAGGATTACCATGAGATCAAGACCAGCCTGGGCTACACAGTGCGTTCAAGGCCAGCCTGAATTGTATAACAAGACCCCGTTTCAAAAACTGAAAGAAGAGGAAGGAGGAGGGGAAGGAGGAGGGGGAGGAGGAGGAAGAGGAGGAGGAGTAAAGATTGGTTCCTGTCACAAGTTCAATACTGGAGACAAAATCCTACTACATATCTTGATATTACTGGAAAAGTAAGATAGCTGATTAATATAAAGCCGATGCTGTCATCATATTAAGGGGGAAATTAGGACATCTCATGGCTTATAATCTCATAGCAGACAGAAGTCAATGAATTGCTGCCAATTTGGAGAATCAAATGATGACATGATTGCTCTAAGGAGAGGAACACTACGAAGAGTTTAACCACAAATTATATCCAGACAACTGACACCAGAAAATAGTATGAAAGTTGTAGCCCACCTGCCCGAATGTGACAAAGCTGAGATTGGTTCTAGATTAATCAAGAAACACCATATTTTTAAACACACGTATCAGTTCCAATTCAAGATTCCTTGTGAAATTTCTTAGTTTAAAACAGCTGTCATTGTTGATGGATATTAACTATAGAAATGTTAATGATAAAATTGAGACTAGGCAGCACCCAACAAAGAATAACACAGCAGTTACCTAAAATGTCTTTTTAACATTTTACTGTTTCCATGGAGGAAGCTGAAGTGTGCGTAATAAAAAGATATATATACACTAGGTGAAACTAGGTACTGTGTGGGCTTTATCTTTATTCAATTATTCTACATACTATTTTTTAGGGGGGTATCAGGGATCGAACTCAGGACCTTGCACTTGAGAGGCAGGGAGCAGCACCACTGAGCTAAATCCCCAGCCCTCTACATACTATTTTAAAATATATTTCTGCTTATTAAGTATTTTTCTATAATTCTAAATATGACTCTTTAATAAGGGGGAACCTCCCCATTTAGACATTTTTCCCTAGAATTTCATGCTGAGAACTGAGTTAAGTAGATTGACACTTAAAATAAAAATAAACTGGGCTCTTCAGCTATGGTTTGCTTGGTCCAGGTGACTTTCAGATAGTATAATGAGATACTGTATAATCTTGGGTTCTAAAGGCCAAATTATCAGATTAAAATTATTTCCCTAAGAAATTTTATCATTTTAACACAGAGAAAATTACTTTCTTCTCTAGGCTTAAGTTTCCTCATCTATAATATGAGTATAACAATGATACCTATTTCATAGAATCATTGTAAAGATTCAAGGAGATATTTTATCTCATTGCCTGCTCAAAACTACTACATAGAAAATATTAGTTATTTCTATTACCAACATTAGAATTAGAAAGGAGCCTTAGCTATCAAATAGGTCAAACTTTTCTTAAAGTCTTTCAGTCTCATTCTTTTGAAGAATATTAGGCTAAACAGATTAAATGATTGGTCTAGTTTCCACTAATATTGTTATTTATCCCAAACACATAGCCTCATTTATAAAGGGCTGGGAATTTAGCTAGGTTGTTCTGCCACCTGCCTTGCAAGCACAGGGACCCAAGTTCAATCGCGATAAAAAAAAAAAAAAGAAATTTAAAAAAACTGAGAAGCTTTTCGAGTGATAAATTCCAATGTGAATTTACATTTCACTTAAAAAGTTTAAAATGATAATCTACATTGACAAGTCCAAAAATGTCACCCAATATTTTAAATATTTTTATAGAACTTATATTTGTTATTTCTTGCATGTGATAAACATACAAGGGATGGCACTCCCTTGAGGTTACATATGGCAAAGGTTGCCGTGTTGCTATAGTACAGCATAACATGGTGTAGTTGTATGTCAGACTAGTTTTTGCTAAAAACTGAAAAAAGGGACTATTTTTCTGGCTTTTAATAACTAAGTTGCCATGCTGTGAAAATGGCCTGTGAGGGGGGACATATGACAATGAATTGCAAGAAGTCTCTATGAGCTAACAGCAGCCCCTGGCTATTAGCCAGCAAGGCAACAGGGACCACGATCCACAGAAAAGATAAATACATAATAAAACTGTGAGGTTCATTTAGTGCAAATAGTTTTAATTCTTACACAATCAAAAATGTATCAATATGTTTTGACACTATTTTTGCTATTGTGCTTTGAAAAACCTTCCTGAAATGAAGATTATATGAAAATACACCTGTTAGGTTCTTCTAAATTCAGTGTTTCTATTTTTTACATTTAAAACACATTTCATAGTTTTGAAAGATGAAAAGTTTTATGGATGTGTGGTAGAATACAACTGTGAATTATTTCATATCACTGAACTTATACACTTAAAAATGGTAAAGATGGTAACCACTGTTACGTGTATGTTGCCACAATTTAAAATAATTTAAATCCCACCCAAGACAAAATTTAATCCACCTGTAACTCATTTTGGAATGTAATGATAATAGTATATATAAGATTACTATTACACATCATTCTTTCACAAAGTAGCCAATTCATTCAGAAAAAACTGCCCTACCAATTTGAATACTTCCTTGCACTTGTAATATACATCTGGTATTTCCAACTGTACACAGAGCTTGGCATCTGATTAGATGATTTCCACTTGCCTCTGTTTAATTCTCCTCACATCTAGAAGGATAACATAAACACCTCTGCCAGAATGCCTCAGGCCCTGAAGTCCAAATCCTAGGACTCAGGTACATGGAAAAACACATGAAGTTAAAATCTTTGCTTTTGGTGACATCTAGTGGAACATTTTAATAGGTTAACTTCTGTTCACTGTCAGGAATACACTTTGCTCCATGTAATCACTTAACTTCTTAAGTCATTGGGACAATTTCTTAAAAATAGCCTTATTGCATATTTGATGGTCCTCTGCCTCCAACATTTCCCTCTGGTTCATTGCTCAGGTGACAGGAGGCATAACGGTCATGTGCAACTCAGATCACCACTACTGTCTTCAAATGTTTCAATGACTTCAAGGTGGCAATAAAATAAAATATATGTGAGCTACCAAGATGGAAAATAAAATCAATAAAGATGGGGACTTTCCTAAAATTAACTATAAATAGAAACAAGTGAATCTAGACATTTAAAATGGACAGTATACATTAAACAGGAGCATCCTTTTTACAGGAAAAATCTCAAATTTCACATTATTTGGAAAGCTTTCTGCTAATTAGTTAATTCACTTAACACATTGCTTGTCTGATAACCATTCTCTTTGTTTTACATTCAGGTAGGATGATGCAGAGCAATCTGTTAGTCACATTAAATTGTAAGTGCCTTAAGGATAAAGCCTTAGGTTAATCAGCATCAGATCAAATAGCCCTGACACTTTTTCCAGTACTAGGGATTGAATCTATGGCCTTGCACTGAGCTACTACCCCAGCCCTTTTATAATTTTTTTTAAGCCAGGGTATCAACAAGTTGCTAAATTGTGATTCTCCTCCCTCAGCTTCCCAGAGTACTGGGATTACAGGTATGTGCCACCAGGCTAGACTTCCTGACACCTTTAAAGAGTAACTGTTTTTGTGATGGTAGATCTGAGACTTTAAAAGGTCATCAGTGAGCTGGGGATTTAGCTCAGTGGTTCCACTGCCTGCCTTTCAAGCACAAGGATCTGAGTTTGAACCCTGGTACTGGAAAAAAAAAAACAGGCGGCGGGGGGTGTCATCAGTGTAATTACAGTTCATTCCAAGTCATGAATCAAGTCAATCCATGACTGCTTCCCTGCTGCTATATTTTACAGACCTTGAACTGATCTCATGTTGTCTTATTTGTTGGCTCATGTTTTTGTGTTCATTTCTGCTTTCCTGATAATTAACTTCAAGGTATGCCCTTAAATTAGCATTTATTAACAATTCATTTATATTCCTTCACATTCACCTATATAAACTCAATGAAAATTATCTTGCTATCAAAAGAGTAGCACTAAGAAAACCGCAGTCTTCATTCAATGAGAATTTACTATGTACACGGTTATATATTCTCCTTTAACTTCACAGCAATCTAACATTTAGCTATCCTTCGTATCTTATTTCAAGTATCACTTCATTAAGATTAAACCTGCTGATGTCTTACACTAAACCAAATCTTAATTACTACATCTTATAGCACTATTATCTGTCATAGTGCTCATGATAGTTAAAATTTTATATTTTATATATTTGAACCAAAGTTTATCTTCCTTTTTTAAATAATATCTATTAGAGGCTTACTAATGCCTACTTCTATTTAACAGTATGTCTTAAATGCTTAGCTAAAATTCATCTAAAATTAATCCCTGCCAGATTGGCCTCCCAACAAAGGACTGACTTTCTGCAGCGTTCGCTACAAACTGATTATGCCTATTTTTTTAAGGCAGTAGATCACAGCTCTATTGCCTGGGTTACAGTTGCCCCCAAAGCCATAATGTTAGTGTTTTCCTAATCATGAAGACATCCACAAGTTTGCAATACATGCAGCTGCAATTCCACGACTCTGACCTGAGCCCCGCAACAAGTTAGAAAATATCATTCACAGTAACCCCTTCTTTACAATCCCAGTTTACCTTCTGCTGCCTTTGCTTTTTCCAGCTATTGACAGCTGAGCTGGCCAAAAACCTCCACCAGGGGACTCAATATCCTATTTTCAACTACTGTAAAGTACAGCAGACTGATGTTATTATCAAGGCCTCAATTCCTTCAGATTCCTAACCATGAGTACTAAGTGACAAGAGGGTTATAGCCAAGGTTTCACCATGAAATATTGGTATTATGTTCTCATCCCTAATTATGCCAACTAAATCTGATATTTCCTATATCATGCAACTCAAGCACCTCAAGCCTCAAATGTAGTTCCTTTCCCAATCTTGCTGTTTCTGTGAATACCCCTGAAATGCATCTAAGCAACCAGTAATTGCTGCTGTTGTTTCTGTGAATCTTCCTTAGTGAAAATGAATCTAGTAGCCAAGTATGGGTGCTGCTTTGCTGTTTGCCTTGATAGCATGATATTAGCACAGTGATTGATATGTGGTGGACATTACATTAATATTTAACATTAGACCCAAGAGTAGATGGATAATCTCAAGAGGCAGACATTCTTGCACCTATTTTATAAATAAGGAAAACAAAACGGAGTGAATAAGAAACCTGACCAATATCATATTGTTAGTGGTGGATACAACATCTGAATTCAGTTCCACCAGATCTTGTATTACTTATTTTAAATCACATTTTGTTGCAACACAGGGACTTCCTTAGTGCACTAGCCCCTGGGTCAGCTGTAAGTAACAATAATTATGACATTTCACAGTAGGTACTCTTTGTAGGGTAATTTTGAGACTATGCTCGTGCTGAAGAGTAATTTTTCTTTTTCTTTTTTCCTTAGGGTGCTGGGGAGAGAACCTGGAGCTTTGCAAACACTAGGCAGGAACTCTATCACTGAGCTATATCACCGACTGGAGAATAATTTTAAACCTTGCAAGATTTGAAGAAATCAAGGTCTTGATAATTACTTCTGTTTACCTCATTTCAGACTAGTAAGAATTGGATACGGAGCCTGCTGGTTAGTTTTTATCTATTACATACCTTGCTGTTAGGAGGTAAAAAGCAGACAGCAGAAAATAAATCAAAATTGAAAAGACTCATCTATGACTCTAGAATTTCAATATTGGAATTAGTGGGAATTGAATGATAATTTTCAAAGCACTATACTAGGTACTTTGTAGACATCATCTTACGTAAAATTTTCACAATCATGAAATTTGCATATGAAAAAACTGCAAAATCAAAACTTTTCATTGAACATGCCACATAAATAACAGAATGAGGACTCATACATAAGACCAAATAATAAGTTACTTTTCTACTAACCAAGCAGCCTCCAAACAAAATGGGAATGTACATTATTTCTTCCTAATATCTTTTCTAAGAATTTCCTAATCAGGTTTCAGATTTCTCATTCCACTTCAGCATTTCAGGAAGTATGACAGTCGGATACCTTCAATAGTTATCACTGCTTTGTAGTTCTTCTAGAATTGTTTCCCCCTTGATAACCACATTCAATAGCACTTACAAATACTTAGAATCACTTTTATATCATTCTTAAGGGCTCTACCTTGTAAGAGAAATTAGCTTCAGAATCAGTTCTCTTTGGTGAGTCCTTAATTATGCCCCAGAAAGAAAAACATTTATGACAACATAGTAATTGGCCCCTGACAAAGAAACATTCTGAGGAGGAAAAAAAAATCACTGTTAAGGTAAAAGATAAAAGGGGGGTAACTACAGAGAGCATGTAACAAATGTGAGAGAGCCCCAAGTTAGGAGACATAAAATCAGGAGTCTTCACCCTCTCAACATCTTAAGGCAAGGGGAAGGGAGAGCCATTTCCTTTTGTAAAAGGGAATTCTAAGTTCAGTTTTCTTTAAATAGCATCGGGAAGAGGATTCCTGCCACAGAAGGACTCCAGTTGTCCTCAGAATTCTAAAATACTTAGTCCTCACTTGGTGGGGAAATATTTAGTAATGCCCTTAGCAAAGCATTTAGCTGAACTATAGGTAGTTTGGATGCTTCTGGAACCATTTTGGACAAAAGGAAGGTATAGGACATAGTCTCAGCAGTAGGCAAACAAAAGCTCAACATACAAAAGGATTTTGGTTGTGGTAGATTGTTAAAAAAATTTACCCCATGGATGAGTCCTGGGAAACACCTGATATGCTCATGCTCTCATTTTGAAAGTGATTATTGAAAAAAAGAGTTCTGAATTCCTCACAGATAATTTCCAAATGTCTAAGCCTCATTTATCAATCATTTCAATATTGAGAAGCTTATCATGCAGGAAAGGTTTTTATATTAATTGGGGAGTATTTCATTGCTATTATGCTTCAAAATAAGGAAAAGAGGGAGAAACTACAACTTACTCTAAGATTTGTTTCTTAGATATCTGTTCTACTGTTGAGGTTATGGTCAGCTAGCAATAAGAAACATCTAGGATCAAGATCTAGAAACAGAGACAAACAGGGCAAGACATTACTCATTTATAAGAGAACAAAGATAGGTTGGAGAATTGTTTTAGCAATAAGTATTGCATCGAAAAGAATTTCAGAGTAACAGTTAACATTTTATTCCTATGTAGTTATTTAATTCTGGGTGCTTGCACTAAATAATGGTTTTTGTACTAAAATGTTATTATATAATATCTATATAGAATTAGATACCAAGGTACATACAATTTTTCCTTAAAAATCTGTCTTTTTAAACATTAGATTGTGAAACCCCATTAATTCTATCTCCCTTTTTCCCTCAAGCTGATTTTTTGTGAATCACTCCATATTTTTACTATATATTTATTCAATTTTTTCATCTAACAAGCATTTTAATACTTACCCATGTTGATACATGTGGATCTGGATGATCCACATTAACTTACTGAAGTCCAGTATAAAAATAAATCTGTTGATGCACACTCCATGTGGGCTGTTTATACTTTCACAAAGAATGTTGTAAAGATCAGTTTCGTGCATATCTCCTTGTGTACATGTGCAAATTTCTCTAGGTTCTTTTCTTGAAATGGAATTTCTGGATCAGAAGGTATGAACACTCCAAAGTTTACTAGGCATTGCCAAAACTACTTTCAAAATGATTCTGTCAATTTAATATACCTACCAGAAAGGTATTAAGTTCCTTTGCCCATTTAAAAAATATTTTTTCTGATTTTTAAGCACTCTGTTGAAGTTATTTCAATATTCTTCCAATTTGACATTTCATTTTAATACTTTCAGTATACCTGAACGGCATGAAAACGTTAATCAACATTTTCCTTCTAAGTTTGTACTTTAAAGTCTTAAGAATAACTATGTCAGGATGGTAATGCATTCCTTTATTTTCTTCTAAATGTTTAAAAAATTTCCTCTTCACATTTATGTTTTCAAATCATCTAAGTTGTATTTTTGTGTGTCCTGTGAATTAATCTCATTTCACCTTTTTGCAAAGAGGTATTCATTTTTAAAAGTCCGTTATTTCACCACCAACTTTTAAGACTACCTGTCACAAAACATGTTTTCATGTACAAGTAGGTCTGTTTCTAGGTTCACAATTTTGGTTTACCGGTCTATCTGTCCTGGTCTGTTGAAATTACAGTTTAAATGACTAGAGGTTTGTTATAATTCTTGCTATCTGCTGGGACAAGTCTGTTTCTCAGACTTGCATTGGCTCTTGTTTATTCCATCATTTAAATTTTAGGATTAGCTACATCTCCCATTAGTGTTTTTCTTTTCTTTAAATACCATGTTTCTTTATAATTTGTGATGAAATGAAGCTGTTTTTTGTCTTGTTTTGTGGTTGGTTTTTACAAAATCTTTTGTATTCCATTACTGATCAACAACAAAGGCATTATTAGGAAAGGGAAGGGAGATGTGTCAGAAAAATTATGCTGTAACTTCATCTGAGGTTGTATTGCTTTACAAATTAATTTGGTCAGGTTGAGAATAATAAATCATATAATGTGTATCTCCATATAGTTATTTCTTGTCCGTTAGTAAAGATTAACAAGTTTTCCATAAAGGCCTTAAGGATTTTTGCTAGGTTCCCAGATTTTTAAAAATCTGTTTGATGCATTTGATCTTCTAGCTCACTAGTGTGGCTTAACCCCCAATTCACTATTTTGTCCAAAACACCATGTTTTTAGAATTGTGTGTTGCATTCAGAATTCTTAAGTACACTTGTGCTGTTCAAGCATTAATTTGTTCCTTCAGCAAATAGTACACTGAACACACCTTTCTCTCAATTAGGGGTACTCCAGGGGTGAAAAGAAATTTTTTCATTCCTTTTGAAGCATGTAGGAAGAAATCACGGATCTTCCTCTGCTTACTCCCTTCTTAAAGTAAGGAACATGTAAACTCAAACTCTTGCCTTTTGTGGATAGGAAGACCCTAGACCTTCACACCACTTTGAAATCCTAGGATAGCTGAAATGCTGACCTCTTTCAGGGATTCTCTAACCTTTGCTTCTGAGAAGCTGCTCACATTTGATTCCTGCACCCCTGTGAGAGCCCATTCTCTCTACAAGAACCAATTTCTTGGAATTAGAAAGTCACTATGATCCCAAATCCACCACAGGTACATTTTTTTTACTTGTTTTAATAATTTTTACTTGTTCAATAATTTGTTAGCGGTAATAAAAAAGAATGCTATTAGTTGATGTTTAATGTTTTTTTGTTTTGTTTTGTTTTGTTGTTTCCAGCTTTGTGGTTAACTGACCAAATTTTTAATGTAGTATTCCATTGTTTAAAATACGTGTGGTTTTTTTTGTTTTTTTGAGGGGATAAACTCTGCCAATCCCCAAAGAAAAGGCAAAAAGGCAAATTATGGACAGCACTATCCATCCACATTTTAAAATTTAGTACACAGAGCTTTTTTTAAATAAGCATCTAAGTGGGTTTTGTTGGTGGTGGTTGGTTTTTAATACTGCAAACACTGAGATTCATCTAAAAGATAGTCTGAAATTGAGTAACATACACCAATTCCTCCCACACTTCTCCCAAAAACCTAGTTGATTTGAATGGGCAAAATAAATCCATTTTCTTTTTTTGTAAAGGCAGACGTTTGTTAAAAAAAAAAAAAAATCTCAGAACTGTTTGCCTCATTTATCAGAAAATTGTAAAAGACGCCTTTAGAATTTCTACTTTGAAATATAAAAAGACAGCACGCAGGTTCAAGTCATACTTTTAACATGAGCTTGTTGAAAGAAACTTTTAACAATTCCAAAAAGAATTAAACGAGTTTTAACCATTTTCCTCTCAAAAGCATAAAAAGGGGAGAGGAAGTTAACAGGAATTTCGCAAAAGACAAAACAACTCTTCTTTGTAGTAGTCCTAGGCAGCTACCACAGAACAGGTTCTTCTCCGGACAAGAGATTTTGGTCCCAAGTCCATTCCTGCTCAGTACCTGCTCCGGACTCCTCCTCTCTCGGAGCGGCTTCCAAGGCGGCCTCCCCTGGGGGGCGCTCTGCGGCCAGACCGGCTGTAGGATTCCCGCTCAGGCGGGTAACCCCTTTCCATGGGAGGGGGGATCCCGCGGTCTCGGCTCCCCGAATAGCGGTCGCCACGGTCGCCACGTCCGCCGCTGCCGTAGCCTTCGCGGTAGGTGTCGGGCGACCA
>NW_022900928.1:22038743-22040234 GCF_012274545.1 Fukomys damarensis
TGGTGGCCTGGGCCACTTTGATGGCCTTACCATCCAGGGACTTGCCGTTCAAGTCACGAACGGCGGCCTTGGCGTCCGCGGGGCTCTCGAAGGTGACGAACGCGAAGCCTCTGGACTTGGAGGTCTCTCTGTCTTTCATGAGGAGCACCTCGATGATGCGGCCATACTTGCCGAAAGTGGCCTCAAGCCCCTTCTCGTCAGTTTCGGCGCTGAGCCCCCCAATGAAGAGCTTCCCTGGGCGGTCGGCTTCAGCCATAGCGGGTTTCGCAGGCCGCGTGGCGAGAAACAAGATGGTGAGGAGACGGCGATGGCGGCGCTTTGTGAGAGCCCGCTGGTCGACGGTGCCTCCTACTGGTTGGCTGGCGCGTCGCGGAGCCCAGAACCCCAGCTTCCCCTGCGCGTCGGTTTGCGGGGACGGCGTCCCGTGTGGTCCGCAAACTTGTGGCTGCTACGGGTTGTGATTGGCTGGCAGACCCTGCAAGCTGCCCGCCGTCAGAAAGTCGGGTTGGGGCCTTCACCCCGGGGTTAAACTTGGACGGTTGACCCCAGCCGGCAACGTCTTCAGCGCAGCGACTAAATGAAAGCCGTTAGGTGGGCGGGGGGGGGGAATATTTCCCCATTCCTCGTAACGAGAATTGCGTTATATTCCAATCCTAGTTACCAGCGCCATTTTCAAACAAAACAAATATTAATTGAATAATGAAAATAGGAATTAGTTTTAAAGTCTTTAACATTTAATAAAAATGCAGGGGTTGTTTGTTTGTTTTGTTTTGTTTTTCTGCACGTCAAAAGGGAAGAGAGACTTGGTGGATTGGTGGGGGTGTGCGGGGTGTTTGGTGAATCCAGGTCATTCTTGGGCGTGAACCGTTTTTTCTTATGTACCATTTTCTCCAATTTGTCATCTTTTAAAGGTTTATAGTTATGTTACATTCAAACTGTTCTTAACAGAAAAAGAAAAAGCACAGAAAGTTGACTTTAGGACGAAAGGCAAAACATGAGAAGAGTGGGACCCAATGCCAGTCCCACCTGGATTCTTCACTGCAGGCAGCAGTTTGAGCCTGACACCCTAGAACTTTCGATCCTTCTGGAAAGAGACAGCAATCTCAGCAAAGCAAAACTCCTGGGTTCATTCAAACAAGTTTTATAATTCATATTTGTTCTTTATGATATTCTCTGAATAGAAATTAATGTAAAAAGTAAGGATGAGCAAATCTGTGCTTGAAATAGTAAAATTTAGCCAGGTGTGGTGGCGCAGGCCTGTAATCCCAGCACTTGGGAGGCTGAGGCAGGAGGATCCCAATGAGTTCGAGCTAGGCTGAGCTACATAGTGAGTTCCAGGTCAGTCTCAACTATATAGTGAGACCCTGTATCAAAAAAAAGTGGGGGACAGGAATTTAGCTCAGCGGTTTGGTGGCCTGTCTTGCAAGCGCATAAGACTCGAGTTCAATCCCCCGTACCAAAAAAAAAAAAAAAAAAAAAAAAAAAAAAAAA
>NW_022900928.1:22040255-22053305 GCF_012274545.1 Fukomys damarensis
AAAAAAAAAAAAAAAAAAAAAAAAAAAAAGAGTAAAATTTATACTTAGCTTTTCTTTACCATATTAATGTATTTTGGGTCTGTTCAAAAAGCATAAATTTTTCAAAGGCTTTTATAAAAAAACGAACGAAAAGTTTGCATGTGTATACATATGCTTCACATGGTTATATGGGTTTATGGCAATATCTATGAAAAAGTTAATGAAAGCAAGCATGTTGATATTTCCAACTTTAATGGGTTCACTGTTACGGTGTTAATTTTTTAACAAGCATGAGTGGAAGTGAGTGTTAAATGCCTCACATCATTTCCTATTATGAACTACAGTGACACATTTTTATTATAAAAACATTGTATTTCAGGGTAAACTCATCTGTTTAGGATGTATTCATTTTCTAAAAAGAAAATTTTTCTTTTTACAAAATATTTTACAAAAAATATGTATTTAGTGAATCAGTTTGTTTTGATTCCCCGTATTTTAAAATTTTTAATTTGGTCTTTGCAAGATAACTTTTCAAAGAAAATATACATTGCTTTAAATTTCAAATTTTAGGGGGGGCATAGTGAAACATGCCTGTGATCCCTGCACCCAGGAGGTCAAGGCCAGCCTGGACTACATAGCGAGACCCTGTCTCAATTTTAAAAAAATTTTTTTTTCAAATTTTATTACATCTCTTCCCTGTTTTGCCCTCCCCTTTCCCCCCTTTTTTGTGCCAGTCTTGCTAAAAGTTCTTTTGGTTTTCATCTGTCTGTACATTTGAAAAGAACCAGTTTTCAGCTTTGCTGATCCACCATTCTCATTTTGATTTGGCTGTCATTTTTAAGATGTTTTTTAGCCATCAATATTTTATTACAATTGTTACCACTATGTAAATTTCAAATCTTCCCAATTAAAAAAATACCAGAATTTGAAGTCACTAAGAACTGTGTGTTAATTACCAGGAACTGAACTCAAGAACTTCCCACTGAGCTGCATTTCCAGTTTTTTTTTTTTTTTTCCCCCCAAGTCAGGGTCTTGCTAATTCACTAAATTTCCCTAGCCAGGTTCACACTTGCTATCCTTCTGCCCAAGACTCCCAGAGTGCTGGGATTACAGACATGCCTGAGCCAACATCCCCAAGAACTGTTTTTAAATTTCCTGTAATAGCGGATTTGTCAATCTTTGTTTTAATGTCCACTTTTGCTTCATTTAACTCAGATATATAAAAATGGAAGTCACGACCTATTTACATAGAAGTAACAATTATACTTGAAATTACTGATGTACTAAAAGCCCTACTTAAAAAAATTCATCCATTAGACCAGTAGTTTGCTGTTTTTATAAAAATTTTTAGTATTGACTTCTACATTTTTCCATTTTTCTTTTAATGAATATTAAGACCTATTTCCACTTTGAGTGTGATTTTTGTTTTTAAAAATGTCCTCCATCCAGTCAGTCCAAACGTGCTTTGGGCCCAGACCCCAAACTACATCTGGATTCCATTTACTTACCTACTTACATACTGCTGTTACTACCTTCATACAAACATTCACACCTTTGGTGATATGTGTGCACATATATCTTGCAATAAGCAAGAAAGTCCACCACTGGACTTACCAGTTGGGGATCAGGAGATGAGGCTGATGTATGCAATAGAGGTATATGTGTTTTCTGTTCATTTTTAAAGAAAACTACTTTAAAAGTGGTGCGTGCAGAGGACAGAACAATGAGAAAAACCGAGAGTAGACAGGAAAAGACTGAAGATGAGAAAGCAAAGATCTTTTCCATTTGGTTTTCACTTATTTGTTCTTTCATTCCAGAGGTATACTGATGATAGATGGATATAGACAGTTGTACTGGCTTTGCCTTTTTCATTCTTAAAAGTTTTTTTCCAAGGCTAAAATTGATGGAATTTGGAGTGAAGTAGTGACTACCATAAATTATTTGATTTTCTGCCCATCTAGAATTAACTGCTCGAGTCTGGGTGGCCATTTTAGCAAAGAAAGAGGATTTGTGTCAGCCTGGCTCCAGGCCCATCCCTCACTTTTGGAGGAATCAAACGTAGGTCATTACATTGTTGTAGAGCATTTGTCTAGCATAAACTACAAACCCAGCTCTGGGCTTAACATTTAAAGAAAACTGGCATTTACATTTAGCCTTTGTAATTTTAAGCCCCCACCCAAGAAATCCACCTTCGTTGCTGGAGAGATCTTGTATAGGGGATCTTGGAGGAGGGGCCCATCTGAACCCAATCTCTCTGCCACTATTGCCAAGATGCCAGATGTGTGAGAAGAGTTATGTTGGGGCTTGCACAGCAACCTGGCTGCCAAGTGAATATCACAAAGGGACCGGCAAGTGATGCCATGTGGAAGAAATGCTCAGCTGAACCCTTTCTGACTTCTCATTTACCATCATGAAATTTAATGAAAAGGTTATTAAAGCCACTAAGTTGTGGGATGGTTTATTAGCTTTTAAGTAACCGGAATTGTCTTTCTCAGAAAATTTTATTGTGCCACACTTTTGCCAAATGGAGGAACACATTTTTGGCTCTAACCCCCATAACCTTTCATCCTCTTAAAGAATATTAAGACTGCTTGGCTTCAGAAAGTGTACATTGAAGGGGACTCATTTCTACAGAAACTAGTCATTTGCACATATTAATTAATGTACCTAAGAATTGCTTGGGGATTTAAAATGCTGGTTTCCCAAGAACCTTCACCCAGATATTCTTGTTCAGTAAGCCCTGGTATAGAGCTCAGGAAGCTGCATTTTAAGATAGACAACCAAGTGATTTTGACACCCATGGTTCCAAAAACACATAGAAAGGCAATCTAATAAGATGTCACAGACAGTGAGGCTGTGAACGAAGAAGCCATGACAGTGTGAATGACAAGGTTACCAGTCTTCTCTGGTCCCATCTCAAAGTGTCCTTTCTAAGCTTCTAAAGTTCTTAAACTCTGAATCCAATTAAAGTTAGTTTTCAGAGAACTTGGTTTTTCATTTTATTTTAGCCTCTCAAATTTTGTCAAGCAGAATGGATGTTTTATAGAGAAGTAACTAACCTGTATCTTATAGATGTCAGGTGCAGTATCTCTGAAAATAGAGTATCACAGAAGTCGAGAACCAAAGTCTTTGCAACTCTTGATTTTTATTTTTTTAAAGGAATATAGGTTCTTTAAATCAGAAATACCACCACCAGGACCACCATTCTTTTTTATTATAAGAGCTGTCAATGACCAACTTCGGATTGCTGACTCTCACAGCTTCCAGCAGCTTCTGGGCTTCCTTATCAAATGTATCTTTCCACAACCTGAGAAAACACAAGGGAACATGTCTTTTCCTGCACTCAGTTTACCCATAGCCTTCTACTTTCTCTGAAGTATTTCAAGAGGAAAAAAACTATCAAAATAGAAAATATTAACATGAATGGGAAGTGGGAATACAGTCAAGGCAGTAATAAGAGGAAAACAGAACTTGAGTATAAATACATTAAAATCAAGGAGGAAGTCCTCAAACAGCCTTCCATCCAAACAAAATAGTAATGATAATGAAATAGCTAGGACATTATTATTCCAAGCACTGTTATAAGTACTTGGCCTACACTGACTCAGCTATACTCATAATAATGTCATAGGTATATTTTTATCATTTCACCCATTTTATAGACAGACTAAATTTTAGTAACAGGTAGGAAAAGAATTCAAATTCAATGAGTCTAGCTCCAGAGTGCCCTACTCTGAACCACTACACGGCACTCTCAATAACATTCAGTATTCCAGGATTCCCACAGAGCCACAATCAAGTCGAATCGGAGACCTACCAACAGATCCCTCACTGCAAGAAAAGCCCTCTAGAAGCCACACAGGACTTACCCTAGAACTTGTAGTTTACATTCTGCACTCCTCAAGACTTCACATAAAGTTCTTAGTCCTTCATAGCCCAAGGTATTCTGTGTGAGGTTCATTTTTACCAGCTTTTGGTTGCTGAGAAGAGCGGAGGAGAGATCTTGACAACACAGGGAAGTCAAACCACAGTGTTCCAGCCTGTAGGGAAGACAAACATTAAAAATGACTATCTCATGACAGGAAAGATGAGATTTGTGGGCTTAGAGGGGAGGGTAATTGCAGAAACTTTAAAAATGAACACAGGGTAAGGACAAGTACTTATAATATCATTACTAGGTATTTGTAGGCTGAACATATCGCTTCCTAAATCATATAGTTCAAGGAATAACAAGCATACTACCAAATACTAGGACTATGAAGCTGGTGAAATGAACTAATGATCATTAAAAATGCAGCAGCATAGATTTTCAGAAATTTGGTACTGAGTGTAATACCATTTATGCAAATAAAAATACTAAAGAATATTACATCTTTTACAAAGCTATACAAACTTCTATAGAATATTTCAAATAGATCAGTTGCCTACACATGGGAAGAATTGCTAATAGAAATTTACCAATCGACCAACCAATCAAAGGTCCTATAAAAGCCAATGATCATATAAAGAACTGAGGAAGTATGTTAAAGTGTAGCTTTTGCACATGTTCCCCCAATCCTTATTTGAATTTTCACCTCTGTTCACTTAGTCATTGAAAAATTGAGTGTCTATAGGTGCTGAGCATATAAAACTTTTAAAAAGTTGCTGCCCACAGAATTCAGGTGAACACTCTTAATTGAAATAACTAGGACACACATGTGTAAATATTGAATAGTATCTGTGGTGTGAAAAATTGTAAATAAGGTTCAGATCATATAAATGATAATGTGAAAGTGGAAGAAAAGAACTAAAGGAGTAGGGGAAGTAGGAGGAGTAGGAGAAAGGAAAGAAGGGAAAAGAAAAAATGAGAAAAGGAAAAAAATGGTAACAGTCTTTGTAAATAGGGAAGGTTGGAGGGAGGGGAGGGGTATGGGGAAAAAAGAACCAAGATACATCATATGTAAAGGTACAACATTCCAATGATGAATATAACTATACTGAATACCTAAAAAGTACCGATAAACTTAATGAAAAAAAAATTCAGGTGAATGCAGAAGACAAGTTATAAAGATACATAACTATCACACAAGTACACTGTAGAATAAAGTACTGTAAGACAATGTGTGGGAGATTATGAATACATCAGGATTAAATTTGCAGTAATAGTTTCAAGATGTTAAAAAATACACAACTATAAACCATATATATAGTATACAACATATATATATCTATATATATATATATATTATACAACACACGCGCACACACACACATATAGTATACAACTATAAAGTATAGGAAGCCCAGTATTGTAATGGAGCTTTTAACAGTAACAAAAACATAGGTAATTAAAATTGGTAATTCTGTTGGCCAAACTGATAATACTGTTTTATGTTGCTTTAACAGAATATCTAATCATATCTAATGATAGATAATGTAAAGTAAAAGGTTTATTTAACTCAGTTTAGGCAGTTAAAAAGCAGAGTGCCAACATCTACACAGATCTTGTGAGGGTCTTCCACTGCATCACAATGTGGCTGCTTCATAATGGTGAGGATGTACACAAGAGTGAGAAATCACATAAAGACAGGAAGCCAGAGACACTCAGGAGCTAGACTGACTCTTTTTATACCCCTTTGTTGAGGGAATTAGCCAGGGTCCTTCAGTTACTAGACGTAGTTACTTCTGAGGATGACACCCCCAATGACCTAACTACCTCCCCCACTGGGTCTCACCTCTTAAAGGTTATGTCACTTCAACACATACTGGGGACCACACTTCTAGTATATGAACCTGTGAGGGACACATAATATTCAAACCCTAGTATACTGCAACCTACAACTCTTCATATTCTGTAAATGTACTATGGAACAAAGAAAGTCTGATTATATAGTATACAGCCTATGAAGCAAATGTCAATGCTTAAAAAGTTAAAATCATGTACAGTATGTTGTCAGATCACAATGGTAGAGTTATAAAAGAAACACCTCATTTAAAAATTGAATTTTGGGCTAGGGATTTAGCTCAGTGGTTCTGGCACCTGCCTTGCAAGCACAAGGACCTGAGTTTGAACCCCAGTACCAAAAAAAAAATAATAATAATAATAATTAAAAAAATAAAAATTGAGATTTTACAATAGCCAAAGTGTACAAGGAAAAATATAGTAAGGTACATTTAAAATATTTTATATTAAAAAGGAAAGTATTATCTAAGCATCTAACTCAATTTAGAAAATAGTAAAATAAAAATATAAGAAATGATTTTAAAAATAGAAAATATACAAACTATAGCATCAGTTTTGTGTTTTGTGAGGAAAAAAATGCAATGTGAAAAGGCTTAAATTACTCATACCATATCAGGATTGAAAAAAACCCATACTATGATTTAAAAATTAAGCAAATATTAGAAACTTGCCAATAAAATTGGGTGAGATGGATGAAATATAACTTAAAAGTTGAAGAGAAAAAAAATTTTAAAAATTGAATCAGATCAAAATAATCTACACAAGGAACTAGATATCTTAAACTTTTACAAACTTCAAGGAATAATTTATCTTACCAAATTACTTGTATAGGAAACTATAAAAAACATTCCTGAACTCATACATAATTACTGTAATTTAGATACAAAAATGTAATGAGGACTACACAAGGAAATTATGAGCCTGTCTCCATTATTGTAGTTATATGTATCAGTTGGTTTTAGCCCCAGAATGTAAGATTAGTAAATCAATGTGATGCAATAACAAAACATTTACAACAGCACTGAAATATAACAAGTTAAAGTTAAAATACACGGCAATTCAAGGAAAAATTTCTAAGCTTTATTGATAGACCTAAATAGGCATAGCAAAATGAAGTATATCAATGAAGTATCAAGATACTCACTGATATATCGACAAAATACAATTCCAATCAAAATCCCAATATTTACATAGGTTGAAGCAGGTGCACGTGTATTTGTGTGTAATGTGAAAATTTTAGATTTAAATTTTTGGAAATGGAATGAGAAAAAAGTCAAAAGGTACTTAGGAATAAAAACAAGCAGCGGAAAACAGAAAACCCAGTAGTGAAGCAACACCAGTGAAAATGTGACCTGTAACAATAATGAAGGTATTACTACCAAGAAGTGAGGAGAGAATTTCAATAAACTTTGCTGAAAAAAAAAAATCTTTTATAGGAAGAATATTTTATAGGAAGAATAGGACTTTACCACTAATAATTTTTAACAATAGATTAAAAACCGCAAAGCTTCATGACTTTACTATTTAGGCCATGACAAAATGAAAAATAATGTGTGGGAATTGAGTTTCTGTGAATACTATATGTACAGATGCTTTTGTGACTTCCTTTGATCCTGCTGGATTGAAGAACTGGGTGCAATTGAACTGACAGCCTCTGGGATGGGATTTGGGGGAAACAGTAGCAACAGTATTTGGAAAAACACACTTTAGGAAGGAAAAGTAATGCTCTCATTTTACCCCAAGACCCAACAGTGCAGTCTAGTAAAGTAATTTTGGGCTTTATATGAATCAGGCAACAAGCAACTGCCACCTTGACCCTCTATTGAGTTTGTCATGCCCATCTACATTCTATACAAACAAAATCTCATGTGGACAGAAGAGGTCTTGAAATAATTTACTTTGTCACTGATGGCATCAGGCACAAAAATCAATGACAACCATAATGTAGAACCTCATGTGTGCAAATGTGACCACCAGCACAATTTCACTTTGATTAATACAAATTAAAAGCTTGTCCTGATGAGAGCAGCCTTTGGTTAGACTGTGTAAAGCCCAGGAGGCAGCTGTAACTAGCAGTATGACTACTTGACATAACCGAACCAGTCTAATGGGGACCCAAACCAAGTACAAGAGAATATCCCAAATTAAGAGCATCCTGTGCCGCTGTGGCATATTTAGGAGTGAACAGTAAACTACTCAAGGTCTTTTCTTGGGAACTTGGGTTGGTTTTGGTCTATGTTTTGTCCTCTGTTTAATGTCACTGATACCAAAGATCAGCAGATCATTAATAATTCCTTTGTAGTCATA
Organism: Fukomys damarensis; assembly: GCF_012274545.1. Lineage (NCBI taxonomy): Eukaryota > Metazoa > Chordata > Mammalia > Rodentia > Bathyergidae > Fukomys > Fukomys damarensis. The sequence goes on from NW_022900928.1 coordinate 22,048,264, forward strand.
ACAGACAAGAGACCCGGTAATACTCCTTGAGACTTAATTGGCCAAGTTAAAGACTGTTGGGTCATGGCTGAAATCAGTACAAGTTGGCCTTCTCCTGTTCTCGCAGTATTACTGATCATGGCCATATTTAAATGGCACTTGAGATTAATGAAACAGATCTGGCCCCAATCCTCTCTTGGTCACATCAGAGTAGCCAAATTTACCAGAATCCAAGACTGTATTGTATAGAGACACTGGCTGGATACTGTTAGGAGCATACGTCCATTGGTCTTTCACTCTCCTATACATTTTGCAAACAAAAAAGCAAGGCTCTGGGCAAATCCTCCTGGGCCATTTCCCAGGGCCATGCATGTAAAGAACAGCCTTTAAGCACAAGGTATTATCTTTTACTAGGAAAAAGAGGTAGCTTTCTTATCACTTATTATACAGTGGCATGATCAGGCATCTATCTGGACCCTCCACGACAGCCCTGTGTGTAAGTTGGGGGACAAAGGGAATTAACATATGCTATGCCATAAGTAATAAAGTCCTTTGTCTCTGATCATAATCTTGGGTTTTCTGCCAGCATCTATGAAACAGTAACAGGCTCAAGTATATAGGTTATAATTAAATCTCAGACTCAACAGTTAAAATACCATTATGATAAAAATTACATAAACAGCCCAATGGAAACATGGTAATGTCAGCACTTTCCTAGAAGAGTCAAGGACAATTTTTCTGGGAGATGGGAGATTTAAATTCCTAAAGGTTGAAATCTGTGTTGGAGCTTCCCAAATATACAGCACATTCATGTTGTGTAAGTACTAGGCAGTATCAGTTCAAAAGTAAAAGTTACAGTATTGAATCTAAGTAGTAAATTCAGAACATAGGGTGAGAATTTATTAAATGGCAAGATACTTGAGAACTTATAGTATTTTACAGATACAAAGTGATTAGTAAAATTTTTTATAAGAAATAAGTCAGGGAGGGACAAATGGAATATCTGAAGGAAGACAGAATTTGGAAAACACCAATCAGATGCCATTTATTGCATGTGTATCTATGGTATTAAGAGGGATGCAAAGAATGTGAAGTGTGGCTCCTGTACCAAAGAACATGCAATATACTGATCCATATACTTGAAATTCAGATTAAGAGTAATTTTCTTTCCAGTCCCCTTTTTCATTCTCTTTCCATATACAAAACAACTTCTGTCTATACCAGCCATCACAGAGGTATCATTTTCCTTTTGGAAAACAACTCACCCAAGCCTCTGGATATTACAGTTTGGATTTCTCAACGCTTCACACAGAATTTTCATGCCTTCATCCAGCAAGTCATTGTACCCAAGGTCTAGGCTTAAAAGGCTTGGGCTGTTCAAAATAGCAGAAGCCAGATCCGGACAACATGCAGTAGTGAGAACACAGCCCATCAACCTGCAAGAAATAAAGAAGTGAGCCTGGCAGTTGTGAGGCTTAGTTTTTTTCTTAGGAAGCCTGTCCAGGGATCTTTTCTTGTTAGAGGCCATAATGTTAATTAAGAAAAGCATAATTTTGTCTATGTGTTTACAGCAATGCTGAAAGGTGGGCTGAGAAGGACCTTGAGTATAGAGGTTAAACACTATCTCAGTAGTGAAATGAAGATATTAGAGTTCATAATCTCCATTAAGTAAAACTTTGTCTTCTATTTGAGTAATGATAAAGGAAATTTCAGATTCACATACTACACACACACACACACACATTTACCTTAAGGAATTGTAAGTGCTAATTGGATTGGAGAGTTCAATTTTAGTGTTTTACAGACATCACAATAAATTAAACTTCTAAGTTTAGTCGTAATGAGTTCAGTCAAGACAAACACTTCTGTGTACACCAAGGCACTAGAGTTTGTACTTTAAATACCTTAATGACTTAGCTATTGGACTTGTCCCATGAGAGACCATAGTGCAAAAGCTAAAATTGCTACCTCTGTCTTGCTTCACTCTAATCACAATATTTACAGTGAAATATGAAATAGTTATTAATATTTAAATGGTTTTTCTGAAATACTATCAAGTGAAAGGAAGCCAAAGTTATATCTACACAATAATCAGTGATAATAGAAGCATGGACCATACATTATGTATATTCAAAGACAAAGAGAGAACACAGGAATAAAAATGGTGAACAACTCCACACAAATATGTAAATGTTATGTAGTGCAAACTTACTAAGAAAAAATGGTTGCATGTGAAAAATGGTGATAGGTTACATTTTAAAATCCTTTCCAGTTATTCTGAAAGTTCATCTACACCCACGTTTAAATTTAAGCCTGAACAAAAAACTGGGATGGCAGTTTCAGCTGCGTGGATCCAAAGAGAACACCAGTACAATTACTAGGGCACAACCAAGGCAAAACTAATATGGTTCATATTCAGCCTGGTGCTTCTGGACCTTTACCTAAAGGAAACTACTTTTAATTGCTATAGTGAATCTTTTAAAAAAAAAATGTGGTGAAGAGACTTCCCAGCTTGTCTCAAGGCAAAATGAGAATCAGCTCTATATTCTTTTTGATATTCCATTCACAACCTTTCTTGTCACATCTTTCCTGCCCTCAAACAATTTGTAGTTGAAACTACCCAAAAGGAGAGTCAAAAAACCTACTCCAAGTCCTGAAGATTACAGCTCGGCTGGAGAAAGACATTACACAGAAGATTTGCTCCATCATCTTGAAGACAGTTTGATCCCAGATCCAGATGTTTCAGACTCTTGTTGTATAGAAAAGTTGAGAGGTATTCACTGCTAATTGAAGTGAAACAGCAACACCTCAGCCTACAAGAAGGAAAATATGAGGAAAGACTGGATCACTGTTCTACTGCCCAGATATGCTTATCTTTGAAAAGGTTTTATATTATGATGCCCTACTACTTTGCCAACACTCCACCTAAGTTCAGACACCCTAGTGGTCAGCCTGTTTCATATGACACACTTAGGTCTACATAATTTTACCAGCTAGATTCATGTTCTTCAGAGCTTTTATCATAAATCAAATATTAACCTCTTTTACACTGCACACATATAATACTCTGTTGCAGAAATAGGTACATGGAATGTAGCACCCAGAAGATGAAGTAGGAGCAACCATAAACACTCTTCATATAATAAAAGTGGTACTTTCAGTCAAGAAGGAAGAGAGATACCATTAATGATTTTTTCGTACAACAGATATATAGGGATAAATATATAGGTAAAATATAAGCCTCATGAAAAAATTAACATGCAAATTTTAAAAATAAACTATAAAGAGTATGAGCAGATCAATGGATATTTAAAACATATTTCCAATTATGGTAGTGCCTTTAGAAGACATAAGAGATAATCTGACTTCAAAAAATTTAAACTTTTATATATTTTGAAAATGACTATAAAGTTGGAAATAAAGCAACATGTTAGGTAAATTTGTGATATGTAATAAAATATATTAATAATCACACAGAAAACATCCAGAAACAAACAGCCTTAAGAAGCAATTTCTAGAATATAAAAAGATTTGAAAACATTTGCAAACATATTCGACATTCAATTACTTTTGAAAGTTCATCTTCATCTATCCAATACTGATCAGAAAGACTATAGATACCTGATGAAGTACTAATATTGAGGCCCCTAGACTACTGTTAGAAATATAAACAGCCTGTCTGGGAGGTAATTTAAATACCTCTAACAAAAAAAATTTTTAGCACATCAATTCATGTCTAGAAAAGTACCTAGCAAAAATGAATAACCACACTGTGATCTGGCCATACAATGGAATGCTATTACCTCTGTTAAATAGTATGTATTTATTTACTTGCTTTAAACCTAGACTATGAAGTTAGATAAGTGGCACACTTCAGCTCTGAATTCACTTTCTTGTGAGACACCAGGCAAGTTGCATTACCTTTCCAAGCCTCACTTTCCTGACCTGTGCTGTAAGGCACCTAGAACCTGACACCATCAGGTACTGTTGTGCAGATTAACTTTAGCACAGTGTTTAGAAAAAAGACAATAAATGGCAGTTATTAATGTCACCATTATCATTAAGGGTAACAATAGAGAAAAATCAAAATTTATTCCCAGTACATCTTCACTTGTTTTACCCTGGTATTGCAGAATACCTGAGACTTGGCATTTATAATGAAAATAAATTTCTCAGTCCGGAAGCTGAGAGGTTTAAGATGAGGGGTTGCATCTGTGATGACCTTCTAACTACATCATCCCACAGCAAAAGGAAAAAAAAGAGCATGAGTGTGAGAAGGGGGGCCTACCTCATTCTTTTATCAGGAGTCACTGCTGTGATAACCCACTCCTGAAATTGGCATTAATTCACTGCCATTATGACTTAAATTACCTCTTAAAAGGTCCCATTCCCTGAACCACTATGTGTTGCATTAGGGATTAAATTGCCAACACATGAACCTTGGGGCTAGCAACACTTGAAATATATTTCAAACTATATATATTTAGGGATGAGAAATAGTACACACTTACACAAGGCTCTGTAAAGTACACTCTGGATGTTTCAAGGCAGCACTTAAAAGCTTTGCTCCACGGTCTCCCACTTTGTTGTTTGACAAACATAAATGAGTCAGTCTCTTATTGCTGATAAGAGCCGAAGAAAGATTCTTGCAACTAGCTTCTGTGAAGCCACAGCTTTCTAATCTGAAGGAGAAACACATGGGAAGGGATTCATGAATTCTTATGGCTTCTATCACTCTTCACAAGGAAATGAGATAGTTTTTATAACTTCTCTAGCTCTGCTATAGAACCTCAACAAACCTACTTCAACTGAATTCTGTTGCAGCTGTGTGTCCAGGGTATGATGAAATACAGCAGAGAAACAGAAGGATAGAAAAGAATGAAAATAAGGTCAATCAGATAGCAAAGAATTGCTCAAAAGTTAAGAAAAATAAAGGAAGGGCTGGGGGTATAACTCAGTGGTAGAGGAAGGACATGCTTAGCACATGCAAGGTAGAGTTCCATTCCCAGCACCCAAAAAAAAAAAAAAAAAAAAAAAAGGGGGGAAAAAAAAAAAAAAAAAAA
>NW_022900928.1:22053315-22055513 GCF_012274545.1 Fukomys damarensis
AAAAAAAAAAAAAAAAAAAAAAAAAAAGGGTGGAGTAAAGAAACAAAGTGTATGGAAAATTCATGCAGGATTGCTATTCATTTAATGTCAAGATCCAAGCACTTTCTGTAGGCAAATCCCAACTTAGCTATAAACAAACTGACTTACGACAGTCTCTCTAGGTTACACTCTGAGTGTCCTAAGGCCTCACACAACCACTTCACTCCTTCATCCAATAGACTATTGGTAGATAAGCTCAAAAACACCAGGCTCTGGTTTTTGATGAGAGCTTTAGATATATATGCACAACAAATTGCAGTTATGTCGCAAGACTCCAATCTGGAAAATACAGAAAAACAAATGACTGCATCTCAGAATTACAACCACCATGTACTCAACCAGAGTGTAAAGATCTCCTAATTTTGGGAACCTTAACTGAATAACCAGCTTCCCTACACAGAACAAATTATTTAAAGTGTAAGTATCTGATAAAGAGCTAAGAGGACAGAAGAAAACTTGTCTCTCCCATTTCCAACTTCCCCAATTCCTTAATGAAATTGCATATGAAAGCATCTTAAAATACCTTCAAATGGTAATTTGTTTTTAATCTGGGAGGAATTTTCTCTAATTTGAACAGAAGATGGAGGGATCAAATGTTCCTTTGTACACTGACTTCTTGGAACAGCAGAAGTAGACAGGAAATCAGAGGCAAAGGCCAGGTCTCCCAGGAGCTTATTTGGGGAATCAAGCTATGTTTCTAAGGAACCCACTTCTTAAGAGTGAAAACAAAGTAAATCACAAATAAAATTCTTTAGAAAAATAAAAATAGGAAGGGAAGTAGAAAAATTACGTGTAAAGAACTTCTAAATACTTATAGAGTCTCCTATAACAGCTTGTACTTTGTACATGGCTGGAGCGAGTGATATTAGATATTTGCAAGAAGAGTCAAGCAGCAGCAGCATTTCATTCCTGCCAGCTGATTTGCTCCAGGTATTTTCTTCAATTAAGGATTATCAACTTGAGTCTCCATAATGCAAAGTTCTGGCATGGTTATAAGAGATACAAGGAATGGGCACATACACAAAGGTCAAATGAAGACACAGGGAGAAAGCAAAGGGAGAGAGGCCCCACCAAAAACCCATTCTTCCTGCATCTTGCTCTTGAACTTTTAGTATTTCGTCATAGCAGCCTAAGTGAACTGAATCACAAAAGGGTACTATATCAGCAGCCACACAACTAGTTGAGGAAACAAGGGAAATCTTGTCATTGTATTTGGATAGAGTCCTAGACTCTTCCAGACAGATAAAAATCTCAATGCTTTGGGACCTGTGTATGAAAAGCTTTATAGAAAGACATTATACTTAACTAGGTGACAGAAGAAACTGGGAAAATGCTGTATATCTTCAATGTACAAGAAGATATTGACTATGAAACAACTAGCCTATCACAAAGAGACACACAAAGGGAGCAGGTTTGAGGCAAGTGTCACAAAATTAAGAAAATTTGGATTTGAAGCAGAAAAAGCAAAACATTAATAAAAATAAATTTGAGTAACTTCCAAGAAAAAAAAAATGACCAAAAAAAAAAAATTGAGAGCTAAGAGTTATAACCAATGATCATTGGCTACTCTTGAAAATCATGATAGAACAAAAATTATAATTTAAAGGAATCATTTGAGTAGAAAATATTAAAGACAGTTGCTAACAGTTCAAAAAAGTAATTTCACGCAAAAGTAATGAAAAATATGCATGTTAGAAATTGTGTACAAATGGGTATTATAAATGTTGACATCCTTTTGAATTTAAAAATTCAAAATATATTTTGGGAAGAAAAATCTAAAGGATATTAGTAATCACTGATAAAACATTAATTATAAATTTTTGGACACATCTGAACACAAAACAAATGAAACAAAATATATCATTTAAGAAAAAATATAAATGGTATTGACAATGTAAAATGCTTTTAACCGCATTAATATTAACTTCTTGACATCCCATTTGTTCATAATTATTTTGCCTTTATCCTTTCCAAAAGTTTGGGTTTCTCAGGTTGTTTTTTTTCTCAGTATTTACTAGAACTAGAGCTATGGGATGTTCTAACTCCTGATGAATGAAATTTCATCCTCATAAAAAATATTCTCTTTTGGGGCCAGGGATTTAGCTCAGCAGTTCAGTTGCCTGCCTTGCAAGCGCAAGGACCGGAGTTCAATCCCTGGT
>NW_022900928.1:22055562-22173821 GCF_012274545.1 Fukomys damarensis
AAAAAAAAAATAATAATAATTCTCTTTTGCAACTGCAATATATACAGCATTACAAGTCAGAAAATAATTTATAAGATTGTTTGTATTATAACTAAATCATACCTGTATTTTAGAAATTGTTGCTTATGTCTTGTAAAAACCACCCTTAACTATTAAGTTTATAACTTTGTCATTTAATAATGTGTCACTCATCCAAATATTTATAAATTTCTAAACTTGACACATATGGAACTGCTGTCTTATCAGGAAAAAAGGCCACTGTTACCTTCATCTTTATGCATAAAGTACTGTGTTTATGGTTTGAATACAATTTGTCCCCTCCAAAACACATGTTAATGTTTAATTGCCATTATGAGTTATTAAGTGCAGGGAAATTTATGTGTTACTTCTTTGAATCCATATTCTTAGAGTTGCATTCTTTGGGAAGTAATTGGGTTAGATAATGTCATCGGGAGGATAACTACTACTTTAGATACAAAGCTACAGGGATCAATGAAATCAAGCTGAATTTCTAGGACTTGGCAACTAATATGTTTTCTTTGGAAGATATAAAAACAGTCCTTTCTCACCTGGATCTCAGGCCAGAAGTGCATGTTACAGAAAATTCCTCAAAATATTTAAAACTATTTGACAAAACTACTCTAACCTGGCCCACTAACAAGTGCACTCAGTCTGTTTTCAAAAATTATCCAAAACCTCTGCAAACATGATTGGTGTCAAGTAAATTTCATCTTGTAAAAAAAAAAAAAAAAAAAAAAAAAAAAAAAAACAAAAAAAAACTGATCACATCTTATACATCTTATCACCAAATGCATCTGCCTTTTTGGGGGGCGAGTACTAGGGATCGAAATCAGGTCCTTGTGCTTGCAAGGCAGGTGGCGGGATCACTGAGCTAAATCCCCAGCCCTACCTACTTTGAAAAGGTCTTGTTTCAGATTTCACTTACTGTATTTCTCCTACTCCCGAATTGTAACCTGTTTCCCACAAGTAAGACCCACCTTGTCCTTTGACACATACAGGTTTATTCTTGGACCCCTGAACCGAGTCCAGGAACTTAAAAACTTCTAAGATAAAACCTATTTTAACCTCTTTTTGTTTTGTGAGAAACTGATTTAACTGATTCTCAATGGAAAATAGGATCTTTGTTTAAAATCTGTCACACAATGTAAGGACCAAGTATGACTGCTAAGTCTGTCATCTCAGAAAAAGAAAATCGGCCAGGGATTTAGCTCAGTGGTTCGGTGGACTGCCTTGCAAGAGCAAGGACCCGAGTTCGATCACCAGTACCAAAAAAAAAAAAAAAATCAACCAGAGGGCAATCACTGAGAAGAATTTGTAGCAGGCAAGTACCTTGGCAGTTAACAGTTGTCACACTGTTCTTTCTCAACCTTCTGGCTTTTTACCAAGTTGCAGTTATAATTTGAGAAAGATCACTATCAAAAATCAAAAAAAATGGACCCTGCCCCAGCACTGTCCTGTATCAATGTGTCCATTTCAATGAACATCTAAAGAGACACAATACATATATATCCCAGCAATGATATATAAGAAATGTTGAATGTTTGTAAGTTTTTACTCTGCTCTTGTTTTTTCCAGATTCAGGAGATGGAGGCACAGAACTATATGGAGAGGTCTTCAGTGGTGGATGGGAGGAGCCAGAAGACCTATCAGAAGGAAGTCAGCCCAGCTTTACTGATCCCTGTGACCCCGTATCATAAAAGATTTAAACTAGCTATAAGGACACCAAGTCCAAGCTGCAATGGTCTATTGGACAGACAAAAATCTCATTTACAATAAAAGACTCAAGACTTACCTCAGATTTTGTAGTTTACATTCTGGATATTTCAAGGCTTCACATAATGATCTTATTTCATTAGCCTCTATTTTACTCCCTTTAAGGTCAAGATACATCAGATTCTGCTGATGAATCAAGAAACTAAAGATACCTTGATAGCCAGGAGGGAAACAAACAAACCTCAACCTTAAGAAGAAAAAAATTGAAGAATTAAAACAAAATAAAACATCCTTTTCCCTGGCTATAGCATCCTTTTATTTTTACATCTAAATCTTGGATATTCTATGAGTATTCTCCCACTTTCATATTTTATCTGGCTCTAGTTTCTCATTTCCAAGGTCAGGTAACAAAGCTTAATTTCAGGTTATTGCATAGAAAAATAGCATAGTTACAACTGATTTCTATTTATATTCTGACACCCTTAACTTTCCTTAAAGGAAAAAAAGTAGTAACATCTAGAAACAAAGGAACCTCTGAACTCAATTTTAAGAATAACCACCAAAATTATCAGACCCATCCAAACACTGATTACATTAATAGTCATTCTTTAAATAATGCAAGTTGACAGTTAACATCGACTATTTTATATGCATCACTAGCGAAAAAGCATTGTTGTAAAACATGTCATTTTATGAGCAAATGTTAGATGTACAGAGCCTGTCCAAAGCAAAATATAAAGTTAAATATTGAAGTATTTCTTCCAATTTATATCTCAACTCTGTCAACATCAGCTATGTCTGATTCTTCTATAGTGCCTCTGCTGGCTCCAAATGCAGTCTATTCACACTGCCAACTATTCAAATGCTCTCTTTACAATACTACCTTCTTCTGTCTTCTGCCTACTTCTGTTCCTCTTCTACCATTCCCTCTATTCCCAGCCAAGAACTCATGAGAAGAGCTTTTATTACCAATCACTCCCCCTTCTCATTCTATAAAAGTGCCTAAGGTACTAAGTAAACCAACCGAAAGCCCTGTCTCACTTGTTAGGAAAAAAGACCTGAGGCCAGATGCAAGAGGCAAAGACTGTAGTCACCATGGTTTCATCAGTCTGAGAAACACTATCTCAAAAGAGGGAATTAAGATTTGGACTGATGACAATGAAAGGACAATGTAGGAGAGATGTCTAGGGATGAATGAAAATGACTTCCAGGCCAGGAACCCCTTAATTATGACATACACAGTTGCCTCACCTATCTGTCTTCAAGACCAGACCTACTCTGGTTGCTTAAATCTAAGATAAGAACTCACCAAAAGTATGAGATTCTGAGGAACCTGTATCTTCAATGATGAAACAATAGCCAGGGATTTAGCTCAGCAGTGCTGTGCCTGCCTTGCAAGCACAAGGTCCTGAATTTGATCCTCAGTACCAAAAATAAAGAAATGGCAAAAAAAATTTTTTTTCAGGGAAAAAAACCAAATAACCTATAATTTTTTTCAGCAGTAAGTATCAAATGGACCTTGGGTATATGATTAAAAACAGAGGAAAGCTTAAAAAAAAAACAGGAAAATAAAATCAGTTCCATCTCCTAGCAGAGCCAACAGAAACAGCAAGAGACTTACAAACAAGGACAAGTTAAAAGAGTATCCTGAATCAAATTAAGATAAAATTTGAAAAGACAACAACAAATATTGGTAAGCATGAAGAGCAGCTGGAATCTTCACAAACTGCTACTGGTACTATAAAATGGGACAATCACCTTGAACTGTTTGGTTATATCGTAAATGAAATATATTTATGAACTAGCAATTCAATCCCTATATAATAGCCCAAAAGATGAACATATGTCACAAAAAAGACTAAATCTTTTCACCAAGATGGAGGTTAAAGTAAAAGATGTTTCTGCCTCTCCCAAAGCTGAAGCTAAAGCAAAGGGCTTAAAGCTTAAGGCAGCACTGCAGAGGAGTCCACAACCACAAAAAGACCACCACACAACACCCCGCTTCTGGCAGCACAAGACATTGTAAATCAAACAGAAGCTCTATAACACTGATGTGATCTCCCAGATCAGGCCTGACAGGAGGTATAAATATGCTTCATTGGTTCCCTCCTGATGTTTGGATGTTACAAACAAAATTGTGGTACGAATTCAGCTGGCTAATTTAAAATATACATCGCTTTGAATATTCCTTTTTACGTTGAAAGGAGCCATATTCATAATAGCTAAAAATTGGAAAAAACCTCAGGTAACTAATAACAAACCTAAGTGACTTCGAAGAAGCCGAGTTGTGGTGAAAGATCAGAACATGATTACCTCTGGGATTGGGTAGCATGATAGGACTGAAGAGAAAGGGGTACAGGAAATTGATAAAAATATTGTTTTGGGTGCCAATTACATGTCATTAAATGCACACTTACTATCTATACATTATTTCCCAGAAGAAAAATCACATCAAGAAAAGTTCCAGAACATGTCTTTGAAAGTGCTTTGTGGATCTGCCTAGAATATCTTAGCTCTGTACCCTTTATTCCTCTAAAAAAATTCCTAACCAAGCCTTAAAACCCCATGTCAATAACTATTATACCCTGGAATCTTTTCCAGAATGAGTTAGCTGTACTTCAGATCTTCAGATATTACCACTATTCATGTTCTTAGAGTATTTTACATGGTGGATTTTAAGTACAGTCATGCATCACTCAATGAGGAGGATATGATTTGCACAATGTGTCAACAGGTGATTTGTCATTGTTCAAATGTAGGCTATGGCTCTCAGGTCACTGTGATATAACCTTGTGGGATAACGGTCAGCTGTCCTTGACCAAAATGTTATGTATTGCACTGACTATATATATTTACTGTTGGTTTCCCCTGACCAGTATTGAGCGGAAGGTAGAAGAAAAGTCAGAATAAATGTCATTCAATTTTTTCACATCAGACTTACAGGAGTTTTTGTAGTTTACAGTTTGGATGCCTTAGTTCTTGACAAAAATTCTTCATCATTAACTCATCAAAGTTGCTATGGCTCAAGTCAAGTTCTGTCAAGTGTTCGTTTGTATTAAGCACAGAAAAGAGATTTTGCCAGCAATGAGTAATGGAAAAACCACCCATTTTCCTATATAATCAGAAAAGAAAAGAAAAAACAATTTATTTCAACCCAGACAACTCTCAAAACGTGGTACTTGGGGTAAAAGTAAATGGTCTTTGGAAATGTTAAGAACATTCAATGCAGCTGTTCCATTAACAGTGCACCAGGACATTTTCTTTGGGGATTTCAGAGGCTTTATTTGCCCAAACCCCTCCCAATCTCCTGTCTGGTCCCTTAACACACAAAACTAAAACTACAGACTTCCTTGAAAGGGAAAGACTCAGAAGGAACAAGATTTTCAAATAGCTGAGGTGTCAAATAGCCAAATATTAAGATAAATACTATGGAACACAAAGTTTAGGATTAGTAGATAGACATTAAGTGTAATGTGGTACAGACTAAAAATCACAAGTTTTGAATTGATGTTTTATTACTTAGCTACTAGCCATATTATTTTAAGGAAGTCACATCAATTCTATGAGCCCAGTTTTCATCTGTAAAATGGAAGTATTTTATAGTCAAGTTTAGTGGAGACACAAAATACTGAACTTTAACTGCTGTTATGAATTATTGGGTACATTATCAACAGATTCATTATAACAAAAAGGATAGCTAATAAACATAAGCTCTAGAACAGAGTATCCCTGAGTCCCAACACAGATCTGCTATTCACTAAATGGCACAAACTGACAAATTTACTAATCAATGTGTGTTTCAGCTTCTCTATCTTAGAAAATAAAAATATTTCTTACCCCAGTCTGGCCTGCTGACAACTGCACTTAAAAGGGCTGTCCACAGGAAATGCTTACCAAGTATCTCATATTGTAAAATGCCTCTAACAATTGGTAGCTCTCATATTAAAACGTTAAAAAATCTAACATGTTTCCTTATACATAGTAGCTACTCAATCACTGCTGCTTCTCATGGCTTAAATGAAATTAATGACACTTTAGAGTGGTTTCTCTATCATTTGGGATCTTAAGTGTATAAAATCAAGTTACACACAACATTCAAGTGCTGCCTATATACAAATACTATATACATATACATAATATAAATACAAATTGTGAAATAGAAAAAAATTACAATGTTTTAGAACAGACTGAGGTCACCTACAATGAATTTAACAAGTGGGTTCTCAGAGACATTTTGTGCTAAATAGTATTAACTCCAACGTAAGTGAAGGCTTGACAATCTAGTGGCCAGGCTACCTTCCCAACATCGTTAGGCATAAAAGGCATTTTAACACCCTGCATTCAATCACATCATCTTTAAATAGAACTAGGAAGTTTAAAAAACCGACTGAAGGAAATTACAATTCTCAGGTCAGAGCATGCCAGCCTATGCATTTCTGTTCCCACAGTTCAGAGAGCAAGGAAATTTATATGAGAGAGGCTTCTGCAACTCTAATGGAACAGCTTGGGCAAAATTGGAAAAAAACATCAAGGATTTACAATTGTAAATCAAGTCGAGTTACATCCCTTTATTATTTTTCCAAAAGTAAAATAGAAAGGGATTGCCTAGTAGGAGACTCAAAGAACTTAGACTATTAGGTATGTGATAAACACTCAGCCAGTGTTAACTATTACATGATGTGTGCTTTAATCAAGAATTATATACTTATTTTCTTGGTAAATTTCTCTAAACCTCAATTTTGGAATCTTAAAAATAAATGATAATTTTATGTATGAGATATGTAATTCTGTGGTCATCAGAATTAAGTCGGATAAATGTGTATCTCGTTCACTAATTATATAACATAGTAAGTCATGAATTAATTTTAGTTAAATCTGGAATTGAATTCCTCTGAAGAATTTTGAACTCTTTTAGATAGGGTAGAATCAGAAAGGCCAACTTGAGGAAGAGGATAAGGTAAAAGCAATAAAGTATACTTAAAATCCATTCTTTCAAAAATATTCATTCATCACATACTTTTTCCCTACTAACCTCTGACAGTCTTTAGACAGACATTATATGCTGAGACTATTCATAAATTACATGCTGTAATTCATGAATTACAAAACCATGCTCTATACAATGAGGTCTTAACCTAGGTTAATGGGTTACAAGAGGACACAGGACAAATAGATGACACATGTATACTAGCTTCAACAAAAAAAATTTCTGTTCTTAAATTTATAAGTTTTGAGTCACTGTTTGTACCTTAATGAATGCAAAATTTAAACATACCCTAATAGATGCAAGTTTGCACTACCATGTACTGCATCCTTTAAGGATTAAAGGTTAATTCCCCCGAGTTGCTGGGAATGCAGACAGCTGAGAACTTTCATCCCCATCCTTTTTTTAAATTACCCTCTGGCCTAGAAAACTATGTTTTCCAATTCTTATCAGCCATAACTGGTCAATAAGGATTTTAAATACATGGCCTCAATGCTACAAGGTTGAACAACTCTCAAGGGTTATCCCACCCTAGGTCCCCAGCTAAGTAATTCCTCCCTGACAAAATCATTTTCTTTCTCATAGGGCATGCCCAGAGAAGTGACAAAATACACTTACCTGTATTCAGCTGCAGAGCTTGAGTTTACCATCATAAGAGCCAGTTTAAGGGTCTGCAAACATCGGCAGTGCTTAAGGCAGAATGAAGATACAAGCAAATCGATTTCCCTTGACATATTAACAATAATTTTTGAGAAATTTCCCATTGCCTTGGCTATAAATGCTTCATCTTGAGACTCATACAGATAATGAAACAAGTCCATAAATACTAGCCACGGTGGAAAAGTGTCACGGCTTCCTAGTACTTTCACCCACTGAAGTACCTCCCATTTTATCTTCAGCGACATTTTACATTTGAAAGTTTCCTCCAGTTGTTTTACTAGGTCTTCATTTAAAAGACCAAACAAAAAGTATTTTAGCTGTGTTAAATGGGGGTCTTGATCACTTCTACTTTCAAGTAACAGGTTCAAATCTTCAAAAGTCTTGGAGGAATGCTCTTTGTGTTCCAAATCACTTTTCAGCAGATAGTACATAGCTCCAAAAAACTCCTGAATATGTAGGTGGGTGAATACATAACAGTTGTCATACTCTGCTTCCTTTTGAATAATATTAGTATCCAGGAAAACTGAGGTATCACAAGTGGTGAACCCATACTTTCTGAAATCCTTCCGGTAAAGCACATGTGTCATAGCCCACACTCCTTTGGCAGCTAAGTAGCATAGGCTTCTCAGTTGGGTTTCATTGGGTAGATTAGCAAAGTATTCATCTGCTGGTAAGAATAAGCTAGAGATACAGCAAGTGAACATAGCTGTAGTTGTTTGGCATGTCCCCGTGATGTCATCATTCTTCTCCATTTGCTGCTTCAGACAAGCACAGATGAGCTGGCACACTAGGGGGACACAGCACATATCAAAAAGCACCTCATTGCTGCTTAGTGAATTAAATGCATTCGTGGCCGAGATCCTATCTTCAAAAAACTGATAAATATACTCCTTTCTTGCATCCTTGGACATTCCTTGTAGGTCTACATAAAGCTGACTCTTCAACAAACGCCGATTCAACAAACCCTTTAGTCTTTTAGAAGCTGTGTGCCTCACCGTCACCAACAAGGATGATGCAGGGAGCATCACTTTCCTCAGCAAACTACTTAAGAGGAAGGACACAGGTTGTACCTGGGTCCAGTCACCAGTGAGTGCAAATTCAGGTTCCTCAAAGGCAAAGTTAAGTTCATCAAAACTATCAATAATAAAAAGGAGTTTATTTGGCTGGGAGAGGATCCTTTCAATGGGGATTTCAGTGCTAGGCCAGTCCTTTGATATCAACTGAGCAAAGCTTTTCTCCTTCATCTGGCTAATTTCTTTCCCACCGAGATAAAAGACATAGGTAAACTTGTGCTGAAAGAGATTTCCCTCAGCCCAGTCTAACATTGCCTTTCTCATCAATGCCGTTTTCCCAACTCCAGCAGGTCCCTGAAGCACCACTGTATGGATCTGCTGACCACTTTCGACTTCCACATCAAACAAATGTTCCAGCAGTTTTTGGTGTTCTTCAGAAAGTCCATGGAGGAAATCTGAAGGTTCTCTGAGCAAAGAGTTCTGATCCAAAATGTGAAATTTTTCCTTTATTCGAATTTTGTATTCTGTTCCAGCACCTAAGCCAGTTAGAATGGAGAGGGGTAACACACACACACACACACACACACACACACACACCAAAACAAAATCAATTAATTGCATTATTAAGAATACTGGACCTGAAATAAGGAACCAAAATATAGGCTGAAATCAAATCTCAGATTTTAAATAAATGTAAGCCAAGCAAAAGTATTCCTGTATGTTTAAAAACTTGGATTAGAAGCTGTTAAAAGTTAAAAATGTGATATAAAGTTTGACTTACACAGAAATAGTTTTATACTTTTTCTGAACAGAGAAAAAGATCACATGCATGGAGAACAGCCTCATTCAGATAAATAGCAGAGATGGCAATAATGGTGACAACGGAGGGCTCCAAAACAAATCTAAACAGATCAAAATAATCCATTTTATATAAATGGATTAATGGAAATAGCAAATTAGTAATAAAGCAAAAAGCCTGAATCTCTTTTTAAAAATTCCCAAATATACAAGTAGGATGAAAATACAGTTTTAGCTTTCCCTAGTTAAATCTGAATTTTCTTTTACATCTTCCTTTAAAAGACACTTTCAGGGATGCCTTCTCTGAACCTCAATGCTAGAATAGTTCTTCCTTTCATATATTCTCAACAGTGTATTTTTCATTTACAGTAAATACCACAAGCTCATTAGTTCTAAAGAAATGACAGGCTTGGTAGAGGCTACATCCATAGTTCATCACATGCCCAGAGTCTAGCACATTTCCTTGCACATAAGCATGTATTTGTTGGATTAAAAAGGTGAAGGAAAGCAACTGCATAATATTATGCAACTTTTGAATAAAGTACAAATACAAAAATGCAAATATGCAAAAAATGTGTATGATATAATCCTATCCTAGAAAAACAAACAATGTACTTTATGCCTCAAGTCTATAGACTAGGAACCAAAAATGTTAATACTGGTATGTATTTCTAAATAGCCAGAGTGGGCTGAGGATTTAGCTCAGTGGTTCTGCCACCTGCCTTGAAAGAGGAAGGGCCTGAGTCCAATACCTGGTACCAAAAATAAATAAATAGCTAGATTGGGTAAGGGAATGGAGAGGATGAAAAATTCACTTTATGTACTTTTGTAACATTTGAATCTTTTAATATACTCAAGACGGGGCTGTAATTCCTATGTCTAGCTTCCAGGTGAATCACTGGTAGTACATACATGACTGTCCAGCTGAGTGCCTTTTTATTAGTAAAACACTGATGAAAGCATTTAGATCGGTTTGTACCACCAGTGGTATAAGCCACCCAGTGCATACCCCACTGGGTAGTCAAGCTGGCAGAACATGCTAAAATATGTAGGTCTTACATGAAATTGAAAAAGATAGGACACATAGCCAAAATATTAAAAGCATGATTAATAAGAAAAAATAAGATTATCCAGGTAAAAACTAAAACTTTATGAAATTATATTTCAAACTGTGGTGTTGGAACACATAGAAGCATTAGTAAATTATTGCTGTTCTTATTTTCTATTTTCTATTGTGTAGTTTCCAAAGGTTCTGTAATTTAACCACACATTGTCAAAAATATGGAGATATTAGTAATCTGTAGGTCTATAACTATACATATTAGGGGACTAGACATTAGGCTTGAAATCATAAAATATAAATAGCTATTATTTTCTTATACCTCAAGAAAAACTTCCTCATGGTAGATCAAAAACTAAGGTCAGAGTAGGGGATTAGTGTTATGATCCTATAATACAATAAGCAATTTGTTTTTATTAGTGCTTGCAATGAAAGTAGTTCCCTATTTCTTGAATGAAATGTGGACAGTTAGAAAGCAGTTTTGTTGGGTTAAGAATAAGCATCTTTTTCTCTACAGTAATTTATCACAGAAACTAAACCTATAAAATTCAAAACAAAATGAGGGAAAGAGTATTGAAGTAGGACTGAATACCTCGTTCTAGAAATTATTCTTTATGTGGACTAGTCAGTCACCACATCTGGAACTCAATTACAGCACCATCTCTAAAGTAAGGGAATAGATATGGTCCCTGTCAACTCAGTTTTAGTCCATAGAAAACAAACATGAATATACCTTTTTCATCAGACTGTCAACTTTAGACTGGGCATTTTGAAATACTGCTTTCTTGATGCCCTGGACCAATACGGACCTGAGTCAGACTATGACAGAGAGCTAGTTTTGTTGACTCTTTAGGAATGATACTCAGGGAATATGGTTATGTATCAGAAGTTAACTAGTGTTTAACAATGATCCTTTTGAGAGCTAAACAACCATGTTTCAAAACATCAAATGCTGGGAAGAAAAAAAAAGGAAGCCTAATCTACTCACTCATCTCCACCTCCTCATCTAGTGCCTCCTCAGCCACAGCCACCTCTTTTTCCATGGTCTTGGTGGTCCCTGCAACAGGTTAGCACAGGAAATGAGATTTGCAGAAAGCGATAGCTTTGGTGATTGCCAGAACAGAGACCAGCATTCTCCTCAGTACAGTTCTGTGACGGCCAACAGAAGTCTCGAGTTCCATTAGCTTAGCTGAGGCTACAAATGATATGGTACGAACACTACTAGAGTAAGATCTCTTGCCATCCCCCCTCTGCCTAGTAGGTCTCAGTTTCATTGCCTGTACTGACCTCAGGGAGAAGGTGCAGCTCAAAGTAATGGATACATCCCTGTAGCTCTAAAGTCTTGTATTATGAGTATGGAATCTTAATTAAATGTCTCCAATATTTCACATCTGGGAGGACTAAAAATACTGGCTTGATTTTGTTTAGTAATTTAGCTCATTTCTGATATTTTAGAATCTCAAATATGATTTAGTCATAGACTAACTTATGACACTATGGTTTAGGCAGAAGTTCATTAGGATAATTTCTATCCCTCAATTCCTTTAATCATTTTTCTAAATTCAAGGATAACAAATCCTTCCCACCCTTGTTAAGGTGCCATGCTAAGCAACAGTACTCGAAATTCTGATTTCCCCAAGTTCCTCCAAAGACCCACAAAGCTTGCCATGTATAATACCCCCACGAGACCTGTATCTCTCACAATCATTTAATCCCTCAAACTCTTAGAATCATTCCAGTGATGTCCAGGAAATACAGTGGACCCTTGACTCACAAACTTAATTGGTTCCCAGTGGAGGCTTGCAACTCAAATTGATTGTAAGTCCATACAGCTGAAATCTGAATGTTTATCTGGGTACATACTATAGGTAACAAGAGGCAGACGAATCTTCCATTAACCTAATTAACCTAAGTTGTTCATATGCCAGGCTGGTTATAACTCGAGGATCTAGAGTATTTCATCTCCCTCACCCCAGATCTGTCCTAGAATTACTTACAATTGTGTGCTTTTGCTTTCTCACACAGATCCCTCAGGTTCAGCTTGCCAAAAAGTTCAAGAGTCATTGTCTGGGCCTGTTCTTGTGGGTAGTATTTGTTTATCAAGTTAGCAAGTTGCTTTCGATCAGCCATCTTCACTGCAGTCCAGGGGATCAGGCAGTGTGCAGGTTCTATGGTCTCTTTTAGAAGTAACTTGAATTTATTTAATTCCTCATTATTTAGCTCCTCCAAATACAAGAGCAGCCCAAAATCAGAAAAGGAGGAAAATGTTGGTGAATCTACCATCTTGTCCTTGGATCAAGAGTCAGGCTGTAATGGGGAAAAATCTTTTTTAAAAATAAGGGGCAGGGATTTTATCTCAGTGGTTCCGCTATCTTCCCCGTAAGCTCAAGGACCCAAGTTCCATCCCCAGTAACAAAAATAAATAAATATATAAAATAAGTGGTACTTATGAAAAGGTACAATTAGACAATCTCTACAGAAATAGATTAATTCAATGAACAGGTGTTGAAGCCCACTACATTAGGCTTGAAAATGATCTAGTTTCGGTAATACATAGTCTATCATAAAATATTCTATTATTATAAACCACTGTACTGTCTTGTTTCTTCCATCATCCCAGGCTTTATTCCCCAGCTTATTACGTATGAACTATAAAAATGTAATTATTTATCTCTGAACCTCACAGTCTACTCTTCTCCAAAGTGGTAAAAGCCAACTTCGGAGGACTATAGTATGGAAACGCATATCACCTGCCTAACACAGGTTTCTAAGTGTGGTTATACTCTTCATCCCTTCTTTTCCTTACCCAATATGTATTTCAGCCTATAAAACATTGTTATTGAATCCCTGCCAATACATTACTCTTGAAACACATGCAATTACAATATGCCAATTTCTTCTTCTTAGAAAGTTATTTCTGGTCACAAATCCACGCATCGCCACCAAGACTCGTTACTACCAAAAGCTCCCTCCACTTTTACTCTTCCACACAGGTTATTCTGAGCAAGTTCAATACTAAAGTTCATCTGAAATAGCCCTCTCTCTTACATCCTTGACATCAAGTCCTGTGACCTTACTGCACTCCACCATTTCTGATGTTTTCACTACAGGCTTTATCAGCAACAACTACTCAAATTCTCAAATTATAATCTACCATAACCCATGTTCTACTAACATCTCCCAGTTAAATGAACAGTTTCATGACCTCCCATTGTGAATGCTCTGAAAACATCACCAAATCTTAGTCTTTTGAGGCCTGCATTTTCCCATTTTTAACAAGTTATATGAAGAGCCTTTATTCAGCCTGGGGAAATCCAATCAATCACTTAAACCATTTACATTTAATCACTTAAACAAACAACAACTGTTTCCTATAATTATCGTGAGCTATTAGCCATTTTAGGGTTATTTTTAAACATTGCAGAAATAGTTGATTACAGATAAATCTGACAAAATCTGTTTTGTTTTGTTTTTTTTGTACTGGGGATCAAACTTGAGACCTTGTGCTTGCAAGGCAGGTGGCAGAACCACTGATCTAAATCCCCAGCCCTGGTTCTACAATTTTTTTAAAGTGAAGTAATAAATCTTAGGAAACATCAAACACTGAAATTTCTCCATGGCATACAGAATATGGTAAGTGAGAGAAAATGAAGCATAGAACACATCCCTTGACTTCCCACCTAGAAATTTACAGATGTCACTCGTATATGGGCCTATTGCTTTTTCTTTCCTGGAGTTAAGGAAAGGGGCTCTCTCCCCTTTCCTATAGCTCATTCCTCCACCTGTGACCCTGGT
Source organism: Fukomys damarensis (assembly GCF_012274545.1). NCBI lineage: Eukaryota > Metazoa > Chordata > Mammalia > Rodentia > Bathyergidae > Fukomys > Fukomys damarensis. Next base: position 22,069,607 of record NW_022900928.1, read on the forward strand.
TCCATCAGCAACACTTCCCACAGTGACACATAGTGACTTCCCTATGTTAACCTCTCCTGTCTTCTAGGTCTTTCCATTAGCATTTAAACATGCCCAGTTAAAGAGTTTAGTCTCTAACAAACATTTCCTTTACATCACCATAATCTTTACAGTCAAACTTCTGCAGTCTTCCATATTTTAGCTATTACAGTTCCTCAAACTACTGCAGGCTAATTTTCAAGAAAATTCCACTGATAGCTCATACAAACTAGCACCCTAAACAAATAGGCACTTTGAGACGCAGTTTACAGTATCTGCAAGCAGGAATAAGAATCTGTCTCTGCAAGAATTAAAAACAAGTTAATGTATACACCTGGCTTACAAGGTGCCGCAGTACTGTATAATTACTTTAACAATGCCTTGCATCTTGCTATTTTCTCTCTTTAATTCTACATTTTCATTTTTCCTTTCTCAGTATCTCTTTGAGCCAAGATGTGTGAGTCCGTATCTTATCAGGTTTCTACTACATTTCTACAATTCTGATACAGTACAATATATTCTCCTTGGAATTTTTTTGGGGGGTACTGGGGCTCGAACTTGGGACTTAGGGCTTGTGAAGCAGGTAGCAGAACCACTGAGCTAAATCCACAAGAATTTTTGTCTTATAGTCTTTTGGCTTACATCCATGTGTTAAATCCCAAAGAGATAAATGCCAATTGTACTTGAATTTAGCTTGTAAGCAGTAATTGGCAACTTTAGAGAGAAATTTTATGTCGTGGAATTGGAGGAATGACGCTACTATTTCTAGAACTCTGCTAGGAAGAGGTGAGAGATACACTGGGACTGCAAAGAATTTTAGGTAATTTGTTTTGTTTTTCAGAGAGGAAAGCCATTCTGAGGAAGCCTGGAGTAAAGAATAGCAGCACAGGTGGCAGGAATAACCTGAGATTGAAGGACAAATGAGGGGGGCTCACCTAAACTCAACAGGCCAAGTGAAAGCAGGACCATGCACAGCAGTTTAACTCAGTTGGGTTAAGTAGCCTCCCTCTGTGAGGTAAAAGCAATCCTAGGGCTCCATGAGAGACCACCCCCAGTGACAGCAGCCACCTAGAACGTCACTTCTCCTGTGTGGTGTTGACCAGACCAAAAACTCTAGACATCACCCTACTCTGGGTGGGATCCTGCCTGCATCTGCTTTTTGGGCCTTGGCCCGCTTCCCCTTCCTTATTTTAACACAGAATGTAGGCAGTGGAGAATTCCCACCGAGCCCTGCCTATTCACACACTTGAGTAGAGGAGGGTCATTCCTTACCTTGGGTGTTAGTGGCGCGGGTTAAACCCCACCACCAAAAGCCACAGCAAGAGGGAAGAGGAAAAATTTTAAGGGCTCCACAAGTACTCGCGGTTCGACGGCTTTTAAAGTCTGTTCCTTCTCCTCCCCTTTGCGTGCGCAGACTCAGTAGGAGGGCTGTGTGGGCAGGGCCAGTGTGGGTTAACACCCACTGGCTGGTTAGGAACAGGGCACCCTCTGACCCTTGTTTACACCTCCAACTTACTCCCCAAGGCATTCCTTCCGGAAATCTTGGATGGATGGAGGGAGGGATGGAAGGATGCGTGGGTGGACGGATGGACCTCTGGGCTCCGCACACAACTTCCTTCTTTTCCTAAGGGCCCATGATGTGGTGGGGGAAGGGAGGCAATCTGGCACTTGAAGCCTGTCTTCAAATAACCTTTCCAGGCAGGCTGATTCCCTTTTATTCACTCATCCAATAACCTATAGAATTATTTCACTTGTACTTCGTGTCTGGTAGTTTTCTAGGCCCTTTTCAAAAGTAAACAAAATATTCAAAGTCTTAAATCCATAATCCCTACAGAGCTTACATTCTGCTGAAGGAGTACAGATAAAGCATTGTATTTTATCAGGTGACCATTGTTATGGAGAAAAATTAAGTATGGTAAGAGATACAGTGTTGGGGTGGAATGGGTAGAGGGTGGGTCTTATTTCTCCTTAAGTGGAAACACAAGATGCCACTATGGTGACATTTGCAGAAAGAGTGTGAGCCATGCAGATATCTGGGAGCTGAACCATCCTGAAAGGAGGAAATTACAAATACCGAGGCCCTTAAGCAAGAGCCTCACTGACATATTTGAGGAAAATCTGTATCAAATCAATGATGATGGTCACCATAACCCTATGTTCATTTATGGATATGCAACCTTATCCAAATACCAAATGACCAGAACTGTTCTTATGTAAATAAATGGCCTTGGGCTGAAGATAGGAATCTCAAAATTGGCTTAGACCCCAACGGAATCAGCAGCAGCTTTAGGAGTTAGAATCATGTAGCTCTCAGATGACAGGCCTCTACACCAAATGGGTAAACCAAATGGTAAATGGAGGTCTTCTTAGTGGCTTCCTTTTTCTCAGTATACCCCACTTAAAGCACGTGTTCCTATTTATATAGCAAGATTTGGAAGAATTTGGAGATGTAGATCATTTTGTTTCAGTTAGCATTTTTTCAGATGGAATCTTCATGAGAGCTTTAAACTTAGAAAAGTAAGAGCCAGTAGTATCCGTTGGCATTAAGTAAATGTACGAAGCTGATGTAAAGGTTCCAACACAGCTGATACAGCTTCCAACAACCTCAATCATCATCAGAAATCAGGAGATTAAATTATAAAGGTTCATATAAAAATTAACTTAAAAGAATAACCAACAGTGTAGAGGGAGAGAAAAGGCAAACTCCTGTCTTTGATTTGATTCCAACCAATTATATTAATTGGTCAACTAATAACCTTCAAGTATTATGCTGAATATCTTGTTTATAAGCATATACTTTTTAAAAAAAATCTATGAATCTTAAAAGTTTTGGTTCTAAAACCATTAACAAGCCCATAAAACCAAATACTGAACATATTTAGCTTCTGAAATGTAAAAAAAGAAATTAGAGAAACTTTTAGATGCTTGAGGGTCCTGAAATTAAACATTTACAAAAATAAATTAGAAATTTTACTCAACTTATATATAACTGGCCATACTTAATTTACATAAATTCTTAAGTTTCATAATATAGTTTTAGTGCAATTTTTTGTTTCTTTTTCTTTTTGTTTTAACTCTCCTACTGAAAGCAACACCTGTAGGAAAAAACATTGTTTGCTCCTTATTGCACCATTATTAAAGAAAATTCTGCTTTGTTTCTTATAACTTATAGTAAAATTTAACTTTTTGGTCATTTTTATCCTTAAATGATCAATAATAAAAAATAAAAATGTAAGTCTTTTTAACAACTACAAGCAAAAAATTCTCAGGAAACATTTAAAAATCTCTCCTCACACTTTTGCAGCTAGAAAAACACTATTCTTCAATGAACTAATCTAATAAGATGCTAAGATCTTGTTTTATTGTCCCAAAAGGAAATATGCATACATAGCCATAGTATTATCTACTTTCTGATTATATAAATTTATACTTGGAAGTGTTATTTGTACCAAAATTATATTTGGAGAATTTCTTTGTGAGACAGAACTTGTCACTTCCTTCGTCTTCCATGAGAATAGAGATAAAATTAAAGTGGTTGAATTCCTTCTTGACTAAGAGTTTGGCAGACTGTCTTATAGGTTTCTACTTTCTCTTGTGTATACTCCCATTCATCATGCTCATGAACTGTCCAGTATGTATCCTTTTACATTTTTCCTCTGTGTTGTATAATTAAACTTACAGTCACATACACACTCATACAGTTACAAAATTTGAATTGTTGTATTCCAATTTTTGTATCTTTACTTTCCCAGACAATAATTATACTTGTTTGACCATTGACATTCATTTCCCATACCACTTCACCCCATCAAGAGAATACTTTCACAATAAATACAGTTTTAACTCTAGTTCATTGTTCTATCCCTAACTCCTAGGATAGTGAATAAGTCAATCAACAGATTATCATGAATGTAAAAAGAGTCAAGTAGAAATGAGTATAGCAAGTTGAAGGAACAACAAGCCCAGCAGGGCCAATAAGGGATGCAGAATATGGGATCTGAGAGGTCAGAGAGAAAATGAGAAAGATAAAGAGAGATTATATAGGGCCACTTTAAGTACTTTGGCTTTGACTGTGAGTAAGCTAAGAAGCCAATGAAGGGTTTTGAGCAAATAATAATCATAATTATGTTTTAAGAGAATCATTATGGGTAGTGATCAGGTAGACAAGAGTAGGGCAATGGTAAAAGCCGACCAGTTAAGAGAATATCCAGGTAAGAGAAAATGATGGCTAGAGCAAGGCTCACAGCAGTAGAGATGTAAATTGGTCCTGTTGTGGATATTTAGGGTAGAACTGCAAGAATTTGCTAATGGAACACATAAGGGATATAAAAAAAGAAAAAAAAGGGGGGGAATCAAAGATAAGCCCAAGATATTGATTTAGGAAAATGGAAGAAGGAAAAGGAAAAGACTGTGAGAAAAGCAAGTTTTAAAGGAGTCTTCAGCACATTTTTGGACATGCTAATTTTGAGAGGCCTATTAGATGTCAAAATAGAGATACCAAAGAAGTCTAGACATTAAGTCTAAACTGGAGATGCAAACTTTAGAGTTACTAGCTGATAAGTGGACTCTAAAGCTATGGGAAATCACAAGGGAGTAAGAGTTCATAACACAAACATTCAAACTAGACACAGTGGCATATACCTCTAATCCCAGCACGGGGAGCCAAAGCCAGGAAGGTCACAAATTTGGGTCCTTTCTGGGTAATTTGGCAAGATTCTATCTCAAAATTTAACAGATAAATAAATAAAAGGGCTGGAGATATAAGTCAGTAGTAGAGTGTCCCTGGGTTTGATTTCTAGTACTACAAAAAGAAAAAATAATGTGAAGTCTGATTATTAAGTCACACAAGACACAGTGCAAAGAGCAGTAAAAGTGTTTTTAAAACAGTCTGGAAATGGGCTGAGGATTTAGCTTAGTGGTTCCACTGCCTGTCTCACAAGCACAAGGTCCTGAGTTCAAGCCTCAACACCAAGAAAAAAAAAAAAAAAGCCTGAAAATGAACAACCAGAGATGAAAACCAAGTGTGTGGTTCTAAAATTCCAAGTGAAGAAAGTGTATCAAGAGATATAATTTGTGCCCAATTTTGCTGATAGAATGAGACTGAAACTAACCACTAAATTTAGCAGCATAGAAGTTATTCATGATTTTAAGAAAAGCATTTGAGTGGAATAGTGGTGCGAAATCTAATTGGAGCAGGTTTAAGAAAGACTGGAAAGAGAAAATTCTGAGATAACAGCCTACTTTTTCAACAAGTTTGGATTAAAATGAAGGAGAGAAATAAGATGGTTGCTGGGGAGAAGTGAGACTGCTAAATATATCTGCCGCAGAGTCACATGTTGAAAACTAGTACTCAATGTGATGGTGTTAGGGAGTGGATCCTTTGACAGGTTATGAGGACTCTGCAACATATCCCAGCACATCACAGGATAAACATGCTTACTTACAAAAGAGGGTTCAGTAAGCTCAATGTGAGCACTCCATGAGGGGTTAGCTGTTTATGAAGCTGAGAGGGAGCCCTCGTCACACAGAATCTGTGGGTGTTTTGAACTCAGATTTCTAGTCTCCAGAATGGTGAGGAGTCAGTTTCTGCAGTGTGTAGGCTACAAAGCTTATGGTATGTTGTTATAGTGGCCCCAAAACAAGTCCCTAAAGAGCTTTTTAATTTTTTTTTTAAAGAGAACAAACTCGATCCTTGATGGGGAAGATCGAGTAAAGACGAAAGCAATGATGTTACTCACAGGAGACAGGTGTTACTAGACTTAGGTTTACATGTGACAGGAATAGATGTAATCTAGTAACTAAGGGTGTAGGCTCCTCCGCTAGGAGCACAGCTTTTCATCCCATACTGAAGATAAACAAAATGGGTGCTGATTGCAGGTAGGTGCGTGGATGCATGGTGAGGAGTAGGGATGTGTGGAAGTTTTTTGATTGTTTATTTTCTCGGGGCAATTAAAAACACTTTCATCAGCTGGGGACGGGAATGACTAAGCAGGTAATCAATGATTGTAAATGTTTTATAAGTGCAACAACCCAGTCTATTCTAGGGATGCTTTCTACATATTTTCAAATTAATAATATTAGTTATACTATTCAATTTATGTATTATTTTAAAATCTCTTACATTTAATTCTGAGACAGATATATTGAATTTCCTCACAGAACTGTATTTACCAAGTTCTTAAATTTGTATGTCTTTGCACTGTTTTTAGCAGAATTGCTATTATTATATTCTTTATAAATTGTGCCTTTTATCAGTAAATAAAATCCATGTCATTCTTTTGTTTTTAACATTCATTAGTTAAGGTTTCTGGTCTTTTTTGATTGCCTGTATCTTTTTTTTTAAAATCAGACTCTTACAGAGGGCAGAGGTAAGGGGAAAAAAATGAGAATCAAGACTTGCCATGTAAAGGTACATGATCCCAACAATGAATGTAACTGTACTGTATCCCTAAATGTACCAATAAACTCAAAAAAAAAAAATCAGACTCTTACAGCGGGCAGAGGTAAGGGGAAAAAAATGAGAATCAAGACTTGCCATGTAAAGGTACATGATCCCAACAATGAATGTAACTGTACTGTATCCCTAAATGTACCAATAAACTCAAAAAAAAAAAATCAGACTCTTACATATTTTTTAAACAAGATAAGGCTAGATTTTAGTGTTTGATTCAGGTGTTTCTCCCTTTGCATAGAGCTCAATCCTTTTACATTTAGAACAATGACTAATGATTTATTTTTACTAATAATTTATTACATTATTTATATATACTACTTTAGCTTATTTTTACATCAAGGGTTTCTCTGTTTCCTTTTCCATAATTTTTTTGTGGGGTATCTGTTTTTGGTTCATTTCTTTATAATACTTTCTTAAATTGTCTCCATAGATTAGGGAGAACAGAGTGATGTGGACTCTCTGTCCCAACAAATCTTTAAATAGCTTTCACCATGACAGGTGATTTTATTTTGGCTGATGGATTGGAACCCATGTAGTTTACTAGTCTATGTTGCTATTGAACATGTCCCTAACTTCCAACATTACTAAAGAGAAGTCCAATGTCATTTTTATTTTTATATAACTTACCCTTTTTGACTGAAAATTAATGAGTTTTCTTTTTAATGTATTTTTATATCTGGTATTTCTTTACTCATTAGTAGATGGAGATGTAGTACATCTGCAGATACAGGCCGTATTTAATTAACTTCAGAAAGTCTTGTTTATGCTATGTTTGATACTACTTTTTGTTATTCATATTATCCTCTACCCTACAGCATTTATATTTCCTCAGATGAATATTTTATTTTTCTGACAAATGCATCCTCTTAGGTTTTTTTTTTCTTTTTTGCAAAATCATTGAGATTTAGGTCTGCTTAATGGGTATTTTAAGTGATAGCAGTTCCACATTTGGGAGGAAAACAAAGAGCTGTCCACTACCTCTCTCAGGCATTGAATAGGAGCACAAAGCTGCCCGCTGTCCTACAAAAGCATCTGAATAACTTTCTTGTCCTCTAGGCTCACTAATCTCTCAAACTCTATGCAGGGACAGTTGACAGTTGCCCTACATATTCTGCTTGGTCTCACAGAAGTTAAGGAACCCCAATTTGTGCAGATCTCCTAAGGGGCCAACAGATCTGAGTCCCAAGCTCTTTCCAATTAGGATTTAAGATCTAAGTTCTCATGCTATTTTTCATGTTTATGTCCAGTCCACAGGATGGTGAGCAATTTCACACCAGGTTTGTTCAGGCCTAGTTTAAGAGATACTGACAGCTATGATCAGGGAATGGAGGAGCTCATTCAAGTAGCCTTTTCTTTGGATCTCTCCCACATTCCACACGTCTTTGACGGTCTCGGTCCTTTTGTGTGATGGATTTTACCAAATGGGAGACCCATTTATATTTATGTTAATATTAAAAGTCCTGATTTTTCCAAATTTCAACAATCTCAGCATAAAGATATTATTAATTGTCTGCGGCAGACTTTAAGGATTATTCTTAATTAGAATTCACTTTGAAACAAAATCTGAGGTTCTACTTTGCTCTTAAAATGAGTTTTAAAAACTGAAAGCCCAGTTACAATTCTCATATTCTCTGATACAAAATAACATAGTCTCAAAGCACACTATTTGAGAAGATGAAAATATAAGTCAAGTTGCTAATACTTAATGCCTTTCTGTGCCAGAAATATCAAAATTAAATTATATGGATTATCCATGTTATTCTTTAATAATGACCACTGTGGGTTGGAAGCAGAACATAGGACAGTCCAACTCCAGTGTTCATTTGTACTGGTGAATGTGCATGCAGGACTTTACCAGCTGTATCCAATTAATAAGACTGAATTCATCTTATAGTTGAGAAGACTGAGGTAAAAGGTTAAATTACTTGTCTACATCAACAAATGGATGACCCCCCCCAAAAAAAAGGTTATGAAGTAAGTTTTGTCAGACAAGACCTCAATTGTTAAAATACTAAGTCATATTGTCTCTGAATATTCAAGCCAGGAAAAGGCCCATAAGTAATTATTTTTCAAATGTGGCTTCAGAGTCCAAGAAATGCAAGTGTTTATTTTGTGATGGGCCCAGGCAGACTCTGAGTTATTCACCTCCATTAAACGTTCAAGTGTAAATATATAGTTAATACTTAGAGTGCTTCCTACGTGCCAGGGACCTGCTTAAGCAATTCAGTTATACCAACTTATTTAATTCTAACATATATGTGAAAGTTATTGTTATTATGCTATTACTGACATTGTTATTGCTATTAACCTATCACAGATTGTTATTAAGTAATGCAGCCAAGGTCATATCAATATTAAGTGGTGTATTCAGATTAGAATCCAAAGAATCTTTTGCTTTTAACCTTCCAAAGTTTCCTTGCCTAATATAATAACACATTAGAATACTATTGATACTGCACAAGTTTGAGGGAGAGGGCCTAAGGAATCAGAAACATTTTCCTAATATAACACACTCAACTACATAAAAGAACTGCAAGCACTTCAAACTCTTCCACTGTCTCAGGACACAAGGAGGGGCCCCTTCTAAAGGTTCACCTCAGTCCTACCTGGACTCCAATCTTGAGTTTAGGAGCAATGCTAGCTAGGACCAGGCCTACTGGTGTGCCCATTCTGCCAAGGGCACGGGACGGCAAGCCCAATCACCCTTCCCCAAGCAAAGGGGACCCTACAAAGTTTTTTCTCGGGTTCTGGCTGAGAAAGTCCATATTTGTTGTCTATCAGGGCATCAGAATTCTCTGAAGGCAGTCCCTGCCATCTCAGCCACGACCCCTTTCCCAGACCGGTAAGCACCTAGAACTTTTAAGTACTCTTTTACTATAATAATTTGTTTTGTTTGTTATTTTTGTTTTTTAATTTAAACGTCTCCATAGTCTTCTACCACCTCTTACCGAGATGACAAGCTCCATCCTTGGTGTTGAGGCTCGAGGTCACTGCCCTCCGGCACAGGAAGCTAGCGAGGACATCTGGCCAATCAGGAGCCACGTCCTACTGCGCTCCCCTTTCCCATTGGGCTCCCTTCCCTCTCCAAGGAAACACTGCTTAGAGTCTTCCGTTTCAGCGCGGAGAGGCAGTGGGCGTTGTTTGTGTGGGCTCAGTGTTTCGCTGCTTCCGTTGTCCACTCAGAGACTCCGTAAGTGATGCAGACTCTTGAGAAGACCGAGCGAGAAGCACACCAGGGCGGGAAGAGGTGTGGCTCAAGTAAGAGCAGCGACAATTGAGTTAGAGTCAGAGAAGCAATTTGGGTTTAGAAATCCCAGAAGTTGTTGGAGGTGGGTCCCTCACAGCTGCGCTCCCGCCCACCTGAAGGCCGGAAAAGAGGAAGGAGGGAGGAGGGCTGGGGCAGTTTGAATCGCAGGTTCCGGATGTTTGGTTGGGAGTTGTTTGGTCAGACCAAGACCTGGATGCTCACGGGAGGCCGCGTGGGTGGATCTAGGCTGCAGGAGCAGAGGCTGCACGGAGTCCTGACCCTGATCCTGCTCCTTGACCACCATTCCTGTGAGTGCATCCTGTGCTGCATCCTGCTAGCCTATGGTATGAACTGACCAGCCCTGCAACTTGGCTTTCACAATTTTTCCCCCTGTAGGGAAGGGGAGCTTTTAATTAATTGCTTATTTTTTTTTCCCAAGACCTACCAGTGATCAGCAAGGGACAGACCCAGGATGGCAAAGGCCCATGTTCCCACTTTATGGGTGAGAAAACTGAGGCCTGAAAAGGTGTAGAAGTTTGGTCTTTAAAGTTCTACAAGTGGTTGATAGCAGCAGAGATGAGGCTGTGCAGGTCCTGAGATCTTTCTCCAGAAATCCAGGTTACCACAGTGATAGCAAATCCAGTATTTGTTGTAAGTAGGGAAGGGCAATAGAATTATTTTCTCCTTAAATTTATTCAACAAAAATATGAGAAAAACTCTTAAGAACTGAAAGAAGCCACTTAAATTGCTATTTATATTTATATTGACATTGTCATTAATACTCTATATAAATGAACTATATAATCATAAATTAATAAAATTAATAAAACCTTGGAGTCAGGATTGGATTACATAGAAAAAATCTGAATCCTTAGAAGAGCTAAACAGAAATCAAATTCTGTGTTTTCATGTCTTAGAGTTGTATCCCTTCAAGTTTCCAGAGGGCCAGAAATAAGTTACAAAGCACCAGTGCATATAGCTCTCCTATCTGATTGTTGAAGGGGAGCAGGAATGTTCCTGGACTCTTTTTGACCTCTTTCTAAGAGATGTGGAGTCAGACTAAGCGTGTGAGAATTTTAGTGTGTTTGGGAATTGAAAGCCATGCTTATTTTTTTTTCTTTCTTTCTTATCGTTTAATTCAGGTGGCTCAGTACTCTACCCCTCCCCAAAAGAGCACAAAGGAGAAAGAGACCTACACTCTTCCTGTCAGTCTGATCTGTGGTGAGCAGGATTGTCTTTTTTCATTTATAAGATAGCCTGACTTCTCTATCTGTAGGGAGGTAGTGGAAGTGGCAGTGAAGAGCGTCTTTTCCTAACGTTTACTTATTTAGTGTCTCAAGTCTACAATGCCTATAATTCCTACTGTTTTGGGTGTTCTGAGGTAAATTTAAGGATGTCTCCACATGGAGTAATAAAGCATATGAGAGTAATAATTTCTAAAGTTATCCACGTTAAACAATGTACCTGTGTAGTGGAGTGCTTGCTTAGCACGTGCAATAACCTGGATTTGATTCCTAGCATTGCAAAAAAAAAAAAAAAAACAATTTGAGGAGACTAGTTACATGGAAGTGTAAGGACAAATGTTTAAAGTGAAGCCACTTTCTGGAGGTGTATTTGTATTTAATGCCTTAGTTGTTCTTGTGCACTATCAAGAGTCTATCTCACATCAACCAAAGGCAGCTGTTATTGACATTTGGGTATATTTACTTGTAATCTTTCCTCTAATACTTAATTACATACATACTTACTAATCTGAATTAGCACTAATAGGTATGTATTCATGCATACATATACTCTATGTCCAAATACATGCATAGATTTATCTAAAACATGTATGTATAGATATTTAATACATATATATAATAATTGTGAAAAATAGGTCACGAGAGCAGGTATTATTCCCAATATACAGAACTGTACCTTGTATGTAGTAAGCATTCAGTAAATATTTGTTAAATATGAGTGATTGTTATTTGTATAATTTTTTCCATTTTACATATAATGAGCACTTTTCCAACTATTTTTTGGTAGCATGAGTTTTTAGGGCTAATTATGTCCCATTCTAGGTACATACCTTTCTTCATTTAAGTTTTATTAGGGAAAATTTAAGTATTTCCCAATATTTTACTATTATAAACAACTTCTAGTAAATATTCTTATACATAATTTATGAAGTATGTGTTGTTTTAATTTCTCAAGGTATACTCTGAGAAATAGAAAAAGACTCACTGGATATAGACATATTTTGGGATTTTGAAAAACTTAAGTTCTTTTGGGGAAATAGTACATGAACTTCAACTCCTTTGACAATTCAATGAAATATCTGATCTTGTTGAATCTTTACTAGCATTTATTTTAAAAAATAATTTGCCTTCTTTTGATCTTATTTATTCTTTAGTAAGTTTGACTTTTTTTTAACCTATACTCATTGACTATCTGCATTCTTTTTTGATGAAATGCCTATTGATACACATCACCTTTTTTCTATTAAACTTTTAGTTTCCATTTGACAGTAGGCACTCTTTTATGTAAAAGATGTAAACCATTTGTTGTATTCTGTAAATATCTTTCTGAGTTTGCCACTTGCCTTATACTTTTAAGGGCTTTTTTGTTTATATATTTTTAAAATTTATGTAAAACAAAATATTTCTTGCTTCACCATCAAATCTAATACATTTACTTTAACTTTTCCTCATTTTTTTATAGTTTTGAGTGTCTTAAAAAAGCTAAATTCCTAAATTCAAATTTATTTTGATGTGGTAAATGACAGAATGTAACATGTAACATTCTTTTTTCTTCTTAGTTATTGATTTTTCTAGTAACATTGATTTTCTCCTTTGATTATAGTGTTTTCATATGTAAAATTACTAAAATTTTTTACACCTACATATATGTATGTGTAGATCACTTTTGGAGCTGCCTTGTTCCCTGGATTCCTGCCCTTTTCCCTGTTCCCTGCCCTTATGAAAGTATTTTTATTGTTGCACTTTATATGTAGTATATTTCATGGGCAACAAAGGGAAATTTAGCCTTTCTTTTTCACTCAGTGAGGGTGAAGAAAAAAAAGAAAACAGGTCATATGTTGGAAATATTACACTAACATTATAATGATTTCTGTTTTGGAAAAAATGAAAAGTTGCATTTAATAAATTTATGATATTGAATATACTAACAGTATTTTTTATCAGTATAGACTTGGTCAAAATATAAGCTCAGGTATCAAGTTTGTTACCTAAACTTGTTTCATGTCTACCACTTCTTGGTTGTAAGAACTAGATAGCGTTATTTAGGCAGATTCTCATTTTTAAAATGAGAAATAATGCCTACTGTGTATGGCTATAAAGTTTAAATAAGATTATAAATGCAAAAAAATACTTAGCAAAATACTAAATTTCTCCTTATGAAAAGAACTCAGTAGCAGTGATCACTGTTATTATTTAAAATTTAAACCACATCTGATATAACTTTTTAGTCACTAAGCCATAAAAATTGATGTAGAAAATCTAGCTTTCCCCCCTAAAATTTATATCCTTCTGTCTCAACATTATTAGTGGAATAAGCCAACTTTTCCTCAAAAATTTGCTATCACCGTTAGCATGTTTAAAATTCACTGTGTACTTGGGTTCATTTCTGTGTTTCTAGCCTTTTCTGTTCATTTTCTCCAGTCCTATGTCATACCCATGGAATATTTACAGGGGCCTTATTAAAGAATAATATACTATTTGTTATGATTTGTATTTAGATGTTCCCCCAAAGCCTCATAACCTGGATGGAAAGAAAGAGGCTGCTTGGTGCTTGCTGCCTCCTGCCTGCTCTGCCATGGATTGTTTCTCTGTGATGCCCTTCCACCAGGTAACTGCAGAGTGAAACCTTTACAAACCATGAGACAAAATAAACCTTTCCTCTTTTAACCTGTGGTTGTCAAATATTGTCTCAACAACAAGAAGAGTAACTAAGACACCAATAGATTAGTCTCCTCTTTTTATTACTGTTTCACTATTTTTTTTCTAATAAAAGTCCTTAGAAATCAGTTTGTCAGATCTTTTCCACTCTCATATCAAAATGTAGTTAATATCTTACTTGAATCACATTGAAAATAGAGATAAGTTTAGTGAGAGCAAAATTTTATGTATTCTTCCTACCTAAGATTCTGCAGTTCTTCCTGCTTTCTCAATCCTTTTAGTTCCTCAAATTCTAAAACTATTAAGGGAATAGAATTATTATGAGAAAATGAAAAAATGGAAACAAAAGTCTTTGTAAATATGGAGGGATGGAGGGGTTAAAGGGAGGGCAGGGAAATGGGGGAAAAATAAGAACCAAGATAGATTATATAAAGGTGGAAATTTCTAATGCTGAATGCCATTATATTTTATACCTAAAATGTACCAATAAAATTAATTTTAAAAATTCTGAAACTATATAGGCTTTAGGTATTTTTAAGAATTTATATTTCATTGCTATTGCAAATATCATTTACAAACAATTTGCAGTGGTTATATGTCTCTACTCATTATTAGATTTTATGTTAATTTTAGTTTTATTGTGATGTATTACATATATGTAAATGAATATATGAAAATATGTACAATTTAAAATACTGTAATAACATGGATATTCCTCCCCCATCATTTTGGGGGGGCAACCACTATATTAAATGTCACATTAATTTCTTAGCTTTTTTCCTATGGTTTTGACTTACTGGGTCTGCATTTCCAAAACAGACTTTTTTCATATTTTTGAATACTGTACAAATGGAATCACTAAATATATTCCTATATAAATGGCTTCTTTTGCATGTTAGGTGTCTTATGATGCATTCATGTTGATTTCCATAGCTGTAGATCATTTTCACTACTCTGTACTATTTCATAGTATGAATAATTTCTAGTGTTGTTGAGCCTTTTGGATTATTTGTAGCTTTTAAGTATTATAGCAATTTTTATACTCTAAATGTTATAGTACATGTTATCTGGTGTATCTGTGTAAGCTTTCAAGTAGGTAGCCTTAATGGTAGAATTTTATGGACATTCATTTATCTTAAAACTGCTAATAGTTTTCAGCTGATTTTCTTGGTTTTTCCCAAATATTCAGTCATACCTTTTACAGATAATCTTGCCTCTAACTGCATTGGCATGTACATTCACATCATTGTTTTAAAATACTGGGTTTATCTTTGTTAAGAAAAAAAAGTGTATGAATAGAAAAAGGTCAAAAAGAACATAGTGAAAACTGTAGTAATTATTTAGGGAAGTGGTTTCAATTTTTACGTGTTACAGTATTTAGAAATTTTATGAATTTATTTTTAGTAAGACAAATTAGACTCTTACTAGTATGTTTTCAAGGAAATTCTTAAATCTTTATTAAAATAACAAAGCTAAAAACCACAGATTGTTGTATTTTTACTGTACAGTGGACCCTCAAGTTATGACTGGCCTAACACACAAATAACTTGGGTTAATTAGGTTAATGGAAGAGTCATCTGCTTCTTGTTTTCTATATGTGTACCCAGGCAATCATCCAGAGCTCAGCTGTGTTGACTTGAATTATAACCAGCCCTTGGGAACCAATCAAGTTCATGAGGCAAGGGTCCACTGTACCTTTTGGTGATATGAAATACTAGTGAATTCACTTATTTTCCATACAGGTGCCAACTTTTATAGTTTTCCTGTAATCTGGGTTTCTGAGCATGCTACATTTCTCATTTTATTTATAGGTTAATTTTATGTGTAAAATAGATTTATTATATTTGTTTGAAATTTATTTTTATAAGTATTTAAACTACTACATATTTAAACATATAACATTGAATTTCCTCCTTCTTAAGTGTTTATTGTTAATGTTTCATTATACTTTTTTTGGAAAAATTGTACTTGGTGGTATACTTTGAATCTTTGACTTCCAGTAAATCACCTTTTGTTTTTCTACATTAACATATTTTGGTAGTTTATGGGAATCTTAATTTATAACCCTTCACTAAATGTTTACTTAGTTGGTAGGCCTGGATTTAAATCTACCTAATTACATGAGTTTGTACAAGTTTTTTAATCTTGTTAAGTGTTACTACTGTAACTAAAATGATACCTTAAAGATTGTTGAAAGAGTAAAGAGGACAACATAGTCCTATTCACATATTATCTGGTAATTCTTTGCTGCTGCTGTCATGATGATAATGATTTTATGTGTTTCATTTCTTTCCATTTTATTGTAAACTCCTTAAAGATCTGTTTCCCATATTCTTAGTACAGTATTTACTAAATATTTTAAGTTGAATTTTATAATTGAGAAAAAATAAAATTTATTATACAACCCACTTATAATATTGCCTTCTCACGAAAAGAAATGTTTTTAAGTAGTTTGAATACATGTTATTTATCTCTTTTCCTTTCTAAAAATACATGATAATAAAAAATGAATAAACGCATGAACTTACAGCAACTAAATGAAAAGCCATAAGCAAATAATAAATTTCAACCAAAATTAGAAGGTAACAGGAGGAATAATGGTAAGAGCCACCTAAAGCAAAAGGTATTGAATCGTAGAATCTTCATGCAGGGAATGTAGGCAAGCAATGTACTAAGCACTGTGATCTTCAGAGAAGCTAAGGTTGCATCCATACTATTTATAGCAGATAGGCTGGAATGCAAGCAAATATTCACCCTCTCAAATAGGAGGTTAGGTATTTGTTTTTCTGTACTAGAGAGTACTTTTACAGTTTTCTGTCATTTGAATCATACATCTGATAAAAGAATTATAAGATAATTGCGATACTATCTTAATCTTAAATAATCTTTAAAATTTTTAAATCTCCGGTCTTGAGAAATTAAAATACATGCAGGGTGCATCGGTGACAAACAAAAGACAATATAAGAGAACTAAATATAAATTCACAATCGAGAATTATATAATCTTGAAAATAGAGGTTTACAGAGTAGCTAGACCAGATTGGAGTAGGAAATTGATATTTAGCCATTTAACTACACATGGTATGTCTCTTTTTACGTGTTTTGTTTTTCTTTCTTTTTGGAGTTTTTTCTTTCCTGTGTTTGTTCTTTTTCTTTGCCACTTACATTATCTGCTAAATATCTTTTTGTCTGTCTTCTCCCTTAGATTTCTTTTTGGAAATCCTGATTTTTGACCAGATGGCAGTAACATTTGAAGATGTTACTATTACTTTTACTTTAGAGGAGTGGAAATTCCTGGATTCTTCCCAAAAATATCTCTACTGGGAGGTCATGTGGGAGAACTACATGAATGTTATATAAAGTTAAAATAGCTCAAAGGGAATAGACTTAGCTTTTTCTAGGAGCAGTTTTGTTGAGCATTTCAGTTCTTTATCTGGTGTTTGTTTTGAGGTGGTAGAATATTTTCAAAAATGCATTTTAAATCAGATGAAAAATAAAATTTGAGTGTCTCTTACCCAAAATGTTTGGGATCAGAAGTGTTTCAGATTTTGGAGTTTTTTTTAATTTGGAATACTTTACTACTTGAGCCTTAATCCACAATCTGAAATTTTTTGAGCATGTCAGCATTCAAAAAGTTCAGATTTCAAAGTTTTGAATTAGGGATGCTTGACCAAAAAAAAGGTAAAGTGAAACATTTTGTAAGACATGTAGAGTTATGTAATTGCCTAGATATTTACCTTTAAAGTCCGGATTTATGTACATGGTCAATTTTGTGAGATCCTAAATTTATTCTATTCATATTTTGTTCTATAACAAACTGCTTCAAATTTAATGCCTTAAAACAAACAATATTACTTTTTTATGCTTCCTGTGAGCTGACTGGATCTTCTATCATAGAGGAACTTGGTTGGGGCTGGATATTAAGATGAACTTAGTTATCCTGACTGATATGCTACCTGGCAATTGGCTCAGTATCCGTGGGGATAATAGGGATACAAGGACTACATGTCCCTCTTCAAACTAGCTACCCCAGGTGCACTTACATGATGGTGACCACAGGATTTTCAAAAGCAGCAAAAGAGAAGGTAGACACTTCTCCAGTTTCTGCTTATGACACTTTTGCTATTGTCCCCAGTGACAAAATTGGATATCCAAGCCTAGAGATAGTGTAGAAAGAGAACCCCTAAAAATAAAAAGAACATTAATGAAGCCTTTTTACCCCTCCCTGATCTTCACATTATTCTAGAGCAGGAAAATAGAAACTATGTACTTTATTTATTATAATAATGTCCAAAATAAAGTAATATAATTAAATTACAATGTTTTAGATATTTCAATGAAAGAATTGGCCTTACTGTCTTACTTCTAATAGTGCTTGGTAACTGGAGGCTCAAGATATGTTTGTGGAATGAATTAAGGAGTGAATAAATGAAATAAATACATCAGTTAACAAACTAAATTTCAGCCCTAGTGGAGTAGCTGAAGTTATAACCCTTCCTCTCTACTGCATTCTACACATACATTCCTATCATTCTGGAGCTCATTGATATAGATAATTGGAAATTTTTAAACACAAACTTTCTATCATCACTGAAATATCTGCTTATTTTTCTAGGAAACCTGAATGAGAGTTACAAACCATGAGAAATACTTAAATTCTTAGAATATGAAAATTTTCCTATCTGGCAAGGCTGGAGGAATGCTGGCATCAGATATATGAGAATCAAAACTGAAAGGAAACAATTCAAGAGGGAGATTCTAAAGATCCCTCCTGGTGTCAGGAATCTTAAATTTTCTCCACACAAGCACAGGCTATGAGAACTATGAACTGACTTTTAAGACAAAAATTCCAGTAATTTAAAATACAAAAAGCGTATACCTTGGCAGTCCTTAAACAAAAAGTAACCAAGACTGTGTTAGAGAAGTCTGTGTGAGTGATTCCCTGGTTTTCAAGGGGACCAATACCATGTTGGTATATGCAAGAAAAAATCTTACCATGGAAAAAAACAAGAAGTGTGTTGTTCAGCACTCATATCCCACTGGATAAAATACTCCAGAGTATACTGGGGAGTTGTGGCAAAATAACCTGCTGAAAGACTCTATGCAAGAGAAATACTGTGGATGTGAAGAAATTTAGTTTTGGAACTCAATAAGTTTTTCACAGGAAAAATGGTCTTGGAGATAATCTGTATCAGTATTCCATCAGCACATCATGCTTCTTGGAGAAATCAAATTTATACAAATATCCAAGAATCCACACAGGGAAAAAGCTGTATGGATGTGAGGAAGTTGGCATTAACTTCAGTCAGAGCACAGGAGTTCACTTTCATCAGAAAGTCTGTGCAAAGGAAACACATATCTGTAATGCATGTGGTAAGAGTTTTAGTCAGATCTGTCTTCACAATCATCAAAGATTCCACACACAAATGAAACCCGAGGACCTCAGTAAAAAATTATACTTCTCCTTCACAAGAGGCTTCACATAGGAGAGAAGACTTTTAAGTGTGATCAGTGCAGTAAGTGTTTTAGTTAGAGTTCCGTACTTCATGTTCATCAGAGATTCCACACAGGAGAAAACATTTAAGAGTGAGGAGTGTGTTAAGGGCTTCAGTCAGAGCTCAAATCTTTGAATTCATCAGTTAGTACATAGAAGTGAGAAGTCCTACAAATGTGATGACTGTGATAAGTGCTTTACCCAGCGCTCAAATCTTCAAGTTCATCAGAGAGTGCACACCAGAGAGAAGCCTTATAACTGTCACAGCTGTGGAAAGGACATTGGTCACAGCTCAGACCTTCACATGCACCAGAGGGTCCACACGGGAGCAACCCTACGCTTGTTGTGAATGTGGGAAGGGCTTCAGCAAGGGTTCAACGCTTCACACTGATCAGAGTACACACTGGTGAGAAACCCTATAAATGTGGGAGTGTGGAAAAGGATTCAGTCAGCGTTCCCATCTTCTCATTCATCACAGAGTGCATACTGGAGAAAATAACCCTATAAATGTGATGATTGTAGAAAAAGCTTTAGTCACAGCTCTAATCTTCACATCCATCAGAGGGACCGTACAGGACAGAAGCCTTATCCGTGTGTAAAGTGTGGTAAGAGTTTCAGTCATAGCTCATCTGTTCAGATTCATCAGAATCCATGAGGGAAAAAAGACTTACAAATGCCATGAATATTAAAGGGATTTTACCAGAATTCACATCTTCACAATAATCATGACGGAGAAACCTTATAAATCTTGGTCATTTAGTTAATAGCTTTAAACAAATCTTAACCTTTAATCTCAGTAAGTGCTGCTGGAAAAGAAAGCCTATAAAAAACAAGTAATGCCAAGCAACAATTACAGTTTCTCCTAACTCCCAATAAGAATAAATTTCTTCAAGAGATCATTAGGATTATTATATATTTAAGATTAAAGTAAAAAGGGCTAAAGGTGTAAGGAAAGTGGGAAGGGTAGGAGAAAGGTAATAAGGGAAAAGAAAAAATATGAGAAAATGGAAATGTTTGTAAATGGGGAGGGGAGGAGGGGGTGAAGGGAGGGCAGGGACAAGGGGAAAAAACAAGAACCAAGACCTGTCATGTAAAGGTACAAGATCCCAGTAATGAATAACTGTACTGTATAACTAAAATCTACCAATAAACTAAATTTTAAAAAAGTAGGGCCAGGGATTTAGCTCAGTGGTTCTGCTGCCTGCCTCACACGTGCAAGGACCCAAGTTCGATCCCCAGTACCAAAAAAAAGCCAAAGCCGGGCGTGGTGACACATGCCTGTAATCCTAGCACTCAGGAGGCTGAGGCAGGAGTATTGTGAGTTCGAGGCCAGCCTGGGCTACATAGTTCCAGGTCGGTCTCAAGTACATAGTGAGACCCTGTCTCAAAAAAAAAAAAAAAAAAAGATTAAAGTATATTTTATGTACTATGTGTATTATACATAATCATAAGAATAAAAATTAAGGAGAAAACTCATCTGTTTCATTCTAGTCTCTTTTTTTTCATTGTATTTTAAGATACATGAAATGATACAAAGTCTAACTATTTTCACAGACTTCAAAAACGATGAAGTGTTGGTTTGAATGGAGACCGCATGACTCTTTGAAACTGCATTTTTTAAAAACAGCATCTTTTAACTTCCATGGTGTCTTAGTCACTTGTCACTGAGACATAATAGCACTTGCAACTTAAGTTTGCTTTGGTTCGTGTTTTAGAATTTTCAGTCCTTTTGTGGTCAGTGTGGTGGAAAGGCCTTAAGAGAGGAAGGCTGTTCATGGTAGCCAAGAAGCAGAGAGAGAAGGGAGAAGCCAGGAAAGGAGATGTATCCTTCCAGGTCATGCCCCAGTTATCTGCGTCTTTTGACTAGACCTCACCTAACAGCAAAATCAGCTAAAACATCCTCATAATCCATCTAAACACAGTCTTTGGGGGCCATTTTAGATCTAAACCATAATACCTGTGAAGTCCCTAATGCACAATAGAAAAAGATGGAGCACAAAATTTTAAACTAGTAAATAATATTGTTCAAATACAGAAGAATTAACCATGAGACCAGTGGAATTCAATAGCTTATGCTGCAAAAGCCATCTAATAAAAGATAGGAAAACATTGTATGGACCTGTACCTAAGAACATAGTAGAGATGTTGCTTATGTCAATCAGAAAACTCAGAAATCATTCTTCTGTTGCAGAGGTTTGGCACTTGAGGTAATCATAATGCACTCATCCCATCTCTCTAGTTTTCCACATTTATTCATAGGCTCAGACACCATAACAAGAAGTAGATTTATATTCTTCAGGAACACTATAGAGAGCAGTTAATAGTGAATGCCACAAACTGAAGATAATTCATTGTTTCAGAATTGGAGATCTAAGCAGTAGAACTTAATCTCAACAGAACAGAATGTTAAGTAGAGTAAAATTTCTAAAAAAATACAGAAATAAGGACTTAAAGTAAATTTTAAATGCTGCATCAAAGTAATAAGGAAGAGGATATTGTGAAAAAGTGAACTGATCTTAATAGAAACAATGAAAAAGATGAAGAACAAGGTGATCCAACCATTAAGGATTAAGGAAGGTAAAAGCGCAGTTGGCTGTTGAATGCCCTTGACTGCCAGTAATACCAGATACAGTGTTTGAGAGAATGAGCTACTCAGGAAGCTGAGGCAGAAATATTACAAGTTTAAAGACAGTCTGGGCAACAGAGTGAGACCATGTCTCAAAAAACTGCATGCATGGTATATTGATAAGCGTTAAGGAGAAAAATAAGGAACTGAAAATGTGAGGTTGGTGGAGGGGAAGTTTGTAATTTTGGGTAGGTTGGTCAAGGATGGCCCCCTAATATTTCAGGAAAGACTTAAGGGAGCAAATGATCCATGGAGCTATCCAGGGAAAAAGAATTTCAGAGGAATCAGCTAGTGCAGTGGCTCTGAGATTAGCAAGGGGTGTATCTAGAATGAACCATGGCAAAGTAAGCAAGGAAAATAGAGAATGAGATTAAAGGTCTTACAAGTTGTAAGCACATTTGATTTTTGTTAATTAAAGTAAGACAGTGGAGGTTTTTAAGTGACATGAAAATTAGCAAGAACCAAAAGATATTTTAAAAGAGGGCTAGGGAGGTAGCTCAGTGTCTTGGGTTCAATCCCTACTACCAATTCATCATTCATTCATCAAATTAATTAGAATGTTAACATCCTTGAAAATAGTTTACCTGAACAGCATGGTATCTGAAAAATCTGGAGAACTCACTGGGGAAGGATCCAAGATATCTTTTGTTGATACTATGGAGTTGGGATAATCATTTGACCTCTCTGCATTTAGTCTTTGCTGCAAAAGAAAAGTTGAAATGAGTCCTCAGGCACCCTAAGCATTTGTCTCTGGAATAATAAAGTACTGTATTAATTTTCACAGCACACTGATTCTGAAAGTCTTCTGAGCATTTTAATGTCATTGCAATATTTTGAATTATTTTGCCTTTTAGTATATGAGATTTTATCCCTAGTTATTAATGTATATTGTTTATACAGATTAATGGATTCATTTAGACAGATAAAATACTTTAAATATTTCCCTCTCTCCACCTTAATTTCACATTTGGGGGGTGTTTCAATGTATATAATGCATTTTTAAATTGAGTTTATTGGTACACTTTAGGGATACAGTACAGTTACATTCATTGCTGGAATCTTGTACCTCTACATGACAGGTCTTGGTTCTCATTTTTTCCCCTTGTCCCTGCCCTCCCGTCACCCCCTCCTCCCTTCCCCATTTACCAACACTTTATTTCCATCTTTTCATTTTCTCACATTTTTTCTTTTCCCTTATTACCCTTTGCCTACCCATCTCACCTTCCCTGACGTTATGAAATGTATATAATGCATTTTGATTATATTTCACAGTTGCTTTGAGAGAGGTCCCATGAAGCTCATCCTGTAGTGATAAATCATATGGATTAGAAAGAGTCATGATTTTTTTTAAACACTCCCGGCACTTGAGAGTTGGAAGTAGGATTATGAGTTCAGGACAGACTAGACTACATAGTTCAAAGTTATATAAGTGAGACCCTGTCTCAAAAAAAAAAAAAAATATATATGAATACAATCAGCCGCAAATTCTGATTAACACTGATAATAAATGAACATTATTCATGACGAACACCATATTATAGACAACTATTTTTACTGTAGATTCCATAAATCCTTTGAGGAACTATCCCCTTCTATTTTTAATAATTATCTACATCAAATCTGAGGATATGAAAATAACTCATGGCTGGCCAGTCATAATGTGAAAGGTATGAGTATGTGACCCAAGCATAATTAATTAGAGTCTTTCTCTGGGATTGTTCCACAGACCTTTGAAAGATGCAGTTTTTTCCTTCAATTAGACTAACGTTAGGAGATGTACACCTATTTTGGCATGCAGAAAATTTTCTAATATATGGAAAGAACCAATTTGTAGAATAAACCCAAGCAGAGATGACACATTGTGGGATGGAGGGGGCACATCTAGTATTTTAAAGTTTCTAATGTGAATCTCTGAGGCTGTACTTCCTGAACACCTTTTTATAATCCCATGAACAGCTTTAATATCATTATTCCCTGTGCCAAGAGTCTTAACTAATATTTTCCATTTTATTATACATCAGTCAGAAGATAAATAAGGAAATACATCTGTAATATCTATATTTCCTTAGAGTGCAATGTAATAACTTATTTAGGGAAAATATTAGTAATTAATAGAAAATAAAAAACATGAGACAATTTGCTGGGAAATAATTATAGTTGGATAATGAGTTAATGTATAAGTCTAGCCATAATTTTTATTTTAAGTATCTTTATTTTATCATAAAAAGTTACCTAAGGAATTGTGGCTTTATTGGCATGGATACCACAATTTATCAAATAATTGTAGGATTGAAGATTCTAATAGAGAATCTGAAGAAAATATTATCAGTTATGTATTTATGGGTAACAAATAACTCAAAACTAACAGCTTTAACCAACAAGCTCTTATCACTTTTGAGTCAGGAATTTAGGTGTGGCTTAGACATTTCTGGTTTAGACTCTTACTAGGCTGCAGTTGAGGTGTTACCTGAGGGTGCAGTCATCTCAGTACTTTGAGATTCACTCAGCTGACTGTTCACAGATCTCGGGTCCTCATTGACTGATGGCTAGAGGTATCAGCTCCTTACTATGTGGCCTTGTCTACAGGGCACCACTCATATTATGGCAGCGAGCTTCCCTGTTGTTTTTCAGCGCATGATCTTTTAATTTATATCCCATCACTTCTGCTGTACAGTATGCAGTTCATTAGAGGAGAGTCACCAAATTCAGCCATGCTCAAGGCAAAAGCTACTGTCAAAATATAAATTATAATAAGATCTCTAAACTCACTAGGTTATATTTCTTTGAGAATTTTTGGTTATCAATAATGTTGGTCTGTACTTTTCTTTTTTCTTTTGGTTGTCTTTATCTGATTTGGTGCTACTGAGGTAATTCTGTGCTAAGAGGATGAGTTTGAAAGTTTTCCCTCCCTTCAAATCCTTGGAATAGTTTGAGGAAAACAGGCATTATCTCTTTAAAGCTCTGGTAAAATCCTACTATGAAGCCATGCAGCCCAAGGCTATTCCTTGTTAGCAAACTTTTTTTTAAATCATTCAATCATGTTACTTATTAGAATGTCCAATTTTTTTATGTCCTTGTGGTTTTTGTATCTAGAATGAATCAATTTCTAGGTTTTCTAATTTATTGTTGTTATTCATAATAGTTCCTAATTATCTTTTGTGTTTCTTTAGATGTAATGTTTCCTTTTTCATCTCTGATACTATTTCTTTGGGCCTTCTCTTTTTTTCTTGGTTAGCCTAGCTCAATTTTGTTGTTCAAAGTCAACGTTTTCTATTTTTCTCTATTTAGTTTATTTCTGGTCTTTGTTAATTCCTCTACTAATTTGGGGTTTTGTTTGTTCTTGCTTTTCTAGCTTCTTGAGTTGACATGTTAGGTTATTTGAAATTCTATATTTTTTTGAAGTAGGCACGTATTGCTAAACAGACAAACGGATAAAGTGTATTTCCCTCTTAGTACTGCTTTTCATTTGTTTCAAGAATTTTTAAAATTCAAACCCAGGTGTGTTGGCTCATGCCTGCAATCCCAACACTCTGGAGGCTGAGGCAGAACCACTCATGAGTTTGAGGCCAGCCTGGGCTACATAACAAGACTGGGCTACATAGTAAGACTGGGCTACATAGTGACATAGTGAATTCAAGGCCAGCCTGAACTACATAGCAAGACCGTTTAAAAAAGGGGGGGAGCAGGGGATTTGGCTTAATGCTTCTGCCACCCACTCACAAGCACAAGGGCCCGAGTTCCATCCCCAGTACCAAAAAAAAAAAAAGTTTTTAACTTTAAAATTTTTCCATTTAATGTCTTAATTGACCAATTGGTTAAGAGAGTGTTAACTGCCTGCCATACATTTGTACAGTTTCTAAGGTTCCACTAATAGATGATTTCTAGGTTTAGTCCAATGTATTCATGAGAAGATTCATGCTTGATTTTGATTTTTTAAAATTTATTACTTGTTTTGTAGCCTTATATTGACCCTAGAGAATCTGCTATGTATGTTGTACCTGTTGGGTGAAATATTCTGCATAAATGTCTATTAAATCCATTTAGTCTACAGCAGACATGAACAACCCATGGCCATGGGCCACAGAAAGCACTGCACAGCTAGTAATTTAGCCCAAGATCATAAACTTTAACATTATTATGTAACTCATACTGATTTTTTTTTTCATGACATAATCATATCATGGTGCTTGAGTACAGAATGTAGCGGACAACAGAATGCTGATTTGTTCTGGTAGGTAAATGAGCTACCTGTGTTTCTCAAGACCACAATGGGATGTCCTTCTGAGACAAGACTACCCATTTGATTCTTGGGGTTCCAGGGGGATGAGTAAGCCTTTCCCAGGGCCTGGACAAGCCAAGCTACTCAGGGAAAGCAGTCATGGCCACTTGCTGATTCTTGGGGCTTCTACAAGCTGAGTCACTCAGAACTGCCTTCCTGCTTCACAGGTCCCAACAGTGGGTTCACAGGGCTGCCTCACTATCTTTGGTCGAGCAGGAGTATGGTAGTGTCGCTGGACTTTTTCTCTAGAAGCCTCTGCAGGATGAGATGCTCAGGGAGGTCCACATAGGTTCTTTGTTGGGCAGTGGGAAAGTGGGCAGCACCATGTAGCTGGTTCACAGGGATAGGTCTGCTTAGTTGTTGGGGACAACTCCTTCACAGCTTTACAGGACCTCACAAGCATAAATTGTTCTTTTTAATGATTACTATCAATTTGGTGAGATTCTCATTCATAGGATTGTTCTCATTTCTTCATATTGTTTACCTGCATGATCTTGAAGCTCACTGAGCTTTCTTAGGAACATTACTTTAAATTCTTTGTCATGCATTACATATAAATCCTTCAAATTCAGATTTCTGGAGAATATTTTTCCATTGGAGGTGCATGTTTCATGCATCTTTTGTTCTTAATTGGTGTCTATGTATCTGGTGTAATGTTTCTTCCAATTTTTGATGTAGGAAAGTATTTTTCCATTTGGGTGGATGTATGATGTCAGTTGAATAGGTGCCTTGGGTTTGGTTTTATGGAAGTTCAAAAGTATAGTCTCAGTGTAGTTTCACCTCTGATTGATGTTGTCACTATGTGTATCTCAACAGTGTATACTGCAGCAGTTCATGAAGGTCGTTCTATGACTTTGCAGTGGATATAGGACTCCAAAACTTATGTAACTTCAGGCTTCACAGAACTGAGTCCTGATGGCATTGCTAGCAGCTGCTACAGTCTCAGTGGTGCAGAATTTGGACAGAATTGTTCCCAGGTTCCTCAGGGCAAGCACAGGTGGTATCAAGGTTGTGGCACCAGTAGCCACAGTTCCTGAGCTGCAGATGTGAAGCAGCCTTTCCTGAGAACTGCCAGGATGAATATCAGAAAGGCCTGGACTGGTGGTATCAGCAGCACAGTTGTGGAACCAGAGGATGGTGTAGGATCTCTCCTACAGGCTGAATGAACACAGATGACACAGAGGCCTGTGGCATTATACTGTGGACTTGTGACTTTGGAGCACAAAGGATTACTTCCTTAAGTTCCACAAAGTGTTGCAGTTAGTGCTGAGGCTTGAAGTGGTGTTACCTGCTTTCTTTCAGTTGTGGAACCAAATGCAGGTCCGATGGCACAAGTCTTTTGGCACCAGCACTATCCAAAGTCCAAAGTCTGTGGGCTCTGATGTTCCCTAGGTCTTCCTGGATATGTGCAGGTAGTTTGGGCTGATAGAGTTGTTATCCACTATGGATATATGGAGCATTAGGTAATCTTCCCTTGGTACAATGGGTTAAACAGGGACTACTGGGGTTTGTGGCTTTGGTATTTATGGTCCTGGAGCTAGTGGTGGGAAGGTACCTTGGTCATGCTGAGCAAGTTCTTGTGGGGACAAGGCTTGTTGTGTTTAAAGTTCTGGAGCAGAAAAATACATGTGGCTGCTTCCTCTGGTCTCCAGGGCCAAGCTTGAGTAAAGCTAAGGGTTGAAGCTGCAGTCCTAAGGCTGTGGTCTGGACAAGAAATCTTCCCTAGTTCTTCCTGGGTGACCTCAGGTGTCAGTGAGAATTGGGGACACTGGCAGCAGCACCCTTGGAACTGTGGAACTTGGCTGGGAGCCTTTGCAGCTCCCAGTGGATCCATGTGGGTAAAACTAGGACTTTGTAGTAGTAGCTACAGACCCGTGATTTTGGTCTTGAGTAGAGACCCTCCCTAGAGCCAGCAAGGTAATGGCAGCTGCTGGTCTAGAAGCTGCAGAATGCTGAAAGGGGTTGCCTATCTCACCACGAGGTCATATAAGCCCGAGGATTTGGCTGATGGCACTTAAAAGATGGGACTGGGCACTGACTGTGTTTAAGTGGTGTAAATTCTGGGAGATTGGGTAAATCCAAAGAGAGTTTCTTCTTTTGGAACAGAGGAGTCATTTTTAGACCAGCCAGCTCCCCAAACTGGATTTAAAGATTTTAAGTACTGTGGACCTCTGCAGTTAGAACTGCCAGTCTGCTGCAATAATTGGGTTTGCTGTTACTTTCCTGCTTTATGCTGGCTGTTTCCTGATTTCAGTTGGGGACCTAGAGTTGATACTGTGAATTGTTTTGTTACTTTCTGTAGGTTAACTTTCAAACTCTCTATGTTGTAGGTTTTGTCACTTCTTTGTTAATTTCAAGAATGTTCCACTCACTTTCCTCAGAAAAATTATTTCACTGCCTCCCGCCCCACTGTGGCAGAGTTGTGTACAAGCATCTCTATTCAGACATCTTGGCTCCCTCATTCAGTCTGGTGTTTGTTTCCTTGCCCATACTTGTTGCCTGGTCAAACTGAATTCAACAGGTGTTCTTCCCTTTATAGATTGGATACCTGGTCCCTTAAATTCCTATTGCCTTTCTTTCAGTAGTCTGTGCATTGTATTCTATCCTCTGGAAAAGTATAAATTCATGTCTTTGAATCCTTGTTCCCTCCCCTGCATTGAGTTTTAAAGGCTCTCAATACAGGTTAAATTTTCCCCACTGGAAGGTACTTTATATTTGTGGTAGTTGTGTATGAGTTATATTTCTTGACAGTCTCACTACATTTAAATATTTTTATCTCTACTCTATGGTTTATTTCTGTCCAGAATATGAATGTTTTTATTAGCTAAAATAGAGCATTTTCCTCATGATTATGTTTAATGTTGTAACCAGTTTTCCACAGCATATTTAACATTTTTTGGTTTTAATACATTAATATTTATATTACAAATAGTCTGCATAAAAATGTACATACACTTCAGCAGTTTGCCATACAAATAAATGTCTGGAAGCTAATGGGCACAACTTTGAGCCCCTTTTGTAACTGTAAAGTCTAAAGGTAACTTGTATTGACCTTGTGATGCTTCAATGAATTTAGTATTAAAATAACTGCAAGTTTTTCTTTTCCTGATGTATAAATTTTTTGGCAGACTCTGTATATCCACATAGTTAATGAATCTGCATATGGTGTATATGTATATATTGAGTTGACTTTTTTCCACACTGAAGTTATAATTTATGATACATAAAATTCTTACAAGCACTTTAAATGTAGCTACAATCAATTTTGTTCAAAAGCTATCTATTCCTAGGCCAGTTGCACACTGTATTACTAGTCGGAATACTGACCCTTTACAAAAATGTTCTCAGCTACTTTAACTATCTGCAAAATGAACTTTATAACCATTTTGTGAAATTCTCAAATATTTGATTAGAATTTTGAAAAACAGTAATATGGGGATATAAACAGGTCTACATTAGTCTTCTCAGTCAAATGTTTTTCCATTTATTCAGGATAGTTTTTGAGGAAAGTGGGTACACATATCTCAATTCATTAGGTTGTCCCAGTGGTTGACTGTGTCATTATCAAATTTTCTTTTTTCTAATTATCATTTGTTTTCCTTTTCTCATATCATTACTTCTAGAGTATTGAATAACTGTGGCATTAACAAATACCTTGTTTACACCAAACTCCTAGGGTAGCTTGTAAGATCTCTCATGATAAGGCCTTTGAGTCTTTCCCTAGCAGTACATGTACGTGAACAATCCCTCTTACTCAATGTCATCTTCCATCCAATGAACTTATGCTTCCTGATTATGTAATGCCATTCCTCTGTAGCTAGTTTTTCATTTATCATCTCTACTAACACTGCCCCTACAATCTAACTTCCACTCGCTCTTCATGCATCATCTTAGATATCTGTCTCTGATGGCACATACTAAAATTCAAATACTGGGCTGGCAATTTAGCTCAGTGGTTCCACCACCTGCCTTGCAAATGCAAGGAACAAAGTTCCATCCCCAGTTAAAAACAAAAAAAAAATTAAATACTTATGAAATAAGAAGTAGGCATACAAAAAGAGGCTGGAGAAGATGTCAATCACCTGTAAATATCCTGCAAGGAATAAAGTTTAAATGCACTCTAAAAAAGGTATTTGAAGCTACTTTATACTGAAAATAGTGAGCATAACATTTAGGAACTTTTAAAAAACCTAGGCCCACATACCTGATTGTTGAAAGAAAAGATAATTAAGCAATAACACGAGTACTTTATCTTTTGACCACCTAAAAGAAAAAAATTATATTTATTAAAAAATGAAATATGACTCAGAATACCTTTTTAAAAAGTCAGCATCCATTATAGTTAGTATCAGTAAGGGATTTGATGTTTTTGTATTGAACAATGTTTTCCTTTTGCACTCCTCCAAAAAGTTGCCTTATGTTCACATATGAATTTCCATACCAACTTCTTGCACTGGGTTTTGTAATATAGCTTGCATTCTAATGTAAAGGATAAATGAAGAAACACAATATTTGACATTTATCAACTTATCATAGAGGTCCCATCTAGTATACCTTTCCTGCTTTTGCAAAAGGTATGAACTCTGATGAGAAGCCACCAACATCGATTGGGAATTTCTCCAGCATGAATGGGGGAGAGGTAGATAAGGCATACCATTTGGCTCAAAAAACCATTTGGGATCTGAAATAGCTTATAGAAGACACAATTTGGTACACAGTATTATGATACTTTATTGAACTTATAAAATTTGGCATAAATGACAGATCTGTCTTCAGGCTATAGATGTTTCTCCAGCCTAGATCTCAAGTACTTTTTAAAAATGCAGATTTAAGGAACACATACAAATGAAGAATTCAATCTTCCACTGCAGTTGCTAACTCCAATTCTAGTCCCAAAGGGTACTGACAGGTAAAGATAATGTCAGGGGTGAAATAAATAGGAATAACTGGCAGTCACTGCCATTATTATTATTATGTCTGGTCTTTGCCATTAATTCAGAGGTTTCAGTACTTAAAAGTGTTCTCCTATATTATACTTGCCATAAGCTTGTTTTACTGTGATCTTCTCATATGGACCAACAGTTTATTAAATATCGACTCTAAACATATTTCTTGGTTGCTCATTCATCAATAAATCAGGTGAATGCAAGAAGCAATCCTATTTATGAACCAAAGAAAGGCAAGGGTAATATAATAAAATGATAGACAAAGACTTGTGTGGTGATATGCTGAAGTACAAACGCTGGTCGCTTCATTTGGGAGTCTAGAAAAGCTCAAATAGATTTCTCTCCAGTACTGTCACATTACTAAAGGAATAATCTTTCACAAATGCTTTCTTAAATTTATTATATTCATAGGATTCTAATACTCATGATGCTGAATGAGCTCTGCACCTACTGAAGGTAATCGTGTTTCTTCCTTTTCATATTTACCTTGAATATGAAGCTTTTGATGTTTAGTAAGACTTGAATGTCGGTTGAAAGTTTTCTTACAGTCTTTACATCTGAATGGTCTCTCTCCTGTATGAATCACTTGATGTCTTAGAAGGGAGGAACTGCGGTTGAAGGATTTTCCACAGTCAACACATCCATAGGGATTGTCTCCAGAATGGGGTCTTGGATTTTTATTAGTGTTTTCACTCTTACAGAAGGCCATTCCACACTCATTACCTTCAGAGGCCTTTGCCTTCGTATGAATTTTCAGATGTTTTGTAAGGTTTGTGTGCCGGTTAAAAAATCTACCACATTCACTGCATCTATAGGGCTTTTCTCCAGTGTGAATGATCTGATGTCTAAGGACGGATGAACTTCGGCTAAAGGTTTTCCCACATTGATAACATTTATAGGAATTCACTGTTACATACCTTTTGTTGGGCTGAATAATATGTGTATTAATGCTCAAGGCATTTCCACATTCATTAAATTGTGAATGTGGCTCATCCACAGAGTCTGAATTAAACTTCAAGTTAGTTTTAAACTTGTGTCCACTTGGGGACCTTATTCCTGTCGGAGTTTCTTGTTGCATATTCCAAATAGAGTTAACTGATATAAAGCTTTTCTTATTGTCAATAGATTCAGAATCTCCTTCCTTATTAGAGACTGTCATATGAATGAAAGCCTCTTGAGGCAAATTTATGTCCTGCTTTTCCTGGTTCCTATGAAACTGATTCTCACCCCTCCATTTGTGTACAGAAGTGTGTGTATTTTTGGCAGGCAATGCCATAATTACTCCATGAGATGATTCTTCTGCAGAAACCTTCTGCTTTAGAATTGAGTCTTGGTTTTCTGAAATACTGTCCATGTCTAAAAAAAAAAAGTATATAAAATTAGATAAACTAAATGACAGGAAACTGCCTAATGAGGATATAGATCTGAATCAGTCAGCAAACTTGTAAAATGCAAATATATGTGTGTGTGTGTGTATTCATATTGATATTCATGTATTAAAGGTGGATAAAGAGGGCTTACAGCATGGAATGTCAGTGTATTTGAACAAGTGGCTGCTGATTTCCAAGAGAAAGAAGCAGAAGCTGTCCGTCCATTATAAGCTAGACCAGGAACTGACAAAGTGTCACTTCTGCCTATTTCAGTGGTTAGACTGTATCACTGCTGCCTGAGACTCAAAGGGAAGGAAAACAAGGTCTACAACTTGATGGGATGAGTGACAAGGATTTTGTGGCCATCTTTTAATACACCATAATCTATGAACTTTTTAGGAAAATAAGTTATACTTACTGCGGTAAATTCTAGGTTGATCACTGTAACATATTTAAATGATGAAATTGGGATAAAATCAAGGAATGTTTTAGTTTTAGGATGGAAAGATTCTTAAATGTAAAACTGACAAGGATAAAACAATGGAGGGCCACATATGTGTTGCACTTATAGGATAACAAGTCTGAAAAATTTGTAGGGTAGACACTACATTTTTTATAGAGTATCAAATAGGCAACTGCTCAAGATATCACAATAGATGAACAAGCTATAAAATGACATATTCCTGGTGTATTTTGGGAAATATTTTGTGAATTTCCCCACAGTTTAATAAAACAATAAATCTTTAGAAATCACAAACATCATAAACACATGGCTTTAAAATTTTTTTTTAAAAAACCCAAGTTTCTGCATCTTGTGGCACATGCCTGTAATTCCAGCACTCTGGGAGGCTGAGGAAGGAGGACTGTAAATTGAAGCCCAGCCCAGGCAACTTAGCAAGATCCTGTCTCAAAATAAACAAGGGCTGGGATTGTAGCTCAATGCAAAATCCTTGTACCATGCCAAAACAAAAAGCAAAAATAAAACAAACAAAAACAACAAAAACCAAAAACCAACATATTAGTACTGTGTAGCTCTGAGGAATGAGGTAATGGGTGAATTATATTCTTTTTCATATTTTTCTATACTTAACTAAAATTTATAGTTATCTCCATTTTATACTCTCTTGCAAAGTGTTGATAAGAATAGATTATGGTGAGGATAGGGAGTTAATGCATAAGAGGTTACACAAACAAGGAAAAATGAAAATTAGTAGAAGCCACTTCAGCACACAACAATCTTGGTGTTTGTTTGTTTTTTTGGTACTGGGATCAAACCTGGGACCTTGTGCTTGCGAGGCAGGCAGCAGAACCACTGAGCTAAATCTCCAGCCCGCAGATTTGTTTTCTTTTTTGTAAAAAAAAAAGTGTTAGGGGTCCAGGGATTTAGCTCAGTGGTTCTGGCAGCTGCCTTGTAAGCACAAGGTCCCGAGTTTGATCTCAGTACTGGGGGGAAAAAAAAAGTTCAGTGTTAAATTGGCTGTTTGCTTATTTGGTACCATGGGCTAGATAATGTTCTCAGCTGTTGTATCAGCTCAGTTAGTCCTCACAGTAGGTACTTTAAAGTTACAGGTAAGGAGTTGCCCCAAGTCACAAGCTTTAAGTTAATTGTTGTGGTCTTAATCCATGACACTATTTTACCACATATGAAAAAGAACCTGTGAACAAAGGCGATGATGCCTCCTTTTATTTACCCCCAAAGTTTAGGTAGTTTTGCTGTCATCTCCCCAACAAATAATTCAAACAGTAACACCTTACAAATACTCCATATGTGCCTGGTTCTTACCAAAAATGGTTGGGATTTCTCCTTCCATTATCCGTCTTTTATTCTCATTCTCCAAGCTGGGGATCTCAACTGGTTTTGAAAGCAGGTGAATTGTTAATTGAGAAAATAAAATGATAACAGAAAACATACATATATTTTATATTACAGGGAAAAGAATTCCAGTAGGCTAAGCTGCTGAAGCATGAGGCCAAAAAGCACCAATGGACCTGTGTACTTCTGGCTCTATAACAAAAATGACTTTCAACTAGACAGAGCAGGAAGATCTGCTGTTAGAAAACCTGAATACATACCTAAATGAACATAACTTCAGCAGTCATACAACTTTCAATAGCCAATACTACTAGTAGACAGTAGATAAATACATAGATGCACCTTCATGCAATAAATTCAGGTTCCTGTAATTCTCCAGCATCACATCCCTGTGCAGGTTCTTTTCAGCAGAGTCCAGTTGCCCCCACTCTTCTTCACTGAATTCCACAACCACATCTCTGAATGTTACTGGTTCCTAAAACATTAAATTCTTTTTTAAACAAAGGTCATTCCCCAAAATATACCAGAGGTAGAATGAATTTGGAATAAATACCATAAGAGCCAGAATATGTAAGAAATTGATAGGACAATTTTTGGGTTCAAAGTGATGAAGAAGGAATTATATTAAGGGCCAGTCAACGTAGCACTTTATATACTCCGGGAGGTCTGAAAAATAAAAGGAAGTGCAGTCCTTACTTCAATCTACTTGTACTTTGAGAAGCAAAAGACAATTAAAATGACTGTGGAACAAAATATTCGTACAGAATACACAGAATTTACAGAAAAGGAATTAGGAGTTTGAAGTAGATTCAAGAGGAATTGTAATGAAAAGGCAGGCCCAGCCTGCTTTCTCCTTATCATTCCAGACCTCAGCACAATGTCACCTTATAAGACAGGCAAAACTGCCTGATTACTGGTTAATCTTTACTACATTAGGCTTCTTTCATTGGTAGTAATTATTACTATTTGCCTATACACTTCTATTAGAACGTAATTGCCACAAGAAAAGGACTGTGATTTTTTTTTTTAACTGATATTTTTAGCCTTCAGAAAAGTGTCTGGCATATTAGGCTCAAATATTTGTTAATAAGTAAATTCTCTCACCTTACATTATCAATTAATTCACTTCTCTCTCCAGCACCTTTAACCTTGTCTTTATCTGTGTTTTCAATCACACTAAAATATATAAAACTCTACCCTCCTCATCCTTCAGAGTCAGACTTTGTGAATAAATTGTCTATTTTGACTATTTCCTCAACTTCTCTTTCCACAGCCCAACGCTACCTGGCTTCTCTTCCCATGCATGTTAGTGAACAGATGCTACTTAGGTTGTATGACCTGACTTTTGGAAACATTTCTCTTCTAACTATTCTCATACTTTGGCTTCAACGACATCATATTTCCTTCTATATCTTTGCTTCTTTCTTTTCAGTATCCTTTGAAGTTTTTCTACTCCTGCTTAGTAAATAACATTGCTCAGCATTCTATTCATGGGCCCATTCACTTTTAATTCCAACATTCTATGGTAAGGCTCTACAGCTTCAATTATTGTCTATTTCTTGTGGAAGCAGATTCATAAGAGACTACAAAATATTTTCCAAAGAGTCTGTTACCAATGAAATAGGTGTAACGTCCTGTGGAAGAATAAGTGACTCATGCCCTTGGATGGAAGTCTGTTTGACATAAGTTCAAAGGCAAGTAAACGCAGGTCATATAAAAAAAGAACATACATTCCAGCCAAGAGTGGGACTGTAACTCACCTGGGGCTTGTCTGTTAGTGAGTCAGCTTCCATATGCTCTGCCTTGGTGTTCCCCTTCTGAGAGGCAGAGTCTTTGGAAGGTATTCCTGATGAGAAAAATTGTTAGGGAGACAAGTTCTGCACTGAAGCCACTTGTGATGACGGCAGTAGTGGCATTAACATGTGATTCACAGGAATCACCTATGAATCCTTAGGACTCTGTAAAAATAATGTCAGACCCTGCTAGCAATGAGAATCTGCTCATTAAGTACTGCTTTTTTCATTGTAGATTATCCCACATTGATTTCAAATTTAATATGCTATTTGATTAATTTATTATCCCCCCTATATATACACAGCATTTGCTACTTATATCCCATTCATAGAAAGAACATGAGTCTACACCAAACCTTACTCTACTTATACCTTAGAGACAGTTTAAAACTTAAACTCCTCTGTCTTACTAATGGTCTCTCATCTTTAACATCTAATATATTATAACAGCCTAACTGGTTTTCCTATTTTCAGAACCCTTAGCACCATGCTTTTCATGAGAAGTTGGTAGACTTTTCCTCTAAAGGTCCAAATAGTAAATATTTTAGATTTTGCAGGCAATACATCTCCTCTGCAACTACTCAACTCTGGTCATAGCATGAATGCACATATAGACCAAATGTAAGTAAATGGATGTGGCTGTGCTACAAAAAATTTTTATTTTTAAAATTATTTGGCCTTTGGGCCATATTTTGCTAAATCCTAACAACGTGGTATTTTTAACAGGCAAATAAAATTGTGTTACTTTTCTACTCAATCTGTGAGATTTAATTCTCTATTTTCATTATCTACAGAATAAAGTCCAGGCTTCCTACTACAGTAATAAAAAGTCCTTCGTGACCTGGCACCTGACATTCTCTAGTTTCAGAAAAAGAAAACTTGTCTTCATAGAGTCATCTGTTCTATTTCTACTTTTTTATAGTCTTACCCTTGTCTTTGAGCATTTCAATGACATCCTCTATGAAGGTCACCACATCTTTGCTACTCTTGGGATGATATAAATTTACCCAAGTCCTGACTTCTTCAGGGAGGACTGCCAGGAATTGTTCTAGCACCAACAGCTCCAAGATCTGCTCCTTTGTGTGAATTTCTGGTCTCAGCCACTGCAGACAGAGCTCCCAGAGTTGGTGCAGGGCTTCACGGGGCCCAGATACTTCCAAATACTGGAAATGTCTGAACTTCTGGCGAGATATTTCCTGCTGCCAAGACTCATCTGCTCTCAAGACGTTACTCTGTTCATACAGAGCCAGATTTTGAGGTTCTGAGACAGTCATGAACTTCTTCAGAGGCTCCATCCTCCTAAACCAAATACCACTGTAGTTCAAATCTTCTGTACTACAGGATTTTAGTACTTTTCAAGCTTGGACTAAGCATCCATTTACTATATGCAGTATGCTCTGAATCAGGTTATATCATAGTAAGGAGAAGAGTTCCAGTAGCTTCAGACATAAAACCAAGATTCAGTGTGCCGAGAGACTGAAACACAAAACAAAACAAAACAAACCTGACCAATAGATAATAAACACCTATTAGCACAGTGTTACAAGATAAAATAGTACAATGGTCCTAAAATTTCCTATGGATTTCATTTTTCTTTTTTCTTTAAATACAAGTCTAATTCAGACAAAATAAAACAAATACAATGCCACAGAAAAAGAACTATCAATGAACAAAAAGATCCCTTGAAATATGACTGGTGGAAAAAAGTCAAGAAGAGGTATAGAGTCCCAGCAAAGAAATGAACTGGACCCAGATACTAATAAGATTACTGACATTTAGAAACTTGAAGAAAGGAGCTAAAGGTGTAGGGAAGGTGTGATGCGTAGGGGAAGAACAAAAAGGGAAAAGAAAAAAATGTGAGAGAATGAAAAGATGAAAATAAAGTGTTTGTAGATGGGGAGGGGAGGAGGGGGTGAAGGGAGGGCAGAGGTAAGGGGAAAAAATGAGAATCAAGACTTGCCATGTAAAGGTACATGATCCCAACAATGAATGTAACTGTACTGTATCCCTAAAATGTACCAATAAACTCAATAAAATTAAAAAAAAAGTATGCAAATTAGTGCTTGAATACGTAAGAGGTTTTACCTGGAGGTTTTAATGTTTTACAGGGGTGATTAGGGATGATTGGGAAAGCAAGGCAAGATGGAATTAAAGGAAAACTCCATTATCTTTCACAGTTGGTATTTCCATGAGGCTCAACACCAGCCATTCCAGACCATCTCATCCATGCTGGTGTACGCGTCTGGAGCACTGGCCCGTTACCGAATGGAAGAGTGGGCAGCAGTGAAGCTCATTCCCTAGCTCAGCAGAACTGGATTCAGATTCCAGATGTGGTCCTTGCTATTACCCCTCTTTATCTCGAGCTCTGCTGTCTGTCCCTTCCCCAACCCATACTGCCCTCCCTTTCTGTTCCGTCAGCTAGCCCACCTCGATGCCAGGACAGATCCCGCGTAGGGCAGAGCTGGAAGCCGGCAACCACCAACAATCTGAAGAAAACTGTGCACTCCCCCGGGGCCTCCCTCAAGCATGATTCTCAATTCTGCGCACCCACATCCGCACTGCCCGTGACCCAGGCGATACCTGAGAACACAGATGCTATCCAGGACCCTATTGAGCCCGGTGCCAGAGTGGAAACAAACGCGGAAGAAACGCGGAAGTTGCCTTTCTGGGTGGTGCAAGAAGTAGGCGTTAACCACAACAGAACCAAAAAGCCTTGGCCCTCCCGGGCCTTTAAACTGCCCGCCCATAGCGCACTTCCGGCTAAAGAAGCGCCCAGAATTCCCCGCGGCCAGCTTCCTGCTGGGTCCTAAACCGACTGCCCCTTTCCCAAACCCCGCCTTCTTCCCAGACCCCGCCCTCTTCCCGCTGCCCTGTAGACAATCCATTCTTCAGGTAAATTGGAGAAAGGTACCGAACTTTCAGCAGTTTTTTTTTTTTTTCCCTTCTAGGAAAACTGACCCAAACCTTCCTTTCCTTGTACTCCTTCCACCCCCATTGACCTGGAACTAAAAAAATTGACATAATTTCAACGAGATAATCTTGTATATTGCGCAGTCTTCACTGATTGATCGATTCACTGATTTGTTCAATTATGCAATGAGGTAAAATATCTCTCAGATCTGAGTTCAGTTTTGGTTTGCTGGATTAGGGACACGGTGGCGTCCAGGAAACGCTGTTAGGCATTTGGATTTATTCTTCTGGAGCCTAGAGATATCTTGAGCAAGACATAAGATTTGTGTCAATTCTGGGTAGATGGTAATGCTAAGAGTGAAATGAGATTGAGGGGTCCTGGGGGGGGGACTAGAATTTGGGCAGAGGAGTACCGAGTACATTGCTTGAGACAGGAAATTTTCATAAATTTAATGTGTCTACAAAGAAAAGAGAGGAGGATCAGCCTCAAATTAGCAGCAGGAAATCTAGTAATGCGGGGACTAAAAAGGGAAGGAAAGTGTGTCATACCAGAAGGATTGCCCAGTGTTTTAATTACATGATAATATAATTAGTGCTTGAGTAGACATAGATACACAATGATGTAAGAATAGAGCAAGAGAACACAAACCACT
This sequence comes from Fukomys damarensis, assembly GCF_012274545.1. Classification (NCBI taxonomy): domain Eukaryota; kingdom Metazoa; phylum Chordata; class Mammalia; order Rodentia; family Bathyergidae; genus Fukomys; species Fukomys damarensis. The sequence goes on from NW_022900928.1 coordinate 22,109,112, forward strand.
AGGTCAGGGAGAGCTTCCTTGAAACTTTAGATCTGGGCCAGGAGTTGGCTAAGCTGAAGGAAGATGGGAAGTAGGGCTTTCTTCCAAACTACTCTGTACTCTTTACTGTCATAAATTATGTCATAAGTGTCATCTCATTTAATCATCATCATAACACTTAGGGTAGAGATTATCGTTCCCAAGTTTGATGAAACAGGTGTAAAACCAGAGTTCAGATTTCCTCATACTTGCTCCATTGCTAGTTGCTCTATGCTTCAAATTCAGATGATCTTTATTAAGATACTGAGATTTGTAGAACAATATTTTCTAAAATCAAGGTATGATGGATAACACAATTCATTTGTAGGGAATTGATTCTATAAAAGTCATATTTAACTAGTTAGACAAGAATTTTTAACTTGAAGTGTTGCCTGTTAATAGGCTCAAACATCCTACATGGCCAATTAAGAGGCAACAAAAGGAAAAGGCACAAAGAAAAGAGACTCCTCCGCCTTCCTGTCATATCTCGTCTAAGTATAAAGTTTCTGACCAGCTGTCCTCAAAAGTCCACTGAAAGCTTTTATACTGCTAATTAAATAAGGGTTATTTTCAGGTCACGGTGATCTCAATGACATGCTATTTTTTTTTTAACAGTACAATTGTATAGGGTTTCTCTCAATATATGACCATTACAATACAGTGAAGGACCGTAAAGCCATGTGGGACTGTTTCTTTAAGATGAATAAAATTGTTTGGTAAAAATTCTATTCCCTTTTATTATCATGAAATCCATTTCCTCTGGATTAGAACCAGTTCTTACATAGATAATATGCAGAGAAAACCTGACCTGACTTAAGCCAACAGTTTTTCTTTGATGACTTATTTATTAATTCAGCAAATTTTTATCAAAAACTTGACTATGTGGCAGATACTATGCTAGGCATTGGAGACACTGGTGGTGTACTAATAAATACGACCAGAAGAGGCCCGTTTTAGAAGTCAACAGAAGCATTCTCTGTGGTAAGATACTGCATTTCTTCATTCATGTTTTGTGTGCTATACAGCTTTAAGAGTATTGTATCGTATAGTTGTGAGTTGCACTGGGTCAATCTGGAATGCAGATATTAGTAAGGATGATTTGCTTTCGTAAGTCATGTGGCATGGAAGTTTGTCAACTTTTTGCTTCTGATCACCTTTTCTATGTGAGACTAGGAGGGGGTGGGAGACTGCCCCCCCCATAGGCTAAATATATCCAAAATTCACTTACAGAGGACCCTCAAGTTAGGACCCTCGAGTTATGACTGACATATGAACAATTTGGGTTACAAACAAAATTTTAGTTTTACTTACTAACAAAGTCTTGAATTGTGACCCAAATGCCAGCTGCTTGTGCTTCCAGATGGGCTCAGATACAGATTAACCCTTCAAGAGTTCTGGAAAGAACATTACAACATCCTTTCCTGTGTGGGGTAAACTGAAAAATCCTGGGCCAGCGTCTAAGGACACTGAGATCTGTCTGGATGCAGGAGAGAGACTTTGAAGGCTGTGTAGAAGAGCCTGAGACTTCAATTGACCAACTTGAGTTACAACCAGCCCTTGGGAATGAATCAAGTTTATAAGTTAAGGGTCCACCATGTTTGGTCTCTGTTCCAGGGACAGCACAATGTATTATTTGGACTCAATAAATTCGATACATTCAGAATAGACTTTAAATTAAGTACAAGCTATAACATGAAGAAAAATTTTCTTCAGTAAAACTAGAATTTAAAAAGAGAATTTGTATAAGTACAAAAATTATAAAAATAGTACAGATTTCTCATAAGCCCTACAAACTAGTTATTTGTATTATTGTCATCTTACATTTTTATGGTGTATTTGTTACAAGTAATAACTTTGATAACCTTATTACCTAAAATCCATAATACTTACACATATTTCTTTATATGTATGCTTTTGCTTTTTTGTTGTTGTTGTTTTTGTTGTTTTGAGACAGGGTCTCACTCTGTAGTTGAGAATGACCTGGAACTCACTGTGTAGCCCAGGCTGGTCTCGAACTCACAGCAATCCTCCTGCCTCAGCCTCCTGAGTGCTGGGATTACAGGCGTGCCTGTACCATGCCTGGCTCCCTATGTTTGCTTTTTAAATTTTATATCTTTTTGAATTTTTTCTGCTCTAGGATCTCTTCCAGGAATACCGCACTGCATGTTGTATCCTTTTAGGTTTTCCTCGTTTTTGATAATTTTGACAGTTTTGAGGAATTCTGGTTAGGTATTTTTCAGGCTCTATATTGGAATTTGCCTGATATTTTTCTCACATTTAGGCTGGTATTATAGGTTTTGGGGATGAAGGTCATAAGGATAGAGTGCCATTTTCATTAGATCATATTAAAGTGACGTACTATCAGCATAACTGGTCAGTACTAGTTTAACCTTGATCAGCTAGCTGAATAACAATAAAGAATTTTTTTTTTCTTACTTTCTTGAAGAGGCCGCATATGCAGCAATACCAGTTTCCAGGCTTAGCAGGGCCAGCCGCAATATCCAGTGCTAGCGGTGTGCTGTTGGCAGTGCAGATTTTGCCCTCTAGTGGTGACTGTCAGTCATTTCCTTATTAGACCAGTTCCGTTTTGTGAATTTGGCCTATGGTTCTAGCCACGGAAATGGAATTGCCATTATTTCAATATTTCTCATTTTTAGCTTAAACTTGCACCAAAAAAATCTCTGAATACTGAATAACCCATAATATTTATTATCATTTCTGGATACATATACTAATTTTTTCCATTATTAGCTTGCTGTGCCTTTATTCCATACCTCCCCTCCATAGCATGACAGGAGGTTGTTACAAGCAGGCAGGTTTTTATTGGTAGTGTGAAACCCTATTGACATATTTTTTGTGGATGAATGATTCTCTCTGTATCAGTTTTTCATTGCTGCATTAAAAAACTCTTCAAATCTAAGTGCCTAAAATAAGTCACCATTTTATTTTGCTCAGGATTCTTCAGGTTTGTAAATTGGACAGTGAAGAAAGCAGTTATAAGAAATGACAATATTTAACTGTGGGAGGGAATGGCTGAAGTAAATGACAAAGTGAAGATCAGTGAATATGAGAATTCAAAGTATTTGTTGTGTTAGTTATTTTTCTCTCATTGCTGGGACAAAATACCCGACATCCCAAGTTAAAAGGGAAGGGGTTTATTTGGCTTACAGTTCATAGCAGTTTCAGTCCATGATCAACCAACTCCAAGGCAGGGATGACAAACAGGCCTGGCAGGGCAGAAACAACGTGGTACACACAAGGCAGCAAAGGCAACAAGGGACCTTCACCAAGCCTTTCTGCCTCTTTAGTCCCTTCCAGACTACTAGGATTAGGGCAGTGCCAAACTAATCACTCATGTGTCGCGGCTTAGTAATCACACACGCTTAACCCTCGCATCACACATTCCAGATTCGACTACTTCTGAAAAAGAAAATCCCACCTCATATGCATGAAGCTTTGGGGGGGACATCTAAACACAAACCATAACATTTGGATATTACACTCAATAAGAAAATTAAAACAGCCAGGAACTACAAGAGGAACAGTAAGTATGTTGGACAGTATGTCAGTGAAGCAGGAGCCCAAGTCTTCAAAGAAAAAGAATGAATGACTCAAAAATCAAAGATAAAAAATTAAAAACCCACAATGTTACATTCTTAACCTTATTTCTTCCTTCTCTCTCATGGTGAAACTTCTCCAAATTAGGGTCCACACTTTCTGTTTCTAGTTTCTTACTCTTCATTCCTTCACTGAAATAGATCTAACACAGGTGGCAGCTAGCAGCCAGAGTCACCAGCTGAACTAATTAATTATCTGTTCTCATCTCTGTCACCTCAACTGGTATGTGACGGGTTTTCACTTATAATTGTATTCCAGACTGGATTTGGCTATTGTGCTACAGTTACAGTAATTTTAAAAGGATAACAACAAATTTTAAAAATGTACACTAATAAAACTCATTATGTGTCCATCATTTACCCAGAGTTGGATAAGATACAATGAAATAAGAGTGCAATAACTGGTTTTAAAATGGATGCATGGATTCAAGAAAGAAGACATAAGTCCAGGTTCTAGATTGCTCTTCACTGAAGAGAGCCAGTTTTACTGCAGAGCCATCTGAGGTCTGTGGTTCCTGTGACCCATTTATAGTGACTATAGAATAATTACCATGAGATGCCTCTAAATCTGTGATTTTAGAAACTTCTCAAAACCTATGGCTGAGTCTGGATAAAAGGAAGTGATTCTCAGGCAGTTCACTTGAACTAGGGTCTATGAGAACCAAAGTGAACTCTGAAATTGGCCATGCTAAAGGTGGTAAGCCATCATGAGCCTATAAAAGAGGTCGGCCTAGAATTAGGAAATTCCAATTTTTAAAATTCTAATTTCTCTCCTATTTCGAAATAAATATTTATTAGATGAGTTGGGCTCATTGAGAGGAAGACAGCCAAGATGAGTACAGAGTATGAAAGCATACTAGATAAAGGGATTAGAACGCAAACAAGTGCATGGATGGCAGTGAGAACTGAATTCGAACAAATACATTGATTTCAGTGAGTTGTGGTAAAGAAGAATAGTGGAAATTATCTTAGGTGTAATGTTAGGGACTTGACACTGCCATCACAGGCTGCATTTTCCTGGTGCTTCTTGGCTCTTAAAAGAACCTCATGCTCTTTTCTTTTGTTTCCCTCCCCGCAAGGCCACAGCTGTCCCGAGACGTTAGACCTGTGACCGAACCCATAAGGGGCAACCTGGCCTGTGATAGGTTAAAGGCAGCCCACCCCTCATAAATAATCAATAGCCCAGCCCAAAATGATAAAGGGATCTTTCTTTCTTTGTTCTTCTCTCTTCCCTCTTTCCTCTCTCCCTAATAAAATCTCCTGTTGGACCTCTCGGTGTGTGGCCCAGTTATTGAGCATTGCTGTGCCTCTACAAGTAACACTTGGGAAACTCAGTTGAAGATACAGGAAAATTGATTTTGATTTAATATAAGGAAGGTCTAACAGTGAAATCTGTCTTCATATATGAAGGAATGATCAAAGAACATTATATCATTCCTGGTTATGCCAATCCTGGAAATTTACCCAATAGTGCTATTATCAAGTAGTCTAAGCCTCATACTGTGCTTGAATTAAATGACCGTGGAACTCCCTTTAACTTTTATAGCTTATATGCTATTTGAGGTGATCATTTATATTCACTTTCTGGAGCTTTCAGAAGAGAATATAATGAACTAGGAAGTGTTATAGCCCCTGTAACCTTTCTCAAATTGATATCCTCTGGGCCTGAAATCCCAGTATTAAAATCTCTTCTAGATATTTTGATTCTTTTAACCAAGGTTTTACTAAGGTATACATGACCAGGACATCCAAAGTTGAAATGTCTTTGATATAAAAATAATGTATGATGGGGCCGGGGATTTAGCTCAGTGGTGCTGCCACCTGCCACACAAGCACAAGGTCCTGGGTTCGACATCCAGTACCAAAAAAAGAAAAAAGAAAAAGAAAAAAATCATTCATGAAACTCATATTAAGTATTATTTCAGGATACTCTGGCTTAATTCTCATAGATTCAATTGTGTTCACACTTAAAATATGCCCATGTGGCACCCACCAAACTCCCTGCAGCCGCTTCAAGGCAGCCTTCTGTCTTCTGCTTCTTTCCTCCTTACAAATAAAGTGTTTTCCCTTAAAAAAGTACCATGAAGCTGAATTAGCTATACATTCCTCAAAATAGCATCTGGTGCTTTTCATAATCAGAAAATACCTTTCATCTTTGTATTTCTTCTCCATGTTCCAGTTTTTGAGTGGATGGTTCAGTTTCTAGAATAAGTCCTTCATTTTGATGCTTCTTCCTGAAATAGTCTAATGCATAGATGCCCATCATAATCCTACTACGACAGCTTTAAAGGTCAGACCCATAGGATCACTGCCTCTAAGAGGATTTCCTTCCATATAGTTTCATGAGAGCTCCTTTGACATCTTTATTTCTCAGGCTGTAAATTACGGGGTTCAACATTGGAGTCACCACTGTATAGAAAACAGATATCATCTTATCTCGCTCTTTTGTGGTCTTGGAGTTTGGCCTCATGTAGGTAAATATTCCAGACCCATAGAAGAGAATAACAACGATGAGATGAGAGCCACAGGTGGAGAAAGCTTTGAGTCTCCCCTCCCCAGACTGCATCTGGATCACAGTAGAGATAATATTCCAGTAAGAGACCAGGATAAGGGAGACAGGAGCCAGGAGGATTACCACACCCATGGCAAAGATGGCCATTTGTGTATTATAAATATCTGCTGAAGCCAGCTTCAAAAGGGCGGGAGGTTCACAAAAGTAGTGGTTGATTACGTTCTGTCCACTGTAAGGAAGACGGAAAGTAAAGGTGGTATCCACCAGAGACACTAGGGCCCCACTGGCCCAGGACCCTATGGTCAACTGGAGACACACCTGTTGAGTCATGATGGTGGAGTAGTGCAGTGGCTTGCAGACAGCCACATACCTGTCATAGGACATCACTGCCAGCAGTGCACACTCTGTACACCCAACCAGAAGGAAGACAGTTATCTGTGTCATACACCCCCAGAAAGAAATGCTTTTCTTCTTTGCCAGGAAGTGGGTCAACACTTGAGGGACAATGCTAGTAGAAAAACAGAGATCTGCAAAAGAGAGGTTTCTAAGAAAAAAATACATGGGTGTGTGAAGCCGAGAATCCATGAAGATGAGAATGATGATGAGTAGGTTTCCAAACACTGTCAGCAGATAAATGATGAAGAAAAGAATAAATAACAGTATCTGGGTCTGAAAGTCTTGTGAAAGGCCCAGGAAGATAAACTCATCTACTGAGGTTTGATTTTCTTTTCCCATTGAGATTTATTGCCATTTACCTGTTTGGCACAAACAAAACAATAAGGTAGTGTTGGGCTTATGACATCAAGACTTGCAGAAAGGATTCATGTTAAAATTGACACCTAATTGGATATTTCTACCTTTTTTTCTATTGTTTGTTCTGAAAATAAATAGATATTTTTATTCTTATTAGTTGGTTGTAATTTAAGTCATTGTCATGTTTTCCTTAATTTCTTTTCTCAGTGCCATATAAGATGGCTCATGTAAGGCAATAAAATTTTGGATCCAACCAAAGTCAAGAAACTTTTCTGAAAATCCCTGGCACAGAGTTGATACCTCAGAAAGGACAGGTCATAAGAGAAAAGTGTGATGAGTTAAGAATGTATATTGTAACTCCAAGAATAAGTAAGAAAGCATTAAATATGTTATAATTAAAATCAAATAAAAATAGAAAATGGAAAATAAAAAATAAGAAGGCACAAAAGAAGAATAAAAGAACACAGATGCATTTGAGAAATGGAAAATAAGACTGTAACTGAAGCCTTACTGGGTTTATAAGTACATGAAAAGTAAACGGACTAAATATTCTAATTAAAAGGCAAAGATCATCAGTTGACAAAAAGGAAAATCTAATAATATTTTGTCTACAAGAGATACATTTTAAATAAAAAATATAGTTGAGTAAAAGCAAAAGATGAAAATTGTATACTAGGTAAACACTTGGTAAGAAAACCATAATGACCTTACCTATGTCAGACAGGAAATTCCAATTACAGAGTGTAATGAGGTATTTCAGACTGATAAAAGTGGCATTCATCACAAAGAAAAACACTGCACAAAATGAAAGCTCCAAAATATATCAAAAACAAAAAACAAAACAAAAAAACCCTGATAGAATTAGAAGGATAACTAGAAAGATTCAAATATATAAACATTTGAATGCTCCTGATAAATGAGTAGAAGATCTTGAGGATATAGAAGATTTGAACAACACTACCAATAAACTTGACTAAAGGATACTTGTAGAACATTCTACTCAATAATTGCAAAGTATTCTTTTCAAATGCAAAAGAAATGTTCACCAAAGATAACTAACATGCCAGTCAATAAATTAGTACCAATTACACAGGATTGAAACCATGTAGAACATACTTTTTGACCACAATAGAATTAAATTATAAATCAATAACAAAAATACAGAAAACCTGCCAGTGTTTGGAAATACTTATAATTCATGAATAAAAATGGAAATCAAGTGAAATTGTAAATATTTTAAACTGAGTGATAATGAAAATACCAATATATTAACAAATTGAAAATTATTTTAAATTTTTTTGGTGGTGCTGGGTAATGAAACCAAGTTCTTCAAACTGAATCTTTGATTTTTATTGGTACACAGATATAGATTGGATCCTGGTTCTTCAAATTCCTAGATCTGTGGCCCTGAACAAATTATTTAACTTTTTTTGTCTCAGTTTCCTAAGTTGTAGAATGAATATTATAAAGCAAAAGTATAATATGCCTTATTCCTGGTAACTACATTAAAGAAATAACTGCAGTGATGATGTTGATATGATAACCTTAAGCAACAGCTTAAGTTGGTCTGTACTTTCTATAGCAAGATGTCTGACATACTGTTGAGTTGAAAAAGTAGGTTGAAAAATGAAACATAACAATTTATTTATTTATTTTTTCTTGGTACTGGGGATCAAACTCAGGTCCTTGCACTTGCAAGGTAGTTGGCAGAACCACTGAGCTAAATCCCTGGCCCTCAGACTTTGTTTTTTAACCTTACTGACATATCAGATTATTCTCTATATCTGCGGTTTGTCAGCTTCATTAATTTTCATGGTCTTCTAGCTGATAAACTACTGTGTCAAACAGACTTCTTCTTAAATTAGTCGATTAATTTTTTTAGACAAAAGAAGTACTTTTTTTTTTTGAGATACTGGGGATTGAACCTAAGGCCTCTACAGTGAACTACATCTCTAGCTCTTTAAAAGAGAGAAAAAAAATTTCTTTTCGGTACCAGGGATCAAACTCAAGTTGTTGCACTTGCAAGGCAGATGACAGAACCACTGAGCTAAATCCCCAGCCCTTGAAGGATGAAATATGTGTGTGTGTGTGTGTGTGTGTGTGTGTGTGTGTGTTTGTGTGTGTGTACAGAAATAGATGTTTTGATATTATCTGTATGAAGTGTAGGTGTGTGTATCTGTGTGAAAAGATTATTCCGTATTATCCATATGAAATATGATGTGTGTGTGTGTGTGTGTGTGTGTACAGAGATAGATGACTCAATATTATTCTATCTACACTGATGAACTCTTAAAACATAATGGACATTTGGAATTCAGATAGGGCCCATGTAGTATATACAGTTATCCCCCTTATCCATAGTGAAGATGTTCCAAGACTCCCAGTGCAGGCATGAAATCAGGAATAATACTGAATTCTGTATGTACCATGTTTTTTTCTATATGTACATACCTATGTACCTATAATAAATATTGTTAATCAGGCACTGTAAGAGATTAATAATAGTAACATAAAGCAATTATAAAATATGCTGTAATAAAAGCCATATAAATGTGATTTCTCTCTCTTGAAAGTGCCCAGACAAATATTACTATTTTAGGACTGCAGTTTATCGTGGATAACTAAAATCATGGATAGCAAAACTATGGATAAGTAAGAACTACTATATAAAGAATGAAGGATTTGTGCATTTAGTGCAATACATACATATATGGATTGTGGAAGAATATAGTTTAATATCAAAACAGAAAAGGAGAGTAATAAGGTAAGGGAGTTAAATCTGATGAAATGTAGGATTTCAAGTGATACTACAATTATATCAGGAACAATTTCTCTTTCACACTCTGACGATTTCATATAACCTTGTCAACTTTCCTAATTAATTCAACAGTGATATTTTTTGTCTAATATGGAGAGAAAGCAAGGAAGAAAAAAATAAGAATGTGAAAAATAAAATAAAGAGAATAGAAGTTAGAAGAAAGCAGGGAAGGGAAGCTGAATATAGTTGCTAGAAATCCAGATGCATAAAGAGAAAGCAGAAAGAAGAAAATTCAGGAAGATATCTGTAAATCTGGGTATTCCCTTCCATGGAAAAACACAGGTAATATATCTTTTCTCTCCCTGAAGCCCAAATAGCTTTGTAACATTAGGGCCTTTCCAGATACCCTTTTTTAAATGAGTCTTTTTTCACACAGGCTCACAGCTCCATACATTGGGATTCTCCCTTGTCATACACACAAAGCACAGATTATATGTACTTACTCTCAGCTTCACCAAATTCATCTCACACAAAATGCAAGGTAAAGTTATGCAAGTATTTCATATTCTTTTATATGGTATCCAGATGGCCACCAAATTTTTCAGAGAAATTAGGTACTGAGCTAACTAGATACTGTCCGAGGCTCAGTCAAGTGAGAACCCATCATGACAGACTTGTATGAGAATATTATCATAGATTTAAGTATGTGATTGCATCTGTAGTGGGTCTGGTATCCTCCTCTGCACTCAGAGGATAGTCTTGATTGTAGCTAATGTCTTCTTTATGACGCTGGGCCAGTAGCTACAGGATGCATTCCTTCACATTGATTATAACTGGACCTACTCTCTTCTATGTGCCCACACTCACCAGTGGATGGGTCATGATCCCTTTGCATCTCTATGCCCGGAACATACGCAAGAGGAAGAATCTCTTGATGGGACTTCTTGAAGCAGTAATGTAAAGAGATAGTGGGACAAGGCTAAGTTGAGGGAAACAATGGAGACTAAAAGTCTGGCAGAAGGGAGGGGAGAATCAGGCAAGCTGCTTCCAACTGCAAAAGGAAAGTAACGTTGGCGCTCACAGCCTTTGTGATCTCTCTGGAATTAGCCTCATTCCTGAAGAAGGTCTAGAGTTGAATTTTTGTTTGGGATTCTAGAGAAGGGTGGGAATAGAATAGTTATCTGGAAGTATAGAAAGGAAACAAAAAAGATGTGTAGGAGGCCAAAGCCATGCTCACCCCATCCTCGACCAGTGTCACAAAATCCTACAGACTGAGGCTTTTCTCTCACCTCAGGTGGACGGAAAGCAGAAACAGTGCTGTAGGGGTCATCAGAGAAGGAACCAAGGATCTAATATGAGGGAGAGTTTTCTGTTATCCATATATTATTCCCGAAGGACAGTACCACTTGTAGACTGACTCCTGGGCAATTCTTTCTAAGGTCTGTGTGTTTGATCTCATTTCAAAACTTTCTGCTTTCTGTGACTCAATGTAAAAACTCCAATTCTCCTAGGTCCCACTTCTGAACAGAGTAGTTTCCTTTGAGGACATATTTAAAGGTAAGATCCTGAGGGTTAAACAAGGCATTCCCTGGAGCTTTTAAGAACCCTCAACTTTATTACTTTTCCATCCTCTGAGAAATCCGGGGCACACTCTATGTTATATTTGAAATTACACACTAAAATTGTCAAATCATACCTCTCTTTCATATCTTACACAATGTTTAAAATGGCATCAGCAGGTATATGCTTGGGCCTTCATAAGCGATTACATTTTTGTTTTTGATTTAAGTAGAAATGAAAATGAGCAGACATTGGATACCTGGGTGTTGACTTTCCAATGAAGTAATGCAATTTGTACGTTTATTTTAGTTTAAATGATTGTTTTGGTACCATGTGACCACCTTACATAGTGGGGTTTAATTTGGTAAGCAGTGTCCTATTATCAACATGACTGTGTTGCTATATTAAACTTTTATACTTCTACTGGACATAAAGTCAAAATTTTTCTTTTGTGAAGATAATACACAGTTTAAGGACAGTGTTTTAGAATGGGACTTTAAACCATTAAATTAAGACCTTTGTGTGGCTTCAAGAAAATTGCACTATTTCTATAATTCTGTCATGCTAATGAAAAATTCAAAAGAAAGTGAGTTCTTTAATCTAAGTGATATAGCCATATCATGAAAACACTAAAAAAAATTTTTTTTAATGGCGGAAGAATGGAGTTATAAGATGGTAAATCATATGAGATCTGAAAAATACACTCAATTTGTCAGTGGCAATTTAGTTTCAGCAAAACATCATCTGTCATATTAATAAATGTTATTAGTTTGATTATTGTTTTATTGGTTTATGCTTTGGTTTATATACTATTGTAGTTTTCTTTTGGTTCCATAGCACATACAATTCTAATTCATCAAATAAATGGATTTTGTTCCCTGGTATAAATATGGCATCATTTATTTAACCATATCCATAGTAATGGAAAGTTTATTTACAATCTGTAGATATCAAAAGTGTCACAGTGAACATTTTTGAACATGTATCTTTGTGTTCTTGTCAGATATATTTGAAGGATAAGTGTCTCAAGACTTAATCAGTAGGTCTAAAGTTGTATGAATTGAAAATACCAATAGATATTGTCAGCAGCCCTTTTAAAAAGTTGCATTAATTTACACTTATTAAAACTGCATAAAATTCCAATTTTAGTAGCACTGTACTAATACTTGCTATTTTTGAACTTTTCAATTTTGTTACTCTGTTAGAAAAAAATAATACCTATTATTTTATTATGAAATACTTCAATTATACTTGAGGATGAACATGATTTTAAGCTTATTTCTTCATTTAATGAGATGACTATTTCCTTTGTTCACTTTCTATTACTGAGCTGTTCAGCTTTATTTTACTGTTTTGTAAAACCTTTCAATATAAAAAAAATTGATTCTTTGATTTTTGCTTTGAGAATAAATATTTTCCTACTTTTCCAGTTGACTTTTTAAATGTGTTTTTGTATATATGTTTTATAATTTAATATAGGCAAATTAGTCTTTTCCTTGACAACTTTGGGCTTTTTTGTTAATATTTGAAAAAACTTTAATGTTAAAAATTATGATTATAAGAGACACCCTTTCTTTTAAAATTTTCATTATCTGCTTACATATATGGCTGCACTTACATTTTTATAGGTCTAGAGTTTATTTTGATGTAAGAAATGGCACAGAGATCCCCATCTCACTAGCAACATTATGGGAAAATTCCTAATAAATATAAAATGTATTTTATACAAAATACTAAACTCCTGCTGTATTTGGTTGATTTTTGTATTCTGACATCTATTCCTTTTGTTTGCATTCTGCACAAGGACCATGCAATTTTAATTTCTCCCATTTATAAATTATTGTTATTTGATTCTCCAGGGGCAGAAAATTGACTTATGTTTCTTAGTAGATGACACATTATTATGGTTATTTCAAAATTCTCTCTTGTTTATTTATGCATTTATTTATTTGTTGGCTTTATTTATACCCAGACCTTTTTATTTATACCTCATTTCCACTGGCCCTTTAATGAGTGCAAGCCTTTTATTTTATCCTTGAAATTTTTGTTGTTTTGTACAAGTGTTGTCAGTGTGTATGTGATATTTTCTTAAATCCTTCTTTATTTTTTACTTTTCCACTAAACTCCTTCAGGTTAATTATTCATGTTTCCACATGTGCACCTATTTGTTTTCTTCTAAATGCTGTGGAAGTCCCTGATGTGCACCTGTCACATTTTCGATTGTCTTCCCTTCCAGTGAAGGATGTCCAAATTACACAACATACCACCAATACAAATAACATGGAAACAAGAAAAAACATTACCCCAAATTATTTGTGAGAAGGCAATGGGTTGGATTTGTGTTACTTGAAGAAAGATAAACTTCGGAACACCTTTATCCTATACTCAGTCTCTTGTGTTGTCATTATTTTGTGTGCTATTTTTAATAAAACTAACATTTTAACCATTTTAAGGTGTACAACTCAGTGATGTTCGCTATACTCATAATATTGTAAAAATAAATACGATCTTGTTGGTGCATGAGAGGATGGATGGTCAAAGCGCTGATGCCAGTCCTGGAATGCTGGTTCTCACCAGGACAAGGTGTCCCAGAGGCAACGTGCTGGTGCCAAGCCCCTCAACTGCAGAACCACTCCCTAATTCCTTCTTTGTTCTTGTTCCTGGTTTACATTCCTTTTTACCAGATTATACTCCCTTGTATTCATTAACAGATGTTGTTTTATCTAGATGCTGTCTTTAGTTTAAACAGGGTGTATCTGTTTGTAGCTTCTTGTGATTGCCGTTTATCCTACTCATGCCTCCTTGTGACTGTTGTTAATCATCAAACCACTGTGATCATGCTTTTGTGTGTGACCTTGAAACTGCTATAAAACCCTGGATAAGAAATAAACTTGGCCATTAGCCATCAGCTTTTGGTCATTCATTGTGTCCACAGTCATCTCCCCGAGTGCCCTCCTCTAGAATGAGACCTCAGCACTATCTAACTCAAGAACATTTTCATCACTCTGAAAGAAAACCCTATACCATTAAAGAATCACTCTCTGCTCATCCCTCTCTCCAGCTACTGGCAATCACTTATCTGCTTAGGTCTTTGCATATTCTAGGCACTTTGTATAAACAAAATCATATGCTCTATGGCATTTGTGTTGTTTCTTCTGCTCAGCACACTTTAAGAGTTCTTCCACATTGTAGCAGGTGTCAGTACTTTGTTCCTTTTTATGGTTGAACATTATTCAACTGCAAAGATATGCCATGTTTTGTTTATTTATTTTTCAGGTGAGCATTTGGGATAGCTCTGCTATGAGCATTAACTTCATAGTATTTATTTGGGCATTTATTTTTAGTTTTCTTGAGTATATGCTACAAACGGAATTGTTGGGACATGATAATTTTATGTTTAATTTATTGAAGAACCACTGCACTGCTTTCTACTCCAGCTGCATAATTTTCTATTCACAACAGTAGTATATAGGATTTCCCATTTCTTTAGATCCTCGCCAACACTCTTCCCTCCTTTCTTTCCTTCCTCCCTTCCTCCTTTCATCTTCAAAGATACTTCCAGATGGAACTTTTGAATTCATTGTACAATTTATGCTTTCATAAATGGTGTAAATTATTCTATAGCTTAAGTCATTTTATGCATTTTGATGACAGTGGCACTTCACCATGGTTTTAATTTACATGGCCTAGGAGCTAATTATGTTGTGAACTTTTTCATAGATTTATTAACTACCTATATTTTCTATGTTGGAAGTACTTCTTCAAGTCTTCTGCTTATTTTGACTTCTATTAATTTGTAGGAGCTTTCTATACTTCTGAGTATCAGGTCTATAAATTTATGCCAACATATTAAAATAGAACTTGTGTAAATAAAAATAAATTATTAAGAAAATGTGGTAAAATATTAATAATTGGAGAATCTGGGTAAAGGAAGTGTGGAAGTTCTTCAAAGTATTCTTTTAACTTCTTTAACAATCTGAAATTATTTCAAGATGTGAAATTAAAAAATAAAAGTTTATTCAGCATAGATTTTCATATGTATTTGAATGACTTGCTTTTAGTAATTTTAAAACGCATGTAAGAGAAAAATCATAAAGGAGATTGATTGTAATCATACAATTAACTAAATTGATCTAATAGACTGTTCTACCTATTCAGGCTTTGTGAGTCATTCAGAAGCTTTGAGTAAAAGAGTGGGAGTTCTGCCAGAATCTCTTTTTTTTCAGACTCTGATTTCTATAATTACCACTCACACTCAACTCAGTACTAAGGGTACTGCTTAGTTTTGTTTCTTTTTTCAATTTAGCCTCTCGTATGGATAGTCTAGGATTCTCCAAATATATAACAAATTTCCTGAATAACTTCAAACATATGATGTAATTGTATTATATACCTAAAATGTACTGATAAACTAAATGAAAAAAACAAAACAAAACAAAACACAACTTGGACAAGTGCAAGGCCCAAGGCTCAATCCCCACCACTGCAAATGCTACTACCACTAAATAAATAATAATTTTAGTATAAAAATTCAGATCCTTATCCATAATGTCAATCCCTATCCTTGATAAGAATAATTGTATTTTATAATGATATATTAATATAATAATCTGAGGTGGTACTGTGAACAAATGTCATGTTAATCACATTTAATCCAATTATTATTATCTGGTATACATCACATACATATTCCAAAAATAATGAACTTTCTCAAAATTATACAGAAAATATGTGATAGATCTGAGTTTCACCTTGATTTTTTTTCTTCCAGAAACCAAATGCTAATTGCATTGTCCTCCTTATATTCATTTGGGAGCTTTCTGAGTGAAATACATTTCAGGAAATACTAACGACTCAGAACTCTCCTGAGTCCTTTAGCTGCTCCAGTGACTGCTTTTACAATCCCCTCTTAACACTGTCACCTCACTTAAATGGAAATTAAAGTACAGTTCATCCTGAAGTCGATGATAAGAACTTTGAATGGACTAATAGGACATGGGAGATGTGGGGGATCCCTTTCCTGCCTCAATCTTAATCTTGACTAGGGAATTTTATTGATCTCTTCTTTTATGACAAGATGCCTGTTGTATCCATCTTCCCAAGGTACATTCAATGCAACTGCACCACTTTCTCCCTCAACTGTGGCATGTCTTTGCTGACTTTGGCATGCTAACTTAATCTCTTTCTCCTCCAGATAAGAAAATTTTATAACTAGAGGGAACGGAAGAAAAGGCTTCACATGAACCAAGAAGGTATAGCTGGAGGTATACTGGAAGTGAACTGGTTTCACCCACTTAGATTAGGTTTTTAAAATTAATCTAATTTTATCAAAATAACATGCTTAATGAGGCTAAATCTTTTACAACAGATTGGTCATTTTTCACAGTACATATGCCTCATCAAATCATAATTACAATATAAAATTCCTAGTGAAGAATAATCCTGGTCTCATGCAGACATAAAAAGAACTTCCATGGAATGAGTTTTGGTTCTTATACCTCTGTTGAGCTGGGTTTGGAGGCTACAGAGTGGATGATTTTAAGTGTGAAGAAACTTGGAATCAGAAGATAAATTTGGTATTTTCTATTGGTTCCCTGTGGGTTTACTCAACCCCTTCTTCCTAAAATATATATAAATTAGACAATGCATGTTTCTGTGACCCATTCAGCCCTTCTTCATGTCCAGTGACATATTTTACCTTTACAGAAATGAACTCACTGTTTCTATTAAATCTGGAGAAAAGGTAAAATGATACAAGAGAAAGATTGACAGTGAGAATGATGTTTCTTACGGACACTTCTTGATCCTGAAAGCAGATTCACAGTCACCTGGGGAAACATTTTCTCCTGTACATTTGAATGGGAGAATAGCATTCTTAATGGTAACCAGGGAAATTAGGGATGCTGCCTTCTGATGCTGTCCTAGTCAACGAGAGCCCGTATCATCTGACAAGGAACAAGTCACATTCATCTATTACATACATTTACCTCTCTATCTCCTCACACCTTGGCTCAACTCAAACCAATTAAAAAAACAAATGCTGGAAAGTTATGCACCATGTTGATCATGGTAGCTGGGAACAAAGGTAATTCAGATGTTGTTCCTGCCCTTGAACATTTTATGGCCACAGAGAAATATTTGTTAAAAGCTACCATTTAGGTAAGTACATGATGTGTATTTATGATAGACTAGGTATTTATGGATGAGAATAATTGTATCTATGTCTCTCTTTTGGGGTTAAAGTGGGGAATTGGGAAAGATATTGAAAGAGAAATCCCAGGGAATGAGATAAGGAGAAGGGAATCCATGGCTAACTAGCACTGGATAAGGGTGGATGGTTATAAATTCGGCTTTTGTCATATAAGTGATGCCTGGCTTGGAGTAGGCTGTTTGCTTTAGAGCTTCTACTTACAAAATGAACAAGCAGCTGAAACACCAAGCCTTTAAACAGAACATACTGGGACCTTCTGATTCCATAGTCCAATTTTAGTTTAAGGACAAATATGAGTAAAAAATTTTCATCACATGAACTCATACATCCATCTAGATATTATGACTCAGTTAATAGCTTATGTAGACTATAATTTTGCCTTTTAAATCTTCCTTCCTCTCTCTCTCTCTCCTTTCTTTCTGTTAGACAATTCCTGAAGCCCAGCAGTTCTTAACCTGGATTTCAGGGTATTCTTCAATATGAATGTGAAATGCTACTTCTACATTTTTACTTTCCTCTGAATGAAATTGGCATTTGCTTCTAGTTTAAGTAATCACTGGCATCAGTATTGGAAGTATCAATGCCTTTGTCAGCAACAGAAATCAAAAGTATTTATATATCACATTGTGGTCGTTGAATGTTTGAAAAATATTTCAGGTCATAATTATTTTGAAATAAAAGTGGTTATTAGACTTATTACTTTTTTTCCCCCCGGTACCAGGGATTGAATTCAGGAACTCACACTTGTGAGGCAGGCGTAGTGCCACTGAGCTAAATTCCCTAGCCCAAGACTCACTATTTTTAATATCACTGTGGGAGACCGAGGCAGAAGGATTGCAAGTTTCAGCCCAGCCTGGGAGACTCAGCAATTTAATGAAACTGTCTCAAAATGTCAAAAAATAAAAAATGCTAAGAATATAGTTTATTACAAAGACCTCAAGTTCAATCCCAAGTACTGCCAAAAAATGTGTTAATGAAGTTATACATGGTTTTAGGCTGGGTGTGGTGGCGCAGGCCTGTAATCCCAGCACTCGGGAGGCTGAGGCAGAAGGATCGCTGTGTGTTTGAGACTAGCCTGAGCTACGTAGTGAGTTCCAGGTCAGTCTCACTACATAGTGAGACCCTGTCTCAAAAAAAACAAAAAACAAATAAACAAAAAAAGGTCTTTATTATTGTGTATAATTAAAGCACATATATTTCTACTTACACACTTGTTTTCTAAAACTATATTGATAACTATATTTGATGTAACTGTTTTGCTTGGTAATCACTGATATATTTATCTGATGAATTTAAACATTATCTTGAAACAGTATCAAATAAATAGTTGATAATCCAACCTTTGCAAAGACGTTTAAACTTTATACTTTAAGTACAGTTTCTTTCTGTAACAGCTCTGTAAATTTTATAATCACTCCTAATCTTTCAAATCTTTCTAGTGACAATGCAGACCTTTCACATATCTCTGCTTATATTTACATTTTTACTGACATTATGTAATTAATGATACTTTACTGAATGAGGTGCTCTTTATGTCTTCTCAAGGACACAAAGAAAAGTGACACAATTTTCAAAGGAGCTTTTGAATTCTGGGGAAGGGTAAACAATAGATAACACAAGGTAGCAAGAAATGATGATGGGCTAATGTTGGGTAGTAGTACTATTTGACCAGAGCAAGAAATTAGCCAAGCTGATGACCTATATGAAAACTCTGCTTTGATGGTGTGTCTGATATTTTGGAATTTTATTCACAGCTGAGACTGGCATCACAGAGCTCCAGCATAAGCTGCAGAGAAGATGCCAAGGGACTCAAAATTATTCTTCAGCTCACCAGCTCCTTCAGCACAGGTTATTTTCTCTAAGAAACATATTTGTTGTACAAAGCATTTTGTCTCTTTTTGAATTCTTATTCTTTCCTAACTGTATTTTTTAGGGAAGAGACAAGATCAGTCACATAGCCAAAATATTTTTTTGCCAAATCAACACAATCATGAGATGGAGATGTGACAAGAGCCGCATATGACACAGAGAATTTAATTGATAATAAGCTGAAATTACATGGCATGACTTTACAGACACATCCAATCTTCATTCATTGCCCTATTTTTGGAAGTGTGATATTCAGAACAAGGAGGATGATTCTTTTCTGATCTACTCTATACTTGCCAGAGCATTCCAACAATGAATGAACCATATTATGAAGTTTTATTGTGTAACACTAAGAATGTTACCAATTTAAGCAGCATGATCATCTTCTACAGGCATTATAAAGGGAATTTTAAAAAATGATTTGTAGTAACTGGAGCTATAGATAAGCCCTTCAACTCAAACTGTATAATTTTATAGGTTATGCACATCTATGTTTATCGTATTGTGACTTCTTGCTGAAAAGGAAGGCAAACTATGACACAGACAAATCAAACACAGGTGGCAGAATTCCTTCTTCTGGGGATCTCTGATGACCCAAATACCCAAGAACTGTTATTCATCTTATTCCTGGGTGTCTACCTGGTCACTGTGCTTGGAAATCTTCTTCTCATGTCCCTTGTTCAGGTTGACTCCCGGCTTCATACACCCATGTATTTTTTTCTCTGCAACTTGTCTCTGGCTGACCTCTGTTTCTCCACAAACATAGTTCCTCAGGCCCTAGTCCACCTACTTTCCAGAAGGAAGGCAATTTCATTCACTCGTTGTGCAGCTCAGCTTTTCCTCTTCCTCATTTTCGGGTGCACACAGTGTGTCCTTTTGGCAGCGATGGCCTATGATCGGTATGTGGCAATCTGCAACCCTTTGCACTACCCTGGCATCATGACCTGGAGAGTGTGTATTCAGCTGGCCACAGGATCATGGGCCAGTGCCATTTTAGTATCTGTGGTGGACACCACTTTCACACTAAGGCTGCCCTACCGAGGCAGCAACAGTATTGCTCATTTCTTTTGTGAGGCTCCTGCATTATTGATTCTGGCGTCCACAGATACTCACACTTCAGAGATGGCCATTTTTCTCATGGGGGTTGTGATTCTTCTTATACCTGTTTCCCTAATTCTTGTATCCTATGGTTACATCATAGTGACTGTGCTCAAGATGAAGTCAGCCGCAGGGAGACTCAAGGCATTTTCTACCTGTAGCTCCCACCTCATGGTTGTCATCCTCTTTTATGGGTCAGCAATCATCACCTACATGACACCCAAATCTTCCAAAGAGCAGGAGAAACTAGTGTCTGTTTTCTATGCAGTGGTGACCCCCGTGCTTAATCCCTTAATTTACAGCTTGAGAAATAAGGATGTGAAGGGAGCACTGAGAAAAGTAGTCATGAACAACTTCCTAGGCAGACTTAACCTCACCCACTGACTCACAGACCGTTCTGACTTCCTACTTGAGAAGCACTCATAATTTATAAACTTTGTAAAATATATCTTTTATATGTGATACATACATTATATATGCATCTATCTAAGATTCCACTCAAGTTCTTTGTACTTTAGAATTTCTGAATTTTTTTCAAAACATGAAATAATAAAAAAAGTCTACAAACATTAATCACTTATCATGAGAGAGATGCTATGGATATGTGCATGCATGTGTACCTGTATGTATGAGTAATGAAGAGTACAGGTACAAGGAGCCAGAGTATGAGCCTTTCTGACCTTATCATATTTCTTTTAGAAATATGAGGATCTTATCCATCAGGATATAGCTTCATAAGAGCGAATACGTTGTTTTAAATCAGTAAGAGATAACGACACATCCCAGGGCTAGCAAGAGGGAGAAGCCATAATCAAACCTAGGCCGGAAGGACCAAGAAGACCTAGAAAGGGTAGCTATCTGCGAAGTCCGCCAGACAAGAGCTATGGGTCGTTTAGATGAAGATGAGCCCTAGCCAGAAATATTTCAAGCTTAATTTCCAACTATCCTCTGATCTTCACTACTGCATTTCAATTAGAAGCCAGAGTACAAGGGAACCTCTTCATACAATCCACAAAAGACAACAAACATTCTGAAGATCACAGCAAGGTGAGAAAGGACAGAGAACGAATGAGTGAAAGAAAGCTGGAGGTGAGGAGAAAGTGATTGCTCTTTGGCCCTCAGCATTTACTTGTTCTTTGTCCAGTGATTAATTCACATTCTTAATATAGGGAAACAAATCTATTGTAGCAGTGTGATGTCAGATAAGTCACACTGCTTGATACCTAAAAGAATAGCTTCCATTGGGATTATTTATATAAGGAAATTGGGAAGAGAAAGGGTGAAAAAAGAAAATAATTACTAGGAAACATACCTACTATAGTTTCTGATTCTGGTTACCAGACCAAAATTGTTAATTATAACTTTTTCTTTTACTACTTTTCATTAATTTATTATTTTGCCTTATTCTATATTTGCTAGGGTTGATCTCCAATCATGTCTTGACATTTTTCCTGAAAATTTGAGTTCTTGATGATCCCTTTTTATCGGACTTCTGCAGTTTCCTTTTGACTGAAGCAGTTGATCAAGGAAGTATGATAAGATATCCCAGTGAATCCTCTGGATTCCCAACTCAATCTTCTTTACCACCAGTGAATTTCAATAACCAAATTTATGTTCAGAAATAAGAGCAATCACTTCAGGCAATCCAGTGATTTCACCTGTCTGCCTATGAGTTCTGTAATAAAACGACCACATTACCAGTGAGCACTAGCTGTTTCTAACTTGTTAGTACTTTCAGTGGCTCAGGACCATGGTGAAGGCATTCATTTTTGAGATACTAGCAATCCTAAATTAGTCAGTTAATCTACATTCCCCCAGAAGGTAGAGATGGGTAGTGAAAAGTCTGCAAAATGTTATTTGCTCAATAGTCTAAGGAGCCACTCCAACTATATCCCTAAATTTATCAACCTTTGAATTCTAGAAAATGTAGAGACAGCACCAGGTATTGAAAACTATTTAAAAAACATACACTGCATTTTATAAGATAGCATTTCTATCGCTTAGAGGTTGACTCTTAGCTGGAGTGGTTACTGAGACTTTAGCAGGCCAATTTTGCAATTCTGTCAAGTCAAATGTTTCTGGATATTGGACTGAGAGGTGACACAAATTCAGCGGACTTGAGTCTACTACATTTTATTTCACCATTAAGAAAGGAGCACACTTTGACTCTATTTCTATGAGGACAAAATGCTGAATCCTGAGTGATAGAAAAGGTCCAGTGTAATCAACATACCACCAGGAACCAACTGTTTCTCTTGGTAAATTGTGTTCACATTGGGGTTCAGCTTTAACACATGTAAATAGTACATTAACTACCACTACGCAAGATATAAAAGATTTGCCTCACTGTGAAAAGTCTATGGTGCCCCCTCTCAGTGTATCCCTTTTCCTCCTACTCTCTAGCAATCATTTGATGTGCTGTTGCTATATATTGCCTTTTTCTAAAATTTTATGTAAATATATCCTACGAGTATAGTTTTCAGTCTGACTTTTACATAGCATGATGCTTTGGGGTATAGTCATCTTGTGTTTATTAATTGTCTCTTTTTATTATTGAGCAATAGTCCATTGTAGGTTCCTATCTGAATTTGAATATCCATTTACCCGGTAGGGTCTATTTTATCGAGTTGATGGAAAGAACATACTTACTTATGCAATAAATACTATTTACTCTGTAATTATCAATGAATTATTGGAAATTACACAAAGTTATACTGCCTGTACCCTAGGGTGTTATTTTCTGAGAATGGTATTATGTTCATCGGGAGAAATCAGTCTGTTATGTTGGTGAAAGAGTATATAAGCTTCAATGGAGCCGTTGATTTCATTTACTCATAATAATATAGAAAAAAAGTTGAATCAAAGAATCTTTGAGTTGTTTGCAGAAGATTTCTATAACTTTTCTATTTATGATTGACCAGAGAGTTCCTTATCACCTTTCTGTCAAGAAACTTTCATATCCCATGTGGAAAATTGGAGATTGAGGCGATTGTCAGTGTGGAGTAGTCTTTCTCCAGACGAGGCACAGGTCAATGATAGCAGGATAGGCAGTATTCACTTATAAGCTTTGAAGATTTGAGGCATATTTTCATTTTCTTTCTTATTGGAGTATAAATTCCATGAGGCAAGGTATTTGTTTTGTTTACCACAGTATTGCTAGGGCATAATCTGGGCCTGATATGTACATGTTGCTGAATAAAACTTTGTCGAAATTTTGAGTGCAAACCCAAAATTTGTATATAAAAACAAGTAAAAGGATAAAAAAACACTCTTTTTTATTATCTTTAGTACAATTGTTTTGATTACTTTATAAACAAATATTGAGGTAGGGTTTTTGGATAAATACAAGAAAGTAAAGAAGAAGATTATAAAATGAAATTGATAAAGAGCTTCAAGGTTAAAATGAGTGGATTTTAGTGGATTTTCCAACTTTCAGAGGAGCCTAAATAATATAAACTAGCAGTTTCCTTAGAGATATTGGTAGCACAATCTCACAGAACACAGAAACTGCTATATTACTGCTTTCATTACTCATGTTTTTTCATTCAGAAATGAATTCTAGTGGAAAGTCTGAAATTGCAGGAGGCATATTGTATATTCCTAGAAAGAGATTAAAAATTCATTTGAGAAATTCAATTTTCTTTTCTTTGTCCTTGCATTTTAACCCCTTCAGTTTCCATCTAAGTCAGTCACAGCTTCTGAAGGCCTGTAGTTCGGTGGATGACCCGCCTTAGGGCAGCCTTCACTTCATTATTCCTTAAACTGTAGATGACGGGGTTCAGCATGGGAGTCACCACTGTGTAAGACAGTGACAGCAGTTTCTTGTTCTCAGGAGAGGTGCTAGAGCGGGGTCGGAAATATGTGAGGATGGCTGTGCTGTAGAAGAGGGAAACAACAAGAAGGTGGGAGGAGCAGGTGGAGAAGGCCTTGTGTTTCCCCTCAGCTGAGGGCATTCTGAAGATAGTGGAGAGGATGCGGACATAGGAGCCCAGGATCAGCAAGAATGGGAATAGAATAAATAGGACAGTTGCTGTCAGAGCCTCCAGTTCAAACAAAGAGGTATCGGCACAGACCAGTGCAATGACAGGGGGGCTGTCACAGAAGAAGTGGTTCACCCTCTTGGGGCTGCAAAAAGGGAAACTGAAAATCCATATGGTTTGCACAGTGGCCACTGGAAACCCTGAGAACCAAGATGCAGCTGCCATTTGGACACAGGACCTGAAGCCCATGATAACTGGGTAGTGCAAGGGGTCACAGATGGCCACATAGCGGTCATATGCCATTGTGGCTAGGAGGCAGCACTCAGCAGCCCCGAAGAAGAAGAAGAAATACATCTGAGTGGCACAGCCAAGGAAGGAGATAGTTGTGTATTGAATGATCAGGGTCTCCAGCATCTTGGGCACAATGACCAAATTGAAACCTATCTCCAGGAAGGATAAGTTTCTGAGAAAGAAGTACATAGGACTTTGCAGAACAGAATCAGCTGTAGTGACCAGGATGATGAGGACATTGCCCATTAGTGTAACCAAGTAAATGATCAAAAATAGGAGAAACAGTAGAGCCCGTAGCTCAGAGGACAGTGTTGAGAAGCTCATAAGAACAAATTCATTGACAGTTGTCCAGTTTTCCCACATCATTCTTCTGCCCAAGATTTTATTGGGCATTAAAATTCCACAAAAGTACCAGTCCCCATGTGTCATTTATGTCTCTATACCTAAGAAAGAAAATCTGTAGCTTCTTTCTCTATCTGTTTATTATGGCTGCCGAAGATCAAACACCTTTCTTATCCAGAACATAAAAAAGAAAATTGGTCATTGGGTTCACATAGTTTAGAAGACTTCCGTTTTCTTTCAGTCTGAACTTCAGTGGATCTATACACATCCCAGCTTTGTTCTATACAGGATAGCCAAAGTCACAGCTTCATTTTCTGGTCCTTTCTAGCTCCCTTTAATAATCAGTGGCATTAAGAAAGCCAGGTCAAGTGTTCCTTAGTAGGTGGGACTGGATGCATAATGAAACATGTTGAGGTCAGGCAGAGTATCTTCTGTGAAACAAAGGGTGGGAAGGAAAAAATAAAACCAAAAATTTCCAAATAATACCTGAGGAGAAGACCTGAATAATCTCAAGAAGCTCCTACTCAGGAAGTGTTCACTGTATCACAGGAAGCACAGTTTCTACACTCAGAAAAACTGCAGTGTAGAGAGTAAGACACATAACATAGAAAGGGCTTTATATCATCTCAGGGCCAAATACTTCCCATGTGTCTGTATGGGATCAAAGGTAACAGACTCAAGAGAGTGGAAGCACCATGAACAGAGTCTAGCTATGTTAAATATAAACTGTTTCATTGGCCTCTCCTGGTTAATGTGTGCTGACTCAAGAAATTTGATTCTCCATATCACAGTGATATATGCACACCTATGTTTATAGTGGCACAGTTTGTAATAGCTAAAACTTGGAAACAGACCATTTGTCCATCATTTGGAGACTGGATAAAGAAGATGTGGTTTTACTATAAAATGGAATACTGCTCAGCCATAAAGAATGAGAAATTAGAATCATTCATAGGAAAATGGATACACATTGAGGATATACTCCTAAGAGAAATAAATAAGTCACACATGTATAAATACCGAATAGTTTCTCTGGTGTGAAAAACTATAATGGTACATAAGATCCTAATGATTGACAATGTGAAATATGAAGAAAAAGGGCTAAAGGTGTATGGGAAGTGGGTAGGGTAGGGGAAAGGTAATAAGGGAAAAAATATGAGAAAATGAAAAAATGGAAATAAAGTATTTGTAAATAGGAAGGAGAGGAGGGGGTGAAGGGAGGGCAGGGGTATGGGGAAAAATGAGAACCAAGACCTGTCGTGTAAAGGTGCAAGATCCCCAGGATGAATGTAACTGTACTGTATACCTAAATTGTACCAATAAACTCAAAGATAGAGAAAAAATAAATTTCATTCTCACATTTTACATGTTAATAAAGTCCAACCCAAATGTGTAGGCACAACTAATAATACAAAAATCTGATAAAAACCAGAAGCTTTTATCATCACAACAATACCTAACTTTCAAAAGTGAGACCATAGAATTCTTTCTGATAATGATAAATTTAGATAATAAATAAATATAAAATGCTCAGTATGCTGTCTGGCATATTATAAATGCTCAGGAAGCTTAAAATCTACTTCTTATCCAATTGATTGCCCCGATTTCCTGCAGCCCCTATTACTCAACACTAAGACAAAAAATAATTTTTTCTATGAAAGACATTATAAAGAAATTACATTAGTAGAATATATAGTTATGTTATATGATGAAAAGAGAAGTGAGAAATAATAAAGCGGTGAAAGAATTAGGCATTAGGAATGTAGAGAGTCTTAGAAAAGCCTCATCAAGATGATATTTGGGCAGATGCAAGAGATGGAGGGGTTGAAAGAAGGAGGGAGGTAAAGACAAAAAAGAAATATTTTAAAAGGACATACTGTTATGTTTTCCATGTATCATTCCATTTATTTATTTATTTATTTATTTATTTGGTACTGGGGCTCAAACTCAGGTCCTTGCACTTGTGAGGCAGGCAGCAGAACCACTGAGCTAAATCCCCAACCTGTATCACTCCATTCAGTTTTCACAACTTGAAGATGCAGGTACTATATTAGATGGATTTTAGAGGCGAGGAATCTGAAGCACAGAGAAATTGAGCAGTTTTTCAAGGGTAAGAAACTAGCCAGCACTGACAGAAGGATATGTATTCTAGGTTTTGTGACTCCAAATAATAGGCTTAATCATTAGTTGAGATTTTCATCCAGTTTTCCATAACAAATATTAGTCTGAGTTTACAATCAGGATGGTTACAAACTACAGTATTTAACACAGAGCAGTAGAACAAAGGAAGAGCAAGACAATTTCTAAAGATGGGCAGAAAATTTTAGTACTAAAGACTGGAATACCATTTCAATAGTTTAAATTTTTGTTTGTTTGTTTTTTGGTACTGGGGATTGAACTCTGGACCTTGCGCTTACGAGGCAGGCAGCGGAACCACTGAGTAAATCCCTAGCCCAATAGTTTTAAATTTAGAACAATCATTAATATATTTCTGTCTGGTATTCTGGATGTTTTGCTCCTTGAGAGCAAAATAATGTTACTTGAATTTTTAGCCCAATGTCTATAAAAGTAGATGCCCAGTAAATTACCATTGAAAGAATTAATGGATAATGAAGATGTAGGAAGTAATTAAGAAAATATCTGTATAAACATAAGGTAGTTATAGTAAGCCCTGTTCATCAGGCATTTAGACACAAATACAAAAGAATATCACACAATTAACACAGATTTAAAGAAAGATATGACATTAATTTTAATCATCATCTTTGGCCACCCTAAATATCCTCCTTACATCCACCCTATTTCAGTCAATGGCATCACCCAGAAGTACAAATCAAGAGCTGGGATATAATCCTTTAATGTATCCCCCAAGTTGATTATTTTTCAATGCTAAACATTGATTCAGTGTCATCTCTGTCATTTCTTCTCCCACTGCTTTTAGATCTTGGCTTTAATTTTCTATGGCCTGGAGCAGTATAGTAACCTGCTTCTAGTTCATGCTATTTAAACTATCCTCTGCTTGTATGTGATCTGACAGCAACTCTGATTAAATCACTTACATGCTTAATGTCTTTCAGTGACTCTCTACTGCACCTGAGATGAAAAGCAAACCTCTTGAATAGGTCTTTTTCTCTGGTCTTTGCTTATTTTTCCAGCTTCAATTCCCCTACCAACCTAATGTTCCTTACTTTCTTTTCCTGCACATAACATGTTCTCTTGCCCATTTTTGCATTTGTGCATATGGGTTTTTCTGGATTTTTCTCTTGGAAATCTTTCCCCACAATGAACAATAATTACTCAATTTGTAAATCTCAGGTTAAACATCACTCTTTTTGTGAAATTTCCTTGCCCTCCCATGATAGAATTAAGGAATTATTTCTTTTACTTTTTCATAACATTTTGTGCAAACATCTACTAGAGGACTTTTATAATTGTGTAGGTGTTCATCCATTTATATAAATAAAGTCATTAACGTCATGAGGACACATTGATTTAGGGTATCATTTGCATCAGGCAGAGTGCTTAACACCAAGTATTCAGTATTTAATGTCGTTTAAAATTTTATTATTTTTACAGTATTCTAATGACACGACTAGATCTTTAGTTGAGCCTACAGACAAGTCAAGTCAGACTGTAGAGTGGTTTTCTTTTCTTTACTTTTTCTTTTCTTTTTTTTTTTTTTAGGCACTAGGTTGGATTTTTGTCTTTAAGGTACATGTTTCTGGTTGAATTTTTTGCTTTGTTCAGAGAAAAACATTTAAAAAGACTTAACATGACTTCTTTGCATCACTCAGAATGCCGCGGATATTCACTTTCTTCTAGTAGTGAAGCAAAATGGTCACTTAAGCCACACCCAAAACAGGTTGCTGCCAATTTTTAAATCTATATTTTGAGGGCCAAACTGTCTATTTTTTCCACCAGTGACCATAAATAATTTAAGACGTGAGTGGGTATAAGATATATTTATACTCTATAGAGTTATACTATATAAAATGCAGTTAATACTGTCATCTGGAACATATCTTTTTAATGTAGTAACAAAATCTCATGAAAGAATTCATCAGATACATTAGTGAAATTCAGATAAACCATGTCAACACTCATTTACTAACCTGAGATCTAACATCATCTTTCTGGTAGGGTCCTCTTTGGTCATCCTCACACCCAGTGGACATAATTAATCATAGCATCTAAAAGCAGTCTTATTATAACAATGACTTTGTTTCACAATTATTTTACAATTGTGTCCCATTTTACAGTACTCCATGGAATCACAGACTAAATCCATATTACATTACCTGGTATCTATAAACTTTTGTAGACTCACTAATTCATATTTCTTTTATCTTAATAAAGTTCTATATTATGAATTTTTAATGAATCAATGATGGAGTAAAATAATCACTATTTTTATGTTTTTGTAAAAAATCCATTTTTATAATGCTTTAAATTATTTTCTGGTAAGAAAGAGAAATAAATGTAGAAATATAAAACTATATAATTTTAATTCTTACTGTCATAGTATTAGTTTTGATATTACACAGTTTCTATAATGTCAGAAATACTATAAATCAAACTTCCTAGCAAAGGCTAAATATAAAGCAATCCAATAAAATATAGCCAAAATCTATGCTGTAACCACTGAAACCAAAGGAAAGGTCTAAGCATAACCTAATTTGAGAATTTCCTATGGACACAAAACAAGGTGACTTTAATTAGACATTAACCAAAATATGACAAAAGACTATGAAGAAAAATATTCTTGGGCTCCAAATCTAGAAGTTTTCAAAGAGTATTGGTATATAATCAGTTAATAAATTTGAGAGAACTTACATAAGACAAGCAGTAGTTTTTTGTCTGTCTGTTTGTTTGTTTCTTACTTTCAAAACAGGGATACCTCCTCCCTTTCTTTTCAAACCAAATTTTATAGAAAATGGACTTCAGAGAGGGATAGGGGCTCAGAGTTTTACTTTCCTGACTTTTCTCTTCTGTGTTCTAAAATAACCCCCATACATTGTTCTAAGGTCCCAGAGCTGCAAGAAAAACAATGTGAAACTTGACTTAGTATTTTGCAACTGCTTCCTTCCGACAGTTGTAATTCTGTTCCTTCATTTGTGTTGATCCCCGTCTAGATCCCTCTTTAAATTTCCCTTCATAGTTTTTCCTTTCATATGGTTTACTCTTCTTTGTCTTTCATATGGTCTGTTTTTCTTTCATCACTTTTTTCTGTTTTTAATTTTCCATGTTTTCCCCCCTATTAAAAGAGGAAGTTATGGGAAGATTTTGAAGAATTGGCCTTCCTATAATTATATGAGTGTAGTTAGCTTTCTAGGGATGTTATCAATGCAGCATTATCAGGTACTGTTTTTCTTTAGTTTTGCACAGTACACAACTTTTGATAATTGTGATTGTAATTGTAGTTATGAGAGAGAGAGAGAGAGAGAGAGAGAGGATGGAAAGAGATGACAGAAGTGTGCAGGAGTTGAAAGAGGAGGGAAGGGAAGGGGAGAAGCGAAGAGAGGAGAGGAGAGGAGAGGAGAGGAGAGGAGAGAAATCATAGGTGAAGGGAAAGTTATGGGGAAACTTAATTGAAGTTTCCTGGTCAAGTGCAGCTCTCTGTCCAGAATGTTACCTCTCAGGGATAACACTTTGAAGATTTTGTGTTTTATTTTCAATAAGGGAGAAGTAGATATAATACTTAAGACAACTTTGCGAAACTATCACATAAGTGATGGTTTTCAATAGCACAGTTATGAGGGCAAGTAATATGGTGCCATAAGTTTAAAATTCCTGTCATTATTACTATTGATTTTTTGTAGCTGTGATACACTTACCGACATAACATTTCCTGAATATGGGTGTTCAAATTGTAAATCAGCAATTATAGTAATGCCCAGTGATATGACAGGGTACAATCACACTGAGCATTCTAAAGCACAGTACATATATTCTTATTAGTTTCTATCCCTTGCCAGGTTCCCTGATTTGTCAAGTCTCATAAAACTCCATAGCCATTGCATGAGATCTCAGGCACAGTTTTAGCGGTGAATGATTCTCTTTACACTTTAATTCTGCGTTCCAACTGCTCATCATTTACTCACCTATTTGTAAATGACATCTGTCTGTATAAATTTCAGAAAAATCCTGGACTATGTCAGTCACTCACTCTAGAGCAGCCTTGGCCCATTTCTGAATAAGTGATTCCAGGAGACACTTAATTTATGGCTTTGTGTGAGTCATTCCGGAGAAGCCCTGGGGTGTATCTGTACCATCATTCCAGAGATAGTCTTATCTGTGCTTGTCTTGGTCTACATCCCTGGTGGATTCTACCTTGTGATTTTGTTACATTCTACGAGAAGTTTCATCTCAGAGCTGGGTCAGTCACACCAGGTAAATCCTAGGCTGTAACTGGGTCAATCACTGTAAAAAAAAAGCTTTGAGCTGTGTAGCATCAGCCCTGCAGAGATGCCGTGGGTTAAGCCTGGGTCAGCTACTCTGGAGGATTTCAGCCTGGGTTTCAGGACTATTTCAATCCCTGATGTTTAATTGTTGGAGAGTAATTCCCTCAATGCTTCCTCTGCCTCAGGTGTCATCAGAGATGCTCTTTCTGGCAGGCATGGATTTTGGGGAATTCTCAGGAGTACAAAAATTCGCTAGGGCTCTGCAATCCTATGATGAGAGGAAGGTCATTATTTCAGCTATAACTTTTCTTGTTATAAGGCTATAATTGCAAAGGGATAAAAGTCAGTGGTCTGTCTACCCTCCAAGGTGCGTAACCTAGAGAAACTAGGAGAGCATGCCAACATTTTTTCACATTTCCTAATATTTTTGATTGTCACTGGGCTAGTTCTCAGTCTAAACTAAGGGCAGAATGTTAATAAAGAGCACGAATGGTTGGGGAGGTTGTTAACTCTGGGTTAAAATAAGGAAAAGAAAGAGACCAACAGTCTTAACGTTTTAGCCCTTCTGGAATAGGAATTGAA
This sequence comes from Fukomys damarensis, assembly GCF_012274545.1. Lineage (NCBI taxonomy): Eukaryota > Metazoa > Chordata > Mammalia > Rodentia > Bathyergidae > Fukomys > Fukomys damarensis. Next base: position 22,141,104 of record NW_022900928.1, read on the forward strand.
GTGGAGAGAGTAAGGTATAGTCAGTGCTTGGGATAAAATATTCTCCAGAGGATGAGAGGCTCACTGAAAGGCTCAGTTGGGTATCTGAAAATTTCTCACAATGTTTTTGAAACATGTTTGGTTGCACATTTCTTACTGAAAGCAGTAATGATAGCTTACTTGTTCATTATTCTTTGATATCTAGCAAGGTGCTTGTGCATATGTGCTTTAAAATTTCCACAGGGCATTTTAATATACTGACTTTTTATCTCACTCCATTTACATAACTTGAAATATTCTGTTTCGAGGTGGCAGGTTCATCTTACATTTTGTTCTGCAGAAACACTTCATATTCTCAGCACGAATGATAATGGCAATGGATCTATGTGTGAAAAAGAAAAGCTGTTTATTGCTTCCCTTGGTCATCCTTTTCTTTGTCTAATACATATGCTACACCCTTTTACATCCTTTGCTTAACAGGGATTGCAACCAGAGATAATGTGAGAGTAGACACAGCTACTGGATGTCTCCCTGTCATTTTTTTCCCATTCTCTTCCTGTGCCAAAGTCTCACTCTGGCAGTGTAGGAAGATCAAGCGTAACTGGGTTTCAATGACTAAAGAACAAATGTATGAAATCCATTTGAATATTTGTCATTCACTCAAAAATATTTATTGGATGCCTAGAATGTAGCAGGTATTAGGGATTTATTAGTAAATGTCCTTTGCATCACAGAATATAAAGTTAATAATGGAAAAATATTAAAGAATCATATAAAAATGTGAAATTACAACTGCAGAACAATTAAAATAATATAGCTGTAAAAGTAGGACTGCTTTTTCCTCTTTCTCAGGACATAAAGTATGAGCATGAGGTACTTAGACAATAACTTAATGGGGTTATTATGAAGAGCAAACACCAAGGTTGGAAATAATCTTTTGGGTGATTTTTAAATACATAGTTATGAAACACTTTCTCAGTCTCAGCAATCCTCAAAGGGGGCTTCTATGTAAGTGGGATAAAAAAAGAACTATCAAAATGATGTGCAGTTCTGAGTCCATTGTGATGCCTGAAATCGCAGATTCAATAAAAACATTTATTTATACTAATGTGTTAAACTATTGTTTTTGATGATTAATACATATTCTCAAGAGATGTGTTGAAATATTTGTGTTTGATTCAAATTACTCACGGTCCAGGCATGTTGGTGAACACCTGTAATCTCAGCTAATCCACTGGCTGAGACCGGAGGATCACAAGCCAGCATTTCCAAACCTTTAAAACCTCCTGCAAACTACTTCCAAAGGCTTCTGAATCATATGGTTAGGCAGAATCATGGTAACAACCCAATTCCTGGTATCAGTTTCTATCTTAGTCTTTTTTTTTCATTGCAGGGACATCTGCAACTAAAAAGGAAAGAGATTTATTTTGCCTTATAGTCTCAGTCCATGATAGTAGGCATGGGAGAAGACAGCTGTTCATCCCATGGCAGCCAGGAAGCTGAGAGAAAAGGAAGGAGCTGGGGAGGGAGATACACTCTTCCAGGTCAGTTCCACAGTTCCCCACCTTTTCCAACAAGGCTTCAACTCTTAACAGCACATTTAGCTATGAACTCATCAGTAGATAACCATGTATGAGCATAGCATCCCCATGATCTAATCACCTTCTGAAAGTTCCATCTTTGAACATATGAGACATTTGGAAGACGTGCTTGTTCTAAATTATAACAGGCACTAACCTGTTTGCGGTAATGGTCTGATTTTGAAGTTCCATATATTTTGAGTCTAACCCTACCCTTAACCATACTTCGTTATAATATTCTTAATGCAGAGCTTTCCATCACACAAGGTTTTAAGGTGTGCCTATGTCACACTGAAACAGAAACATTTCTGTAGTTCTCATTTCCAAAGAGTTACAGGGGCTTTGGTGGAAGACAAACATGTAGAAAGAAATACACAAAAGCATGTGTAAAGTTTCAGTTACATAATATTCAACTTGAAATGATTACATACAGGAGAGAGCATTTTATATTGCCTGAGGCATCACAGCACGACTTTGAAAGATGAGGTGCATTTACGAAAAGTAAAGGTGCAAAGAACCTTTCAATAAGTAAAAATAGAATACCAATATATCATCTCTGCTAATTATTTGAGCTATGAACTCAGCAAGTTGAAAAAAAATCTCATTTATTCATGTACATCTGTACAACTGCCTTATTCTTCAAAATGCATTTCATTCAAATTAAATTTTGCTTGATGTCAAAAACATATTAAATAAGTAAAATTCCAAATGTTTCATGACAAATATTACTGATTAGGCTATGAAAAAAGAAGCACATTCAAATTGCTGATGACAGTTTAAAAGGGTACAATCACATTGGAAGGGAATTTGCCAATATTGTATTAACTTTTGCCCAGGAAATCCAGGTTTTAATTTTCTATCTGTCAGATACCCTTGCAAAACTACAAAAAAGCATACACATAAAGCTGTTCTTTATTGTATTTTTTATTGTATGGTTTTCAATAGTAAAAGATTGTTTAAATGAATTATGATGTTCACAAAATAGAATACTATGCAGTTATTAAAAGAAAGAGAAATCTTGTGAAGTCAGCTAATATCTCTTTTAGCTTTGATGATAGCAGCTCCATCACTGAAATGTATATTACTTTAACAGAGCATAGGAATGTAAATAAGCAATACAGAGATTATGAAATCTCAGATCATTTTTCCCAGGAAAAATATCTAGCAAGGAAGAACATGATTATTAAGATTATAAAGACATACATAAGGGTTACTGACCCACTTTCCTATATCCATATTGCAGATCAATAAGATTAAGGAAACTAACACTGCCTCAAAAGCATGAGAGTTGAAATGAGGCAGTCAGGAGAGTTATGCAGTTGGAGGGATAACAAGATTTTCTATCTGACAAATGAAGAGTCAAATTTGGCTCAATGAAGAGAAAGTGACAAAATGATTTTCAATGGATTTTATTCTCTTTTAATGTGCATGTCTCCATGTCAGAATTAGTAGGAGTTTTATGCTGTCCAAAGTTTACATTACACAGTAATATAAATGTGTTGAAATACTTGGCCACATAAATATTGAAATACCAGTTGAATCAATAAGAAAAAGACTATAAATCTGCAATGGCAGAGAGAAATTTTTGCAGAGGGTAGTAATAGATCTAAAACCCTGCTGTCTTATATTCTCTTTACTTAGCTTTCTAAAAGCCATTTCAGCTACTGAGTTTCACCCCAATGAATATATATATATATATATATATATGCATATATCTATACCTATATATCTAAATAGATATAGATCTCAAACACATAGATAGATAGATAGATAGATAGATAGATAGATAGATAGATAGATAGATCTCAAATGTGAGAATGATTCTTCTTCTTTCAGTAGACATTAGTTTTACTTCTTTTGGAGGGGGGAGATTTTTTTTTTTGTACCAGGGATTGAACTTGGGTCCTTGTGCTTGTGAGGCAGGTGGTGGTACCACTGAGCTAAATCCCTGGCCCTTAGTTTTGCTTCATAATGTCTATAGAATACAGATTCTGAGGGCAAGGGCCTTGTGGAAAGTCCGGCTGAGGGAATTTTTCACCTCATTATTTCTCAGGCTGTAGATGATGGGATTCAACATGGGAGTCACAATAGTGTAGGACAATGATAGTAATTTCTTGCTCTCAGGGGAATTATTTGATTTGGGCCTAAAGTATGTGAGGCTTAAAGATACATAGAAAAGGGACACAACAAGAAGGTGAGAAGAACAGGTAGAAAAGGCTTTATGCTTCCCTTTAGCTGATGGAATCTTGAGGATGGCAGCAGCAATGCGTGTGTAGGAAGACAAGATCAGCAAGCAGGGTATCATGACCACCAGAATGGTTCCCACAATGGCGTAGATCTCAAACAGTGCTGTGTCTGCACAGACCAGCCTCAGCACGGGTGGGCTGTCACAGAAGAAGTGGTTCACTTTGTTGGTGGCACAGAATGGGAAACTGAAGAGCCATGTGGTCTGGACAGTGGCTACAGGAAATCCTGGAAACCAGGAGGCTGCAGCCAGTTTGGTGCACGTCCTTTGGTTCATGAGCACTGGGTAGTGCAAGGGACTGCAGATGGCTACATAGCGGTCATATGCCATAGTGGCCAACAGGAAGCACTCAGCCACTCCAAAGAAGAAGGAGAAATACATCTGAGTGGCACAGCCAAGGAAGGAGATGGTTGTGTCCTGGGCAAGCAGGGTTCTCAGCATTTTAGGAAAGATGACTAGGTTGAGACCAATCTCCAAGAAAGACAAGTTCCTGAGGAAGAAGTACATGGGACTGTGCAGCATGGGGTCAGCCAAGGTAACCAGAATGATGAGGCTGTTTCCCATCAGGGTGACCACATAGATGATGAGAAATATCAGGAAGAGCAAAGACTGTATCTTGGTAGGTAGAGAAGTGAAGCTCATGAGGATAAACTCATTTAGCCTTGTACAGTTTCCTGAAGCCATAGGTAAACGTTTAAATCTCCATTGTGGTCAGAGAGAGAAATTCTTGACTGGAGCAAAAATCACATTCTGAATATGTCTTTCAGGTTCCTTCTTATTGTCAGTGAATTAGATAAAGTTAAGATCTTGGATTTCAGATTAACCTATAGAGAAAGTGTTGCTCAGTGAGTCATAGGTCTCTGAAGGGGACATGAAAGGACATTAAAGTTTCTTCTAGTGGTGTGTTATAATAAATATATTCACAATTTTATTAAATTTAAATTTAAATTTAAATTAACAACAACACAAGGGCCGGGGATTTAGCTCAGTGGTTCTGTTATCTGCCTCACAAATGAAGGTCCTGAGTTCAATCCCAGGTGCCAAAATAAATAAATAAATACCAACAACACCAAAGAAAACAATAGATTTGTCCTATGCAACACTAACTGACAAAATACAGTAGATTCATGTTTATAGAGCATAGATCAGGCTCGTTTAGATATTTATTACTATTACCACATGATAAATAGTGAAAATAAATTCAAATGGCTTCCAAATCAAGTTTGAAACAAGACAGGTACAGAAGTACACAAAAATGGATTAAAACTATTAAATAATTCTAAAATTGTTAAACCAGTAAATAAATTCAATATTTTGTTTTCTAACAGTAATACAAACAAGTTATTCCATGCAATGAAAAAAATGTAAAAAACACAAAAATATTAGAATTAAGAAATGGAAAACAACTTCAACTGCAGAAGGATATTTTTAAAAGTAGAAAGTAATGCTCTGAATTCTGTCATAATTAGTTTAATATATAAATTAATACATTTATTTTATGAAGTGATTATTTACTGATAAAATAAATAATTCCATATTGAATTAAAAGTATAAGTGGGAGGGCCAGGGATTTAGCTCAGCGGTTCGGTGGCCTGCTTTGCAAGTTCAATCCCTGTTACCAAAAAAAAAAAAAAAAAAAAAAAAAAAAATAAGAAGAGGTATAAGTGGGAGAAATTTCATCAAATCAATAGAGTAAAATAGTTCTCAGCCAGAACAGTTATATGAATGTTTTTTCCAATATTCAGAACACAGGGTTCTGGGGTTACTCCAGAGAGAAGGAACAATGTTTATTCTGTAATAACGACAGTAACAAATGCTATCAGAATTTACAGATATGATACATGCAATCAATCTTACTTGTTAGTGTAGATGCAAAAATATGAAATAGAATTCAATTTACTAATGTCAATTCAAATCTATCTCAATAGTATATTATGCTAAAGTAGAATTAATTTCAAAAGGATAATATTCATGACATTTCTGTATTTATTAAAAGCTAGCTAGAAATTTTATATGTAATAAAAACTAGCTAGAATTTTACTGTATCAGTAAAATCTAAATATGAGGGCAGAGGTAAGGGGAAAAAATGAGAATCAAGACTTGTCATGTAGAGGTTCAAGATCCCAACAATGAATGTAACTGTACTGTATCCCTAAAATGTACCAATAAACTCAATTAAAGCTGAAAAATAAATGAATAAATAAATATTTTAGAATAAAGATGTCAAATAGACATCAATGGATTGTAGTGTATTTTCATATTTTAAAATGGTCTGGAACAAATTTATTTTCTTAAAAAATTACAAACAGACTAACAAATACCTTTGAAATAAGTCCAAAATCTTTTTGAAAAAATAAGGCAAAAGGATATGCATAATCAGAGAATAAAACATTTTGTATTGCTCAATAGTATTTTATTATATTCTCTCAAGAAGTTAAAATATTTTGTTCAGCCTATTTGCATGTATATTGGAGTCTTGTGTTAGGGAGATAATTCACACAAGGTGACAGGAGCAATGTGTTTTTAAAATGAATCTTATAATTAGCTCTTAAGCAATATGAGGGGAAAATTAATGTTTCATTCTCAGTTTAAACAACACAGTAAAGTATATGCAATATGAATAATGACAAATACAAAATAGGATACAGTTGAATTTGAAAAATTTTATTTTATTCAAATATTTAATATTACTTGCTAGTATTTGCTTCAACATATAGATCTTTCTCAGCATGTATTCTAAACCAGGATCCATACAATGACAGATTAATTTGACTGGGCAAAAATTAAGAAAGTTTGAACATCAAAATCTAAAATAGAAATAAAAATATAAATTACAAATGGAGATAATATCTACAAAGTAATGGTAGATTCTTACAAATTACCCAAGAGAAAATTAGGAAAGTCTGTAATCATTCAATTTATAGGGTTAGAAAGAAAATGACTAAAACACAAGAAAATGTTTAAAGCTATCAGAAAACAAATACAAAATTTTAATAAAGAAGTTACATCTATTATAAATTTTAAAATGTGACAATCCTTGCTTTGAATAAAAGTTAAATAATGTTAATATTCAAGAACTGTGAATCCAAATAAGAAACATTTCCTAGTATGTGTCGGAGACTGAACAACTAATTCCACATCTAAAATTTTAAAGTATGTTATTAAAGATACCATAGTGTTCCTCTCAGGTATTTGCATAATAAAATGATTGCAATGAATAAATGAGAAGAACAATATTAATATATACAAATATCAAGCTAATTTAATATAGTATTATATTTGCAGTATAGAATTGTATTTAAACATATATTAAAGAATATTAACTATCATAAGAAAATGTCCTGTATGATTTGTAAATTGATAGACTACAAAGTAATATATTGAATGTAATTCATTATAAAAATATATACATATATATACTTGCAATTATTCATTCACATATATTTTATATGCATATAAACATAAAAACTTAAATTTGATTTTTTTGCTGGTATTTTAGTGCTGAAGTTAGAATTGTTTTGGTGATTCTTTGCATTTCATATTTTTTCACACTATGGACAGTGAAATATATTGCATTTTATTTAGAACAAATAGACATTTTAAGAATAAATACTAATAACACAAAACAACTTACAAACAATAAGGAAATATAAATGACAACTTGCAAAAAATATTTCCAACAATGGCAACGATCAATAAAAGTGTCTGCACAGTTGTTATATATAATAAGGTATTTAAATAATTTTGAGAAGACACAATTTCTCCAAAATATTTAGTCAGAAAATATAAGCAATTAATTTAAAGATAATAAAATATAAATAATTAATTTAAGAAATGTAAATGGCCAATAAGGATATGAAAATTATTCAATTTATACTGGAGATTGAACTCAGGACCTTGAGCTTGCTTGGCAGGCATGGTGCCACTGAGTGAAATCCCCACCTTGAAAGTTACTCAATTATTCTAATAATAAAAACAAAAGTAAATAAAAATAGATTAAATTTCCTCATAAAAATTGAAGTATTGAAGAATATAGCATTAAACACAAGTTAGGAATGGTGTAATAGTCACTATCTTTTTTTTAAGGATTTGTCAATTAATACAATTTCTTTGAAAGTCAATTTGCTGCAGCTCCATGAAGATCCTTTATAGTTTCTACATTTCACCAAAAGAGCCCCTTTAGCAAAGGAGATGGAGGTATAAGTTTAACAGCTGACCATTATAGTGACAAATTGAGAACGATCATTAGTATAGATTAATGAATTGTTCAATTACAAAGTTAATATTTAAGAAAATATCCTAAAATTAATAATTTTTGTGGAACATTTAATGCTCCTTATATAATGTTTAATGAAAAATAAGAGTGTTCACAATGACAAATTTCCAATTTTAAAATATATGCTATATAAGAATAAAAGGGTATATGTAAAATTTCAGTGTTTTGATTGAAAAGGTAAAAAGAGGGAAGGGCTTACTTTATTGTTATTTTTCTAGATTTCTATATATTCTACATTTTTATGTGTTCCTCATAAAAATGTGAAAATAAAATTAATGATCATCCTAAAGTTAGCAATATTTACTGAGATTGTAGTAGATTTATGCTTTGTGATCTGCATTCAGTTTTGCATTTTCTTTTTACAGCTTGATTTAAATGACATCAGTGGGCTCTCTGCGTTGGAGATGAACAAAGTTTAGAGGTGATATGTACATTTGTAGGAACTATGACTTTAAAACGTGGACTTTGAATAAGTTGGGCTAATGATAAGAGAAAATGGCATCCTAAGTACATCTTTGCTCTTTCGCCTTGTCTCCCCTTCCAATGCTCCCCTGCCACAATGGTGATTTTCATGCTATTACAGAACATGTGAGTTCCTACTGCATTACTGTGCCCTTGCATGTGCCATCACTTCTGCCTGCACACACACCCCCACCTCCACCTGTCTGACACCTTCTGATACTTAGCTCCATCATCCAACATTTCCAGAGGGCACTGGGCATCTGTTTCATTCCATAAATCCTTTAAAATATATTAATTACTCAGATGTTGCAATTACCAACTTAGTTAGACTTCAGTGTGTAGCCTTATTCAAAATATTAACTGCCTTAGTCATCTATGTAAGAAGTAGCCCAATGCTTGTCTAGAATAAGCTTTTTATATGTGTTTTGGAACAACTTTTTAGATGAGTGAATACATGAATTCAACAAAGTTCAGTCTTTCTGGAGTTTCCATTCACTACTAGAATTCTTTTCCCAGTGACTGTCCTTCCTTCATCAGAATTACACTTTCATCAAAAGCCCTATTTCATTACAGATGTGTAATGTGTGGAGCTGATGTAGAAGATGAGGATTGAAGAAGGAGCAGAGGTGAAAGGGCTGGCTGGGCTTCCAATAAAATTTTTGGAAACCACTGAGGAGCAGGAGCTGGTGCCCTGTCTCTGATGGAGGAGCCATTGTCAAGGCTGGAGCTCCTTGGCCAGCCAAGAGGCTGCTTGGTAGTTTCCCTAGGACTTCTCCAGGAGCACTCCTTTGCTATTCACTTCTTGACTGCTCCAGGAGCAAGAGCCAGCTCTTCTAAAGCTTCTATGACCACAGAATTATCTTTTAAAAGTTGTGTGACTCAATGTCCTCTGCCTAAGGAATGTTCTGCCAAGACAAGACTTTCCTGAGAGTTAATCTTAGAAGAATGAAGACACGAAGGATGTTTTCATGCACTATTGAGGCTGAAAGCCTCTGGATCCTGAAAATGTCAAGAGGGAATTGGAGTCAGACTGGAGGTTCCATTTGACCCAGCCATCCCTCTGCTGGGTATCTTTCCAAAAGAACTAAAAGAATCATATCACAGAGAAGTATGCGCACCATTGTTTATAGTGGCACAGTTTGTAATAGCTAAAACTTGGAAACAGCCCATTTGCCCATCCATTGGAAACTGGATAAAGAAGATGTGGTTTTTCTGTAAAATGCAATATTACTCAGCCATAAAGAATGAGAAAATAGATTCATTCATAGGAAAATGGATACATATTGAAGATATACTTCTAAGTGAAATAAATTACACATGTGCAAATACCAAATAGTTTCTCTGGTGTGAATAAACTGCAATAATACATAAGATCCTAATAAGATTACTGACATTGTGAAATGGGAAGAAAGGGGCTAAAGGTGTAGGGAAGGTGGGATGGGTAGGGGAAGGGTATTAAGGGAAAAGAAAAAACTGTGAGATAATGAGAAGATGGAAATAAACTGTTTGTAGATGGGGAAGGGAGGAGAGGGTGAAGGGAGGGCAGGGACAAGGGGAAAAATGAGAACCAAGACCTGTCATGTAAAGGTACAAGATCCCAACAATAAATGTAACTGTACTGTATCCCTAAAATGTACCAATAAACTCAATTAAAGCTGAAGAGAAGAGGGAATTGGAAAAAAAATCTGGATAATATCATCCTTCTTGTGGCCTCAGTCTCACTTATGAAAGAAAGGGGGAACTGAGGCCAAGGAGAAAGAGATTTATGAGATTTTCCCGGTATGGATAGAGGAATAGAATTCAGTGTCCCACCAAAACCTGTCCAAACCTCGTCCAGTTGAACAACTGAACTTGTACACAGTCCCCTCATGGATTGGCCCTTGGCAAAGAGACTTACCTGGTGAATGGGGACCTCTTCCTTGATCAGCTCTGTCTGATATCCATGCTCCATGCATGTCCTCTAGTAATCCAACAGCTCTAGCTCTATTTCAGAAATCTTAATTCCTTCACTGGCTGAGCAATTAATGGATGTAGCCAGATTGCTGCTGCTGTCTGTACAGATAGTGAGCACACTTTGTGGACCGACGAGTCCCAGTCCTGACTTTAGAATAATTATTCCCAGCTGAGACTCTCTTTTCCCTCAGGGTTTGTTGAAGGACAGGATCCTACATTTTCCCCAGGTATTGTTGGGTTTACTTAAGTTCCTTTTCCTTCCCTTTCTCATGGGGACCTAACTTTTCTTGCTCTACTCTATTGTCTTGTGAAGTCATAATGAATTTTAGATGCCAGTAAGAATAAATTAAGGAGCCGGGAGTGGTGGCACATGCCTGTAATTCCAACACAAGGGAAGCTGAGGCAGGAGGATCACTGTGAGTTCAAGATCAGCCTGGGCTACATAGTGAGTTCCAGGTCAGTCTCAACTACATAGTGAGACCCTATCTCAACAAACAAACAAACAAACAAATGAATAAATTAAGGAAAGAAAAACTAAATTGTATATGAGGGGAAATGGCATTGTGTAGAGAAGAAAATACTAAAAGATTGAAGTCAGAGTGACATAAATTTAATCCCAGCTCTGGAAATCTCTGGCCTGTGAGGTTTAGCAATTCTTAAAAATTTTTCTTTGTTTCACTTTCCAAGCTACTTAAAGATAATATGCTAACTTTATATGGTTGGTATTTTGGTGTACATGTCACATGTCATTTTGTGATTCAGTTTGTACAGTGTGTCATGCTTTTCTACACTTCATGAATATCCATCAATTCAAAATCCCAAAGCTACAAGAGTATTTTTGATAACTAAGAACACACTACACCATCACACTCATTTTTTAAAATTTTAGGTACTAAGCTAGACATTAGGTTATAGAAGTAAAATAAGCAAATAGATACCTTCCATGTCATTTTGTGATTCAGTTTGTACAGTGTGTCATGCTTTTCTACACTTCATGAATATCCATCAATTCAAAATCCCAAAGCTACAAGAGTATTTTTGATAACTAAGAACACACTACACCATCACACTCATTTTTTAAAATTTTAGGTACTAAGCTAGACATTAGGTTATAGAAGTAAAATAAGCAAATAGATACCTTCTCTGTATTCATAAAGCTTATATTTTAAGGTGTGGAGTAAGTGGGAAGGGTAGGTGAGGGGAAATAAGGGAAATAAAAAGAATATGAGAAAATGAAAAAATGGAAATAAATTTTTTGTAAATAGGGGAGCGAGGAGGTGTGAAGGGAGGGCAAGGGCATGGGGAAAAAATGAGAACCAAGATCTGTCATGTAAAGGTACAAGATCCCAATGATGAATGTAACTGTACTGTATACCTAAAATGTATCAGCAAACTCAATTAGGAAAAAAAAAAGTTTACATTTTAGTGGAGAAGCCAGGTAAACTACAAATAAATGATTAACAGCATAAGACTGTTATTTTATGTTAAAATGAATCTGATAAAACATGGAAAAGGAGAAATAGAAAACTGTAGGGAAAAAAGGACTCAAAAATATAAACTATAATTGTTGCATTATTAAAATACATTCTGTTTAAAGAATTAAACTATATATTATATAATTATTACTTTAATTTATTTAGTCTTATGCTGATCATTGTCAAGTAAAAAGTATAAGAATGAGATATAAGGCTGCCCCTAGATGTTCATGTGATTTGAGGCTATTGGATTTTGAAATAGCTAGCAAACAGTACAAGATAGAAACAAAGTGGTATTATTTTATTCAGGCTTTTAAAAATCATTATTTTTTAAAAGGGAAAATTATAATTGCTTTATTTGTAGTATTACTACAATTGCAAAACTGTGTAGAATATATCTTAATTCCATCAGTAGGGGGATGATAAAATTTTTTATGGTACATAATGAAATGCTGTGTATATTCATCTTTATGTTAAAAAAATCAAGATGAAAAAGAAATCACGATGAACATTTGGCTTTTAAATACCATTTTTCCAGTAAAAGAAATCAATACTTTCTGGAAAAACAGATTATTCTAGGAGATGAACAGGAAATATTCAAAATGAGCATGGAGCCATGTTTCGTATAGAAAGTTAATACAAAAGGAAAGAAAGAAAAGTGAAGAAAGAGAAAAAGACAGGAAGAGATAAAGCCCATTATTATATTAAGTGAAAAGAACACAGAGATCAAATGAAATTTCCCCAGCAGCTAAAACTAATAATATGAACAATAAAGTATTAGATTATAATATAAAATAACATACCAATGAGTATACAGGGAATGATAAAAAGTATGGTGAATATTTAGTATAGTAAAAGACACATTCCCACTAATCCAGTTCAAAACTACTCCCTTCCACTTCAAACACGCTTTTTTTTTTTTTTTTTTTTTTTTTTTTTTTTTTGGTACCAGGGATCGAACTTGGGTCCTTGTGCTTGCAAGGCAGGCCACCGAATCGCTGAGCTAAATCCTCAGCCCTCAAACGCTCTTATTTTATCATTCTTGCCTCTTTCTGCAGTAGTTCTAGAAGTCCTTTTATGAATGTCTTAGATTAGCTTGGTAGTCGCCTCAATATCCCTGAATTGATTAAAAACATTTGCCTTTCATGGTCATTTTTGACTGAGGAGGAGCCAGAATGGGGGAAAAAAAATTGCCAGCTACTCATACAGAGGACTAATATCTAGAATATATAAAGAATTCAAAAAAAATTAAGTCATCTAAAATTAAAGAATCAGTCCAGAAATGGGCAAGAGAAATGAACGGACACTTCACAAAGGAAAAAGTAGAAACACATCTCTGGCCATTAGGGAAATGCAAATTACAAACAACACTAAGATTTCATCTTACTCTGGAACGAATGGGAATCATTAAGAAATCAAACAATAACAAACATTGGGGAGGCTGTGGTGAAAAAGGAACCTTTGTACATTGTTGGTAGGAATGTAAACTAGTACAAACAATATGGAAATCAGTATGGAGATTCCTCAAAGAAGTGAAGTTAGAAATTCTATGTGACTCAGCTATCCGCCTGCTAGTTATCTCACCCAAACAGTTTAAGATATACCATAGCGATCATGCATACCAGTTTTAATAGTAGCACAATTTGTAATAGCTAAGTCCTGTAAGCAGCCTGTATATCCATCAATGGATGGTTGGATAAAGAAAATGTGGTATCTATATATAATAGAATACTACACAGGTGTGAAGAATGGCAAATTTGAGACATTTGTAGAAAAATGAGTGCAACTGGAAAATGTGGTGTTGAGTGAAATAAACAAGACACACATGCTTAAATACCATATGGTATCTCTCATTTGAGTGAGGCAAAGTGCAAAGGGAATAATAAAGTACAGATGGAAGCAGATAAGGGGATGGATCTTTTGCAGTAGGGAAGGGGTTCAAGGGGAAAAAGGCAAGGGATTAAGAGGAGACAAAGGGAAAAAAGTGTAATAATGTTATACCATGTACAGAAATCTAATAACCTCAATGAATGTAAAATTAATATGCCATAACATGAACTAAGATTCATAATATCAACAAGAATGAAAATTGGGGTGGGGAATTAGAGGTGGGAAAGAGGGGAGAGGGAAGGGATTTAAAAAAGAAACAAGTTGTAGTATGTATATATAGCCATTCCCCAAGATGATTAAAAATGTGTATACTGAAAACTAAAAAAAATTTTTAAATTAAACAAATAAAGTAATATTAGATTTATAGAAAAGTCACAAAGATAATACAGGTAGTCCTTTTATATACTCATCCATTGTTTCCCAATTGTCATATACTATATGACTGTGATTCATTCATAGAACTAAAAAAGTAGCATTATTGCTATATTATGTACTAAACTGCATGGTTTATTTGGTCAGCTTTCTCACAAATGTTTCTCTTTTCTATGATTCACTCCAGGATATTATATTGAAATTATTTATCTGTTATCTTTACTCTTATCCAATCTGTGATATTTTTCAGGGTTCCCTTAATTTTCATGGCCTTGGCACTTTTAAAGAGTACTGGCCAGGTATTTTGTAGAATGTCCTTTAACAGGAGCTATTTTTTTTTATGATTAGACTTTTATTTTGGTGTGAGGGGCCATAATATACCATAAAGATGTTCATCTCTTTATGTAGGAGAGTACATTTACTATTAGTTATTTAAACCTGAAGCCCTCATTAAAGTGGTGTCTGCAAGGTTTTTGCACAATAAGATAATTATTTTTTCCTTTCTTGCTCTTTCCTCTAGAAGTGAATTTTTAAACTCTACCATTTGAAAGGGAGGGGGAATCAATCTCTATCTCCAGAAAGAGATTCTTACTGAATTTTTATTATGTGCAAATATTCATCTTTTAATTAAAAATGATATTTACAAACTAAATGTTTTGGTCCTTCTCCTTTGCTTCCTAACTTCAAGACCTGAAGTCATTCTTTCCATGCCTCAATTTCTCTGGTATGAAACACCAAATGCCTATTATGGAAGGAAATAAAATGTCATATGCCTAGCTCTGGCCCATGTCATATGTATTAAGGTTTCATAATGATAGAATTTTACTTAGGACTTGGAGTTGCCATCAAGTTGGGGAAGGGAAATTATAGCTCACTATATGATGACCACCAATACTACTATCACAGGCAACAACACATTTTCTATAATTACCTCCATAGATCTTTGTATGTATTAGTTTTTTTGCTTTGAGTACTTTACTTGTTACATGGTTAAGTCATACATGATATTCTGAAACCACCCTGAATGTTATATTCCAAATAAAGTATTCTCTGATACTGACTATAAATTAGAACTCTCTCTTTACTTTCTAGAGCACTATTGTTATTATTTTCCTTCATAACAATGATAGAAGTGTATAAAATGTGTCTCTTTTCCACCAGACTGTAATATCTTTGAAGGCAGGGATTTGTTCATCTGCTTCACAGTACTTCACAGTACAGCAGTATGTGTAAATGATTGAGAAGTGAGTGTGAAAACAAAGAAAGCAGTGAGGAGACTCATATGATAATCATTAAGAAGGAAGGGTCTACCTAGGATAATGACAGTAGCATCGAAAATGGCAATTGAATTATCTCAGTGGTGCTGCCACCTGCCTCCTTGCAGAGGGCCCAATTTTTCCGCAGTGAAAAAAAAAAAAAAAGAAAGAAAGAAAGAAAAAGAAAATGGCAATTGAACCAAAATTTGCATAAGAAAAATTTTGGCAAGGAAAAATTAATAAGGCTATGAGGCTGGCTGAATATTTACTGCAGAAATTAGTGTAGAATTATAATACAGTAAAGCACTTTGCACCACATTATCTTCTTGATCTATAACTGTTCCTTTTCTTACCTGACACACTCAAAGAAGCTAAGAGCTCATAGAGGTCAGCACTTGTATGCTTAGGATCCAGTATATAAATTTTCACTGATTAAATGAAGAACTGTGCCAATGAAAGATGAAATCAAAGCCAGGAATAAGTAGCAAGAAAACTATTTTTTTAAAGATTTGGATATTGGGATAATAACTGTCAGGGAATTTGTGGTTCCTTGACTTAAAACCCGACACCTGAGTGGAAAACGGTTGGAAATACAGAACTCATATTTCAGTCTGATGTTAAGGATAGAGATATATTTTAAGGATTTCACATTCATTCAGTCATTTATTGAGAACATACTGGTATATGCCATATAATGGCTTAGGTGTCAAAAAGAAACTGCCATTACTGTGTCCTCTGGATATATAAAAATAAAACTGCAATAAGTTTGATGTTTAACAGTCATCTACATGAGATACCATATGTATACAAAGGAGGGTGTTTTCAGATTTGCCTAGAGAAATCAGATAATCACAGAAGGGAAAGCATTAGAACGGAACCTTGCAGCATACATGGGAGTTAACTTGATATGGAGTTTAAAGAGGCAGAATGAAGGAAATATAAAGATTTCATAATAATGTATATTTTTGTTTGAAGTCTTATTCTATTCCAGGTAGTTTTAGAGAATAAGTGTAACTTCTTTCAATAATCTCAAAGAAATAGTTCATCATACACACTGATAGTTCATCTATTTATATCTATTCATCTCATTCCCCACCCTACAACTTTTGGCTTTCCATATACAGTAGCTTTCCATATATTATTCTTCTCTTTTCCTCTTAAATTAGTTCTAGCTCCTATCTTTACATTTTAGAGAAGGAATATGCTGTACTGAAAAGAACAAGATAAGGTTGGACAAACCTAAGTTCTTATTAGTTGTTACTTTTCCCTCCTCTTGTTTTAAGATAACACCTATGAGGAACACATTAACAAAAACAATGGCTCATATTTGTTAGGAATTACATGGTTGTTCCTTTCTTCACTCTACTCCATAGGAAATGGTGGGAACTTGCTAATTTGCTTACATGTTGAGAATTCTGCATTATTGATATACTAGTATAAATTGGAAGACATAGTAAAGAATAGAGAAAATAAGAGTTCTACAAGTGGATGTGGTTGATTAATGTTTGAGTAGCCCAACCATGCCTCTGCTTCCATAGAACCAGTGGCTTTTTTACAAATTCATAATAGATTTTATTATCATCATTTCACCTTTACATTATTAACTGAGTAAACATTATCCCATTATTCACAGAATAGAAAGAAGGATAGACATTTAGAGTAATTTGTGTAATTTTGAATAGTTGGTAAATAGCATATATAGGATGGAAAGGAACTTTTCGAGATTCCAATTTTTTATAGTAATGAAAAAGACTAACTGCAAGTGCATGGTGTGGGAAGAGCATGCTATGACAACAGCTGAATATTCATTCAAATATATAGCTAGGATCTGAAGATGAAATGAGGAGGTGGAATTGTAAAAGGATTTTTTATAGCATACTAAAAACATTAGTTTAATTTTAAAGATGAGGGCATATCATAAAGGTTTTAAACTTAATAATGACAGACTATAACATCTTTATTTGGAAAGAACTGTGGGGAGGATAAGGAGGGTGGACGGGAAAGAAGTGTATGCTTGTGCATGATTGGCAGCAATGATACAAATGGCAGAATCTTGCACCAATCCTGGTGGGAGAGAGGAATTGACTCCCAAGTTTCATTTCCACAGGGGTGATTTGTTGAAATCATGAGAACAGATGGACGTCTAGGAGATATTACACAGAGAGGACAGAAGAAGTATGTCAATGACTGGACTTTCATCTAAAAATGACACAAAGACTCTGAATTTGGCTAGGCAGAGAAATAGCAATAAATTGATGGTTATGTCCAAGAAGATGATAAAATGTTTGAAGAGCAGTATTCCATTTGCCTTAGCA
The DNA here is from genome assembly GCF_012274545.1 of Fukomys damarensis. NCBI lineage: Eukaryota > Metazoa > Chordata > Mammalia > Rodentia > Bathyergidae > Fukomys > Fukomys damarensis. Next base: position 22,158,907 of record NW_022900928.1, read on the forward strand.
CACAAGAAAACCTGAAGACCATTTGATTGCATTAGTATTCTATAGATCAGGAGCAAATGTAAGCCTGATCATTTGGCTGTGTTGTCACTTTCTCCTATCAAGGGTTTGCTCCCTGCAGTCATCTGTTTCTAGAATCATGGTCTGTAAGAGCTGGAAGAATCTTTGGAGACCTTATAGTAAAAGCCTAGGTGTCCCCATTAAGAATTCATTCTCTCTTCTTCCAATGAAGCACACTTGGTCTGAACTGTGTCATCGCTGACTTTTGTCCTCAGTGTTCTCCACTCCTGGGGTTGCAGACTAACCAATCTATTAATGAGCAGTCAGGGGCCATGACCTCAGTGGAAGTTGTTAATGAGCCTGCTGTTCAGGGAGCACAGCTGACTGGCTCCCAGTGGCATATCCTGGTCTTGGAGAGAAAGCTTAGGTGAATACATAGTTTCAGATCTGGGAGACAGTTTAATGACCTAGGAAATAGAGGCCCAATTCCCGATGATCTCATGTTGGCAAGGAGCCAACTTTAAAGCTCATGTTCCTGCTGGCTGCAGATTTATAGGCATAGCTGCTGTCAAGAGTAGTAGTGTCTTTCCAGAAAGCAGTCAGCTCTGCTTAATAGCTCCTCTATGTACTCATTTAACAAAAACTTTAATTTTTGAGTTTTATGAGGTGGATTTGTTCAAGCTTACTTCTATGCTATTGCAAGTCTTTTGACTGGTCTTCATGTTACAGGTCATACCCCTTGTAACCCATTCTCAACACAGTTGCCAAAGTAATATTGCAAAATATAGATCTGATGGTTTCCTTATGCTGAAATTTACATATTTCTCAGAATAGTGTACAAATAGTTAAGCATAAAAGGCCTTTCAAGATTTGATTCCTACTTACCTATGCAACCTAATCTTCCTTCAGTTTCCTCTGCCATGCCATAACTTCTATTATCTTTGTCATCATCAACAGCACCACCAGGGATACTCACATCATCCTAACAGTTAGCATTTCTATAGAAATTACCATGTGCCCCACATAGTCCTTTAGTGATTGACATATATGATCTCACTTTATCCTCTCCAGCAAGCTGGGAAATATAGCTATGATTGTCCACATTTTTCAGAACAGAAACCAAGGGTCCAGAGACCCTAATTAACCTGTCCAATTTCACAGACAGAGCTGTTAAAACTCAGGTATTCTAATGTCAGAGTTCATGGTTTTACCCAAATTGGAAAAACTAGAGCCAAAGTACCAAATCCAACATTCTACCAGTGTTTATATTGTACATGAGCTAAAACTGGTTTTTCTGTGTGGTTATTTTTTGCATTTTAAAAGTTAGAAAAATCAAAAGAATATTTGTTTGAATGTAAAAATTTTTTGAAATTCAAGTGTCAGTATGCAGAAATGAAATAAAGTTTTATGGAGCACAATGACACTCATTCATTTATGCATTTGATTTTATGCTAAAACAGCCAAGTGGAACAGTCTGTGCATTAGTAACCAGTGATAGTCTGTGTATTAATGACACTTGCATCTATCACTTAGAGAAATAAAATTATAAAAATTCAATTATCATTTGTTGATGCTTTGAGTTTCATGTATATGTCTGCAAGATATATCTGTTCATTTTTACTATAAGTGCATACAAATAATTCCAAAATAAGAAAAGAAAGTAGACTTTAGATGCCACATTAAAGGCAATAGAGTGTAGATTGTTACCCATTCAGATGGCTGAAGTTGAATTTACTATGTAGGGATATAAAGTTATAGTAAAGAAATAAAATATATGTGACTACTACTAGCCTAAGCACTTGTGACAATGCTTTGAAGTTGCAGAAAGCAACAGAGAAATTTGAAAATTTTATGTGGTATATCTCATCAAAACAGAATTTCTTCACAAAAAAAGGTGAAAGAGAGTCTGCAACCTAAATTTCCAAGTGACTGGCTAGCCAAAAAAAAAAAAAAAGCCTTTGCGTAGGATAAGTTTACTAAATTGAGAATCTAGGAAACAAATTTTCCTAAAATCACTAGTCTTCTGGTAAGAAATGATCCTTGAAGAGTCATTAGGAGCAATATTAATAGTCAATTTGAAAATGACAGATGTCATTTTGAGTGTTTTCTATGGCTTTTAACCAGTTGACATGTTACTGATTTTGACACTTGTTTTCTATTCAAAGATTAATGCTGAATTTGAAGTGACTGAAAAATTCTCTCCTTCAGGGAACAATCTCAGGCAAGAATAATGTTCAGTGAAGTTAAAGAAACACAAATTGAGTACAATTTGATGTGAAATCAGTTAAGATGTGTTACCTTTTAAAAATATACACAGGTGAAGAAGCAAAAGGCTTGATGGAAAATTTTACAAAATTGGACAGAATATAAATATTTGAAGATTATGCTTATTCATTGTGTTACTTGTACTCAGAAAAAATACTGGAATTTATCATTTGTTACTGAGACAGAGGTATCAGTAGTGAATTTCATTTGCTGGTGTGAAAATAGGTACCAGTCTTATAAATTTTGTCAGAAGTGAAAATGGAAAATCCTAAAAAATTTTATAGCCTAGGAATCATAATTTTTCTAAGAAGAGAAACTATATTAAACCATTACTGTTAAATAATAAATGGCTTTGAAAGTAATCTTTTTTTTTTCTACCAGAGATGGAACTTGGGTCCTTGTGCTTGCAAAGCAATCAGAAACAATGAGCTAAATCCCTGGCCATGAAAATACTCTTTGAATCCACACTTGATATTGTTTCTTGATAAATTCAACCAAAAATTACAAGACAAAACCATAATTATATTGAAAATTATTCAGTAGTAAGATAATTCAGATGATACTTAATATTTGAATATTTACTTATGTATACAATTTTCATGCTGTTAAAAGTGAAGACAAGAAAGTAATCTCTACTCTTAAGCAAATTTGTGGTGAATTATTACCTCAGTCCAAACTAAAATTCTACCAGTGCTTTTTAGAACTTGATACAATAGGAAAGGAAATTTCCATATTTGAAAATACATTTAACTATGAAATTGAGGAATCCAATGTATTTTTTTTGTTTGTGTTTTTGAGACAGGCTCTCACTATGTAGTTGAGACTGACCTGGAACTCACTATGTAGCCCAGGCTGGTGCTGAACTCACAGCAATCCTCCTGTCTCAGCCTTCCAAGTTCTGGGATTACAGGCATGTACCACCACACCCAGCAGGAACCCATTGAATATTTTATTGAAAATGATTAAGTACATGTACACAGGCCTCAGCTAGAAGCCCCCCCAACAGCTGCACAGATGTGCTTGCCCAGTCAAAGGCTGACCCAGACATCAGCTATGCAGGCCCTCACTTACCCCAGATACCATGGGTAAGTGTGCACAGGCTCCAGTCAAGAGCCCTCCCAGACAACAGCACAGTACATGGATCCAGAAGGCCATAATTCTGAGCCTAGGAACAGGCGTGGTAGTAAGCAGTAGAGGGAAGGCTTCTTTGAGACTTGTTGAGAATTTAGCCCACTGGAGAGTAAAGAGTCACCTCAATAAAGGTGACTGCAATGGTTGAAATGAGAGAACACCTAAACAAGACTCAAAACCAGACTTCCAAATCACCAAAAGCAACTCCAGGGGACAAAGGCCATAATTCTGAGCCTAGGAACAGGCGTGGTAGTAAGCAGTAGAGGGAAGGCTTCTTTGAGACTTGTTGAGAATTTAGCCCACTGGAGAGTAAAGAGTCACCTCAATAAAGGTGACTGCAATGGTTGAAATGAGAGAACACCTAAACAAGACTCAAAACCAGACTTCCAAATCACCAAAAGCAACTCCAGGGGACAACAAGATGGAACAAACTGAAACAATTAACTGGAATCTCAACCGGCAAAAAAAAAAAAAAAATGAAAAAAAAAAAAAAAAAAAAAAAAGGATGTTAAAAATAAAATCAGAAATAATTTCTCAGTGATGGTGTCCATAGTGAAAGACATGATTAATAACTCTAGAAGAAACATAGATTAAAAAATAGAGGAATTTAGGAATGGAATAGCAACATAGGAAACAAGTGGAATCCATAGAACAAAAGAAAAGAATTTAACATACAAATAAGTGAGGCATATAGGACTCCAACTACCTGTGATAAAAAGAATCTACATCTAGACATAGAGTCAAGATTCCAGAAACACAACAGAACAAAATACTACAAGCAGTTAGAGAAAACAAGTAAATCACATACAAACAGAAGCCTACCAGAATCACAGCAAACTTCACAACACAAACCCTCAGGTCAAGAAGAGTCTGGAGCAAAGTATTTCAAGCCCCAGAAGAAAACAACCTCTAACCCAGATTGATGTAACCTGTAAAACTATCCTTCAAAATTGATGCAGAAATAAGATACTTTAATGACAAAGAACACCCAGGGAACTTCATGAATGCCAAACCAGCACTCCAAAACATTTAAAACAATATCCTAGGAAAAGATAATGAGAGTCGCAACCCCAGGAAGCCCGGAAGAATAAATCATCAGGCATGACATGGAATTAAACGCAAAGGGGGAAGAATTCAACAACAGGAAAAGATCATGACCAGGATAAGTCAATACATATCAATGATACTATCAATGTTAATGGTCTGAATTCATGAGTCAAAAGAAACAGACTGGCAGAATGGGTCAAGAAGCAAGATCCAACAATATGTTGGATACAAGAAACACAATTCAAAAGAAACTCATAGACTGAAAGTTGAAGGGTGGAAAACAATACTCCATGCAACAAGAACCCTCAAAAAGCAGGAGAAGCCATCCTCTTTGCAGATCAAATGGATTTCAAACCAACACTGATTAAGAGTGACAAAGAAGGCCAGTACATCCTTGTAAAGGGAACAATCCAAGAGGAAGAGATGATGATCAAAAATATATATGCACCAAATACTATGGCATACAAATATATAAAACAAATAATAACAGACATGAGAAATCAAATAAACACTAATACAGTAGTAGTGGGGGACCTCAATACCAACTGTCACAAATAGATAGATCAACTAGATAAAAAACAAACAATGAAATACTAGAACTAAACCAAACTCTTAAACAAATCGACTTAGCAAATGTTTAGAGAGTTCCACCCCACAAAATCAAAACACACATTCCTTTCAGCTATGCACAGGTTGTTCTCTGAAATAAACCACATACTTGCTCATAGAAAATTTTTTGGTCAATGCAAAGGACTTGAAGTTATGACCTGTATATTATCAGATGATAGTGAGATGAGCTTGGAGATCATGAGAAAAACATGACAAGAACTTCATAAACACATGGAAATTGAACAGTGCACTCCTGAACAACCAATAGGTCAGAGAAGAAATTAGAAAGGTTCTACAATTAAATGCCAATGCCAATGCAACATACCAGAATTTATGGGACATGATGAAAGTAGTCTTGGAAGAAAATTCATAGCAGCGAATGCTCATATCAGGAAAACAGAGCAAGCTCAAATAAATAACCTGATGCCAATCCTCAAGCTTCTAGAAAGAGCAAGAAAAACCCAAAGCTCATAAAAAGGAGGAAATTATAAGGATCAGAGCAAAATTCAATGCAATGGAGACTAAGAATGGCACAAAAAAATCAAAGAAGCAAAAATTTTGTTTTTGAAAGAATAATTAAAATTGACAAAAACGTAGCCAGCCTTATCTAAAAAAGGAAAGAAAGGCCCAAATCCCTGCAATTAGGAATGAAAAAGGTATCAGTTAGAGACTGGACAAAGAAGATGTGGTTTCTCTATAAAATGGAATACTATTCAGCCATAAAGAATGAGAAATTAGAGTCATTCATAGGAAAATGGATACATATTGAGGATATACTCTTAAGTGAAATAAATGTCACACATGTATAAATACTGAATAGTTTCTCTAGAGTGAAAAACTATAGTGCTATATAAGATCCTAATGATATAATTAACAATATGAAATAGGAAGAAAAGGGCTAAAGGTGTAGGGGAAGTGGGAAGGGTAGGGGAAAGGTAATAAGGGAAAAGAAGAAAACATGAGAAAATGAAAAAATGGAAATAAAGTGTTTGTAAATAGGGAAGGGATGAGGGGGTGAAGGAAAGGCAGGGATAAGGGGGAAAAGTGAGAACCAAGATCTGTCATGTAAAGGTACAAGATCCAATAATGAATGTAACTGTACTGTATACCTAAAATGTACCAATAAACTCAATGAGAAAAAAAAAGGAATGAAAAGGGTGAAATTACAATGGACCCAGCAGAAATCCAGAGAATCACCAATAGTTACTTCTGGAACCTTACACCAATAAGGTGGAAAATACAGAAGAAACAGACAGATTTCTAGATATGTATGAATTATCAAAGTTGAATGAAGATGACCTAGAAATTCTAAACAACTCACTATTAATCAAAGAAATTAAAATGCAGTTAAAACTTACTAAGTAAGAAAGACCATGCCCTGATGGCTTCACTGCTGAATTCTACAAGACATTTAGAGAGGCATTGCTGCCACCATTGTCTATACTCTTCAGTGAAATTTAAAGGGAAGCAATACTCCCAAATTTATTCCTGGAAGCAAGCATCACCTTGATGCCCAAAGCAGAGAAAGACTCAACCAAAAAAGAGAACTATAGGCCACTTTCAGTAATGAACATAGATGAAAAAATTCCTAATGATACTTGCAATAGAATGAAGAAGATCATGAAGAAGATCATACACCCTGACCGATTGAGTTTCATCCCAGGGATGCAGGGATGGTTCAACATATGCAAATCAATAAATGTAATACACTATATTGATAAAGCCAAGGACAAACACCATATCATCATCTCAATCAATGCAGGAAAAGTGTTTGACAAAATTCAACATGCATTCATGATAAAAACCCTACAAAAATTGGAATAGATGATCTTTACTTCAATCTGATAAAAGCCATCTATGAAAAAACAACAGCAAATATCATACTAAATGGTAAAAAAAATGAAACCTTCACATTGAAATCAGGAAGGACACAAAGATGTCCACTATCACCACTTCTGTTCAATATAGTTTTGGAAACACTACCCACAACAATTAGACAAGAGAAAGAGATAAAAAGAATAAAGATAGGAAATGAAGAAGTCAAATTGTCATTATTTGCAGATGATATGATATTCTTTTTACTCCAAGAACTTCACCAAATGTCTTCTAGACTTAATAACCAAATTCAGTAAAGTAGCTGGATACTAGGTCAACACACAAAAATCAATAGTTTTCCAGCTGGGTGTGGTGGTGCATGCCTGTAATCCTAGCACTCAGGAGGCTGAGGCAGGAGGATTGCTATGAGTTTGAGACCAGCCTGGGCTACATAGTGAGTTCCAGGTCAGTCTCAACTACAGAGGGAGACCCTGTCTCAAAAAAAAAAAAAATTTTCCTGTATACAAACAAGAAACTCACTGAGAGAGAAATGGGACCAACAATTTCTTTCACAATAGCATCCAAAAAATATAAATACCTGAGAATCAACCTAACAGAAGAAATCAAAAACCTCTACTCTGAAAAATATAGCACTCTGAAAAAAGAGGTCAAAGATGGAAAGAAAATGATGGTCAGAAAGTGGAAAGACATCCCTTGCTCCTGGGTAGGAAGAACCAACATAGTTAAAATGGTCACACTTCCAAAACTACTATATAGATTCAGTGCAGTCCCAGAAACAACTCCAGTCACACTCAGCCACCTCATCTTTTACATAGGAACCAAACACTCTCACTGGAGGAAAGATAGTCTCTTTAATAAATGGTGCTGGAAAAACTGGGTTTCAATTTGCCAAAGATTAAAACTAGACCTATATCTCTCATCATGCACTAAACTAAAATATAAATGGATTAATGATAAAATTATTAAAACAGAAACACTAAACTGGCTGGAAGAGAGGTTAGGTAGAACTCTTGAAGACATTGGTGTAGGAAAGACAAAACCTCAGTTGCCCATGAACTAGCACGAACAGTAAACAAGTGGGGTATCTTCTTATCAAAAAGCTTCTGCACAGCAAGGGAAGCATTCAACAGTGTGAAGAGACAACCCACAGTGTGGGAAAAACTTCACCAACTGTTCCTCAGACACAGGTCTAATGTCTAGAATATATAAAGAACTTAGAAAAAAATCAGCCCTCCAAAATTTAAAGAAGCAATCCGAAAACAGCATCTGAAATGGACAGATATTTCTCAGACAAAGAAGTAGAAATAGCAAATAAACATATGAAAAAATGTTCAACATCACTGGTCATTCAAGAGATGCAAATGAAAACAGTGCTGAGATTCCACCTTATTCCAAAAAGAATGGCTACTATCATGAAATCAACCAATGTCAAATGCTGGTAGGCCTGTGGGGGAAGGAGGAACACTGCTCTGCTGCTGATGGGCATGTAGACTGGTTCACCCACTGTGGAAATCAGTGTGGAGATACCTCAAAGAATTATAATTGGAAGTCCCATTTGACCCAGCCATACCCCTGCTGAGTATCTTCCCCAAATGATTAAAAGAATCATACCATAGCAATATGTGCGCACCCATGTTCACAGCAGCACAATTTGTGATAGCTAAAACTTGGAAGCAACCCAATTGCTCAGCAACTGGAGACTGGATAAAGAAAATGTGTTTTTAAAAAAAAAAACAAAATGGAGTATACTCAGCCATAAAAATGAGAAATCAGAGACATTTACAGATAAATTAACACACATTGAGGCAATACTCAAGTGAAATAAATAGAACACACATGTGTAAATATCAAATAGTTTCTCTAGTGTGAGAAACTGAAAGTGTAAATAAGGACTAAAAGGTACAATAGATAATGTGAAGTATGCAGAAAAGGGCAAAGGGGAAAGGGAAGGGGAAATGGGAGGCATAGGGGAAAGGAAAGAAGGGAAGGGAATTAAAATGAGAAAATTAAAAAATGGAAACAATGTCTTTGTAGATATAGAGTGATGGAGGGGTTGAAGGTAGAGCAGGGGAATGGGGAAAACAAAAAAGAACCAAGATGGATTATGTAAAGGTGCAAATTTCCAATGATGAATGTCATTATATTGTGTACCTTAAATGTACCAATAAAATTAATTTAAAAAACCAGTACAATGACTTTTAAACATGACAAGAGGGTAAGATAAGTTATATTAAAGCTTCACCTAGATTACATTTTTTTACCTAATGGATTGGCAAACATTCAGGGATTTAGCAACAGTTTTACACAAGTGTGTTCAAAATGAGATATAACCATGACTCATCAGGAACTTGTAAATTTTTACAATTTCTTTGGGGTAATGTGGCTCCAATGTTTAAGCCTTTATTGTAGTGAATAAACAAGATAAGTGCTTATGGTTGGCCTATTTTTATTCAAAATTGGAGATCTACCAACTGAAAAAGGCAAGAAAATGAACAGTGATAACAAAGAAGAATTTGCTTGTATTAGCACATAGAATTATCTATGAAGAAAATTCTGGAGATTTCACAAAAGAATTACTAGGATTAGTAAGTGAGTGTAACAAGGTTATAGTATGTAAGGCTTAAGTACAAAATATAATGTATTTCTATTTACAGTTGGCTTTCTGTGTCTGGATCTGAGCATTCAACCAATTGTAGCCAAAAATATTTATGAACATTTTTATCTATATCAAACATATACGGATGATTTTTCTCATCAAGACATAAGTAATATAGTATAACAATTATTTACATAACATTTACATTATATTACTTGTTTTAAGTAATTTAGAGACTAAGTAATGTGATTTGGAGACATTTTAGGTTATTTGAAAATATTACCACTTTAAGTTGTTTGAGCAGCTGTGGATTTTCCTATTCATGGATGGCTCTGGAACTAATCCACTACAGAAATTGAGAGGCAATTATATTAGCTTTGAATAATCAGTTCCTGTGCACTCACAATATAACAAAGTATGCAGCTATTGTTGTATGGTATATTCTATTAATGCCATTTGGAGGTAGTTTATTCTTAGTGTTGCTCAAGTTTTTTCTATTCAATTTTCTCTCTATTCATCCTACTGATTAATGAGAAACGTATTGAGAAGTTCTCCCAGTATATTCAAAGATTTATCTTTTTTTTCTATGACTTCTCTCACTTTTTCATCTATATTTTGAAGCTCTCTCACTCGGTGAATATACTTTTAGGTGGTTATGTCTCATATTTTTTATGAATTAACTTATTTGTCACTAAAAGTTTTACATGTTTACCCCTGAAAATATTCTCAAGTAAATTGTTTGTCTCATAGTAAGTACATATGACAACAAACTATGAACTCAGGAGTACCAGGAGGGCCTGCTTGGCCTGACCCACCACAGGAAGGATAGCCATGCCCTCTCCCAATGGGAGCCACCATCTCTCCAGTGCCAGGAAGGCAGCTGCATGGGTGCCCCTGAACCCCCACAACTCCCCCACCCCCGCACACTCTCAGGCCTGCTGATTGTGCCAGTCTTTGGACCCACTCTGCAGAGGCAGAGGTGGTCATAAAGGGTATTTTTCTGAGTTCTGAACTTTGAACATCTTTAAAGAAAGGGCATGGGATACCTGTAGTAGAATGGTGTGGAGTTCAACTGTTCAGGAGGTCGAGGAACTCAATCTGGCCTTGCAGCCTGAGGTCAGCATCATGGGGTTCTGCCATCAGCTAGCAGAGATCAGGGGTCTTGGTTCTGCACATGGCTGTGCATGTTGTATATTATGGCAGCAGAGATATAGTTTGAAAGAGGCCCTTCAAATCCTTTCTTTTCTTCTTTCTTTTCCTCATTCCAGTCTGCAAATTCTTCCTTTTTTCTGTCCTCTTTCCCCAACTCAGTCTCTTGCTCCACCATATTATCCCGCATCTCCCTTTCTGTTTCTGCTCCTCTCCTAACTCAGATTTCTTCTTTTATCATATTTTTCTCTTTTCATGTTCTTTTCTTCTGTCGTTCTACCTCACAAAGGGGTCAGTGGGTTCAAGGGAAAGTGAGCCCCTATTGCTGTTAAGGGGATATATTCTTGTCCTTGTACTTCTACTCTGTCTATCCTTTTCGAATTCAACAATTTCCTGAATGTTGTGTGGTCATTCTATGTCCTGTGGCTTCACTTGAAACCTTCTCCAATTCTTTTACTTATCTATTCCTCTCATCCTAGCTCTGTCTGAGCCCCCATCCTAAATGGTAAATATACTACATTGAAAAGTGTGTTCACTGCAGACATGTTTTGGACTGCTTCTTGATTTCAATTTAATTCACATGGTTTAAGGGTGATAGACTAGTGACTACCACAAGTGGTCAATTTCCAAGTTGTGCTTGATCATATCATGTTGCTGATTGTATCAGTTGGGATAAAGGATTGCAGTTGATTTGATGAGCTGTTTTCTCTGATGTTATGAAGATGAGAATGTCTGTGGGTCGTTAGAAACTCAGAAGCTAGAGTGCAATTATGTCAGGAAGATTTGGGTGATAACCCAGAGATTAAACCAAGGACAGCCCAACAACAAAAATAAAAATGAAAAACAACTTAAGCAAGACAAAAAGACAGACCTTTAGTTCACCAATGGCAAACAGTAGAGCAAATGAGGATGGAAAGACCGATAGTGAACCACTAGGACACCATGAACTCAAAACACAGGAAGTAACAAATCAAGCTCTAGAAAAATTCCAAAGAGAAATAATTTCCCAAATAACCATAGAGCAAAATGAAAGTCATGATACGAGACCCTAGAACAGAAACTGACAAAAAAAAAAAAAATAGATGAAGTCAGGACCATGGTAGAAGCCATGAAGGCCCAGCATAAGAAAGAAATGGAAACAATAAACGCCCAACATAGGAAAGAAATGGAATCCATAAAACAGATTCAAACAGATATCTAGGAGATTAAACATGCCATTGAAAGTGTACACAACAGAATAAAAGATTGTGAAGATAGACTCTCAGATATAGAAGATAAGATTGCAGTCTGTGACTGTGAAAAGAGAGGTCTCTTAAAAACAGTAGGGGATCAGGCCGGGGATTTAGCTCAGCAGTTCCACTGCCTGCCTTGCAAGTGCAAGACCCGAGTTCGTCCCTGGTACCAAAAACAAAACAAAACAAAACAAAACAAAAAAACAAAAACAGTAGGGGATCATGAGAAATTGATCCAACAACTCCTAGATGATGCAAAGAACAATAATATAAGACTGATAGGAATCCAAGAAGTAGCAGAAGAAAATACAAATGACTTTAAAAAGCTGTTCACAGAATTAATGACCGAAAACTTCCCAAACAGAGGGGAAGAATTTGATATTCAGATAACTGAGGCATATAGGACCCCAACTAGCTACAATCAAAAAAATCTACACCTAGACATATAATAATCAAGATCCCAGAAACCCAATAGAAGAACAAAATACTACAAGCAGTAAGAGAAAAGAAACAAATCACATGCAAAGGAAATCACAGCAGACTTTTTAACACAAACCCTTGGGACAAGGAGAGCCTGGAGTGAGATATTTCAAGTACTAAAAAAAAAACAACCTCCAACCTAGAGTGATGTATCCTGCAAAATTTTCTTTCAAAATGGATGGGGAAATAAGATATTTCCATGAAAAAGAACACCTGAGAAACTACATGAATACCAAACCAGCACTACAAGCAATTCTAAACAATATCCTAGAAAAAGACATGAAGGCAACAACACCATGAAGACCAACAGAGCAAATCAAATAGGCAAGGCAAGAAACTAAAAGGAGAAGGATAAAAAAGTAAAAAGAGTCAAAAAAGGCCAATAACATGACAATAATAAGTCAGTACACATCAGTTATAACCAGCAATGTCAATGGCCTCAACTCACCAATCAAGAGAAATAGACTGGCAGAATGGAATAAGAAGCAAAATCCAACAATATGTTGTATACAAGAGACACAACTGTTGCAAAAAGAAGCCCATAGACCAAAAGTGAACGGATGGAAAACAATTTTCCATGTGACAGGAGCCCAGAAAAAAATAGGGGTAGCAATCTTATTTGCAGACAAAGCAAATTTGAAACCAAAACTGATTCTCTAGTATTATAGATGTAGGACAGTACTGTATCATACCTCTGTGAATGTAAAATATCTTGTACCTGCTTTATGACACATAATAGTGACCATGCTTTATCAGAGCTATTTTTAATGTTACTCTAGAATGTTCTCTTTCTAGATGATGATTAAAATGCTAATAAAAAAATGGTGCCAGGTACCACAACAGCAACAGAACTTTGCTGTTTTCTGGGTATTATTCTTTTCTTTGTTTTTTTTGCTTTTGTTTGTTTATTTATTTATTTGGTACTGGGGATTGAACTCAGGTCCTTGTGCTTGCAAGGCAGGCACTGGAACCACTGAGCCAAATCCCCAGACATGTTTTTGTTTTTTTAATGGCGTGTGTTGAATGTCTATAATTTTGTTCAGATGACTGCAGAACCTGGAAAAGATGTTGCTGCTATTGATGCATAAGATACTGCTATTATTGGTCTTTTTATATAAATACAAATATATATTCATATATATATAATTTGAATTTTTGGAAACTTTAACTGTGCTGTCAACTTTGGAAAAAGTTATCCCAGTTTACTTTGTTGAGTTGGTATTGTACAGAAATTAACAGCCATATTGGTCTAGAAATGTTAATTGTTTTCTATTTGTACAGGGGTAATGCACTGTATTAAATATGTAAGGTCTTATCTACGTGGGTTTGATTACAGAAACTAATAAAGTATTCTCTAAATAATGAAAAAAAGAATAATATAATACTACAAGTGCAAGAAGCAACTTAAATATGTTCAAAGACCATTTTCATCTTCAGAATTAAGGATTATTTTAATTTTACATCATTGCCTTTTCTCTTTTACTTTCCTGTTTAGTTTAGGATTCCCTATTTTTAATTTTCATACCGAGATTTCTTTAACTGATCATTATAATTAAGCATAAAGCCACAAATTGCAAAGTCATATTTGCTGAATCCCAGAGTTCTAAATTGTTCATTCTACTTACTGTTTTTAGATTAGTTTATCCAAAACTTTCGAGTTAATTGTTTTTTTTATTTTATACGAATAAAGCAGAGTTAGAAAAGAAAGGACATAGAGGTTCCATTTGACCCAGCCATCCCTCTGCTAGGTATCTTTCCAAAAGAATTAAAAGAATCATACCACAGTGATATATGCACACCAATGTTTATAGTGGCACAGTTTGTAATAGCTAAAACTTGGAAACAGCTCATTTGCCCATCTGTTGGAAACTGGATAAAGAAGATGTGGTTTTTCTATAAAATGGAATACTACTTAGTCATAAAGAATGAGAAATTAGAGTCATTCATAGGAAAATGGATACATATTGAGAATATACTTTTAAGTGAAATAAATAAGCCACACATGTGTAAATACCAAATAGTTTCTCTGGTGTGAAAAACTATAATAGTACACAAGATCCTAATGAGATAATTAATAATGTGAAATAGGAAGAAAAGGGCTAAAGGGGTAGGGGAAGTGGGAAGGGTGGGGGAAAGGTAATAAGGGAGAGGAAAAAATATGAGAAAATGAAAAAATGGAAATAAAGTGTTTGTAAATGGGGAGGGGAGGAGGGGTGGAAGGGAGGGCAGGGACAAGGGGTAAAAATGAGAATCAAGACCTGTCATGTAAAGGTACGGGATCCTAATAATGAATGTAACTGTATTGTATACCTATATTGTACCAATAAACTCAATAAAAGGAAAAAAATGAACTCAGAAAATTTCATAGACTTTGATTCAATAATTCTATTTCTGGGATTTTATTTCAATATACCAACTAGATAAAATCTTAAACTATAATGTTCATTGTAAACTAGCACCACCATTATTGCAATCAGTAGGGAGAGTACTCAAAGAACTAAAGTTAGAAATTCCACTTGACCCAGCCAGCTATTCTCTTCTGAATATGTTCCCCAAAGAGCTAAAAACATATA
>NW_022900928.1:22173967-22185045 GCF_012274545.1 Fukomys damarensis
ATATATATATATATAATAGTGATAGATGCATACAATGTTTATAACAGCACAATTCATAATAGCTAAATCCTGGAAGCAGCTTGTATGTACATCAAAATGTATGTACATCAAAGTGAATAAAGAAAATGTGGTATCTATATAATGGAATACTTCTCAGCTCTAAAGAAGGATAAATTTGAGATATTTGTAGGAAAATGGATACACCCAGGACATATAATGTTGAGTGAAGGAAATCAGACACATAAACTTACATACAGTATTATATCGCTCATTTGAGTAAAGCAAAGTACAAACAAGCAGCAAAATAAAGGAAGAGTAGAAGGAAAGAAGAGGATAGATCTTTTGCAAAAGGGAAGGGCTCCAGGGGCTGAGTGCAAGAGGAGGGTAGTAGAAGTAACTAAATTTAAAGTGAGCTATGTACAGGTACCAAATAACCACAATGAATATAAACATAATAGACATATGAAGCAATAAATATGAGATAAGTATATTAAGAAAAATGAAACAGAGGAAAGGAAATTTAGAGACAAAGGAAGGGATGTGCGTGTGAAGAGGAAAGTGATTAAAAAGAAACAAGCTATGTTATACATATACACCTACTCCCCCAAATGAATGTGAACTTCCTGCACTACAAATATGCACTAATAAAATGAAAATTAAAAATAAAAGCTTTGTTTTTATACTGGACTCCTTGCAAAAAACCAACTAAATTACAGAAAACAGAAGAATATATAAAATAAATTACAACACATATATACTGATAACATTTTATTAAACATCAAACAAATATTATTTTACAGCATTATGAAATATAATTTACAATTAGAGTTAAGAGTTTTATGTTCATCATGCAACTTAATTTTTAAAATTCTGTGTGAATATTTCCGCGGACCTCTCCAGTTTTAGTTAAAAAAATTGCTTTAATGTCTTTATTTTCCTTTGGTACCAGGGGTTGAACTCAGGACCTTGTGCATGTGAAGCAGGCGTGGTGCCACTGAGCTAAATCCCTGTCCCGTTTGTGTTTTAAATAACTTCTTGAAGGTCTAACCTTGCAAACCTCATTATGATGTTAAGTGATAAAAAGCATAAAATATACATAAACTATTGGTACAAATGTCAGTTTTAGAAGTAAAGTGTTTTCTGATTAATGAGAATATGGTGTTTTTTTATTCTTTCTAATTTTCACTTTTTCCCCAGCATTGTAATGAGAATGTTTGTTGACTATACAATGAATATAAAATCATTACATAATTAGATCTGAAACATCAATGGAAATAAGTTTATAAGAAATAAGTTTATACATTAACCCTTGGCAAGTGTTTATGAAATTTTCCTCTTATTTGATATAACAGTACATGTTGAATTTTCAAAGGTTGTATTGGCTCTTTATTGTATTGTTAATATAGCTCACAGCTAACTGAAAAAAATGAAGTTGATGCCAAAATATAAACTTCAAATGCCACTTATACTGCTTGATGAGTGCATAATCTTTGGGTTATCTACTTCAGCATTTACCAATGAGAATGAAAAAATATATAAATAAATAATCACATGTAATACAATTAAAGAGATTGTGGCAGTATCAGTTTAAATAAGGTATGAGGTAGTTCATGGATGCTGGAGGAAAAAGGAGAAATAGAATACTGGTAAGATTATCTGCAGATTCAATGTATTTCTACTTGGAGAAAAACAGAGGATATTGAAGCAATGTAATGTTGAAACTTGGGGCCTCAGTATTGAGTTCAAAGAGATGATAAATTGAGTCAGAGTTGTTTTATATTTCAGTATGGGTCTAGATTAGGTTATATAATCTTGTTTATTGCGGGAAAGGTTGAGATCAATTCCTGAGTAGAATCTGGTAATTTCTAGTCCCAGAGTAAAGAGATCCAATTTTCATGTATTTGTGTATTATTCTCTTTTGTGTTTTCACACTGACAAAAACCAAAATTTAAAATTTAATGGCTTAAAATAAAATTTAATATAGCTGTTAATTTGCAATGTATTAGAATGAGCTAAGTTCCAAGGCAAGCCTTGTAGAACATGGCGCTATGACAGAAATTATATTTCTAAAATAGTGAAATTATTTTGACAATGTGAAAGAATCTGAAAATAGATTGGAAGGAGAGCAGTAGAACTAGCTCATTCTATCCATGAAGAACAACTTGAGGAAGGAGTGGAATAAGACTATGGCTTATAAAGAAATATTTATAGGAATTAGTGATGTCCTTCCTCTATCCATCTTACATAGTAACAAACTCAAGAGCCAACATTGCCTCATGGCCATATGAAATGAAAAACAAAACAAAACAAAACAAAAAAACAGTGAGAAGAATTTACTGCTAGCGAGCTTACAGGTTTCTTCTCCTGCGTAGGGAGTCACACTAGTCCAAAGTAAGATAAAGGGCCAAGATGACCTGGTGCTTTCTGTGGACTTACAGACTTGTTCCCCAAATTCACATCACCGCAGTTTTATTTTGTGCACAGCGCGTGCCACATTTGCTCCCATTACCAAAGTAAATACCTAGGATTGGTTAACACAAAAGTACCAAAATACCAACTGTACCAAAAAGAAAACAATGTACGGCAATATTGGGAAAGCAGAGAAAGCTGCCAGATGGTAACAATAGATACTCCTTTCTCCACTAGTTTACCAATGGTGAAGTCAAGTTTCATTCCAATGAAGAGGTGAGGACACGGAGAGAAAACGTCTATGGGTTGCGGTTTTTGAGGCCCAGGGCCCTGTGGAAGGTCCGGCTGAGGGCATTCTTCACCGCATTATTTCTCAGGCTGTAGATGATGGGATTCAACATGGGAGTCACAATAGTGTAGGACAATGATAATAATTTCTTGCTTTCAGGGGAATTATTTGATTTGGGCCTAAAGTATGTGAGGCTTAAAGATACATAGAAGAAGGACACAGCAAGAAGGTGAGAAGAGCAGGTAGAAAAGGCTTTATGCTTCCCTTTAGCTGATGGAATCTTGAGGATGGCAGCAGCAATGCGTGTGTAGGAAGACAAGATCAGCAAGCAGGGTATCATGACCACCAGAATGGTTCCCACAATGGCGTAGATCTCAAACAGTGCTGTGTCTGCACAGACCAGCCTCAGCACGGGTGGGCTGTCACAGAAGAAGTGGTTCACTTTGTTGGTGGTACAGAATGGGAAACTGAAGAGCCACGTGGTCTGGACAGTGGCTACAGGAAATCCTGGAAACCAGGAGGCTGCAGCCAGCTTGGTGCATGTCCTTTGGTTCATGAGCACTGGGTAGTGCAAGGGACTGCAGATGGCTACATAGCGGTCATATGCCATGGTGGCCAACAGGAAGTACTCAGCCACTCCAAAGAAGAAAAAGAAATACATCTGAGTGGCACAGCCAAGGAAAGAGATGGTTGTGTCCTGGGCAAGCAGGGTTCTCAGCATTTTAGGAACGATGACTAGGTTGAAGCTAATCTCCAAGAAAGACAAGTTCCTGAGGAAGAAGTACATGGGACTGTGCAGCATGGGGTCAGCCAAGGTAACCAGAATGATGAGGCTGTTTCCCATCAGGGTGACCAGGTAGATGATGAGAAATACCAGGAAGAGCAAAGACTGTATCTTGGTAGGTAGAGAAGTGAAGCTCATGAGGATAAACTCATTTAGCCTTGTACAGTTTCCTTCAGCCATAGGCATAAGTACAGGTCCTCTGTATAGTCACATAGAGAAATCCATTCTGAATATGTCTTTCAGGTTCCTTCTTATTGTTAGTGAATTAGACAAGGTTAAGATCTTGGATTTCAGATAGACCTATACAGAAATTGTTTCCAAGTCAGAGTCATGAGTCTCTGAAGGGGACATGAAAGGACATGTATTGAAACACAATGAAGTGCCTCAGAACACCTGAGCTTTTGAGAAACATGCGCAATGTTAATGATCTCATTAGAAAACACATAAAAGTGCATATACCAAAACTCTAGAAATACATATATATTATATTGTGAAGTAAGTTATGTATTGATTCTTCTAATCTTCATGAATATTTCTTGATTGTCTAGAATTTGAAAGGTTATTGACTAGCATATATTGAGATGAAGTAATTTTTTTCACCATATAGTACACTCAAGTTTATTTGATTTATTTTTATATTTAACAATTCAAAAGTAAGCTTGCTTTGACAAAAAGTGAAAAATACAGTTGCACTGTCCCCTCTTTCGGAGAAAAAGTTTATATGAATAACTAGGTAGAGTTATGCTTTTACTTTAGCACCCCTTTTTTGGTATTGGGGATCGAACTCAGGTCCTTGTGCTTGTGAGGCAGGCGGAAAAACCACCGAGCTAAATCCCCATCCCTATTTTAGCCTTTTTTTTGATCAATGAAGAAATTTTATTATTTTTCTCTGCATTTTATTTTCTCATATTTCTATACTTTCTGTGAGGACCCTGACCTCAAAGAAATAAGGAATAGCAATTAAGTAGAGCAATCCAAATCACATTTGTTGGATTCCAAATATTGTCTTGATTTATCCTAAACTGTGATTTCTTAGAGTGTTGTGTCGTGAACTCAGAGCTAACTCTTGGTGTCTAAGAGAGTTAATGGGAATTTCTACAAAATCTCAATATATATAATGAAAAAGATGACCAAGTTAATCAATGTCATGAATATCAAGACATTCACAAGGTTGTCTAGACTCAACTGGATGCCAATGTTGTGTTGCAGCTTTTAATTTTCAGTTAAGTATCAAAAGGGTTTCTTTTCTTTTTTCATAATCTAGAATGTTGAATTCTGATGGAGATAAAAATATAAATTTGGAAAATGAAATTGGTTCAGAGGCTTGGATAAAGGAAGAAAATTAGAGAAGGCTAAGGAACTGGAACAGAATTAACACAAAGTAAAAACCACATAAGCATGCAATTAAAGTTCTGTACCTTTTGCATCAGTATGCTAAGGAATTTGGCCAAATTCTATCTGTTAAGCAATTAACCTTAAACTTCAAATGATCAAATGACACTTCATATATAAGTCATGGAGAAAGATCATTCTGATGTTGTGATACTACGTGGTGTGGTGTGGAAGTAGGGGAGGGATCAATAGCTCTTTTCCTGGTCTCAAGGAGATCGGGGGTATCTCCTTAGTGCTATCACTGTTCACTAACAACTTTTCAAGCAGCATGGGAAACGCAGTTACCAGAGAAAGGACAAATACTGGTCAGGTCCTTGCGAATAATTTGTGTTTGTTGTGAGAAACTAAAAGTGTAAATAGAATCAAAATGAATAATTGATAGTGTGAAATAGGAAGAAAAGATCTAAATGGGTAGGGGGATTGGAAAAGGAAAAGGAAAGAATGGAAACCAAGTCTTTGTAAATAGGGAGGAGTGGAAGGGTAAAGGGAGGGCAGGGGAATGGGGAAAACGTAAGACCCAAATACATCATGTAAAGGTACAAGATCCCAATGGTGAATGTAACTGCATTATAGACCTAAAATGTACCAATAAACTTAATGGAAGAAAAAAATTTGTATTTTGGAGTTTAATTTTGGAATTTAACATTCAAGTGCATGAAAGTATAAAAATACAATCATTTTCACAAAATAATTTTGATCAAATGAATCTAATATTTCTCTGAATTATATATTGTCTACAGCTTCAAGCCAAACTTTAAAAAACCAAATACACTTTTTAAAAGATAATAAAAGGGCCAGTGGTGCACCAAACAGATATACTCAACTAACATTGGAAATGCAAGACAGCCCTCTGCATTTTAGAATAGGTGAACGGAGGAGTTCATGGGAGATGTGTAGTCAAATCAATCTGGATTTATGAGATGAATCCAAGGAATCAGAGTAGTTGATTCCCACCTTGAGAATGAGTCCAGAAGAAAGTGGAGAGACATTGGATTGCTTCTATTGCTTACTTTCAACAAGCCTCATAAAATATTGAATATTGAATAAAGACTCACAAAAATAAGTCTTAAGCCGAATTGACTACCAAGGGGAATAAACCATGATTTTTTTAAATTCAAAGGCGGCGAATCAATGGTTGAAATTTATGAAATTTGTGAATTGATAAATTAGAATGAAAGTTTGAAAAATTAGACCCAAATTATTGGGGAAAATTATGAAACACACATTGATGATGAAATTAAAACATAAAAAATAAATTCCACTTAATAGGCATTCCAAAATTATAGAACAAAGAAAAGAGAAGGAAAATACATGTCTCTGAGCTAAAGGAAACATGACTTTTTGAATTGAAAGAATCCCTAAGTACAAAACCAAATAACTTTTAAAAGATTCATACAAACATATGTCTTTATATGAATTCAAGATTTAAAAAATATTGGAAGTGAGGAAAAATTGCTATGTAGCCAGAAGTGAAAAATGATTAAAATAACATCAAACAAAAAGTATGCCTATAAACCACAACCATGTAAAAAATGAAAAAAACTCACTTTCATTAATCTTTAAGGAAATGCCTATGTATTTGTTTTATTATTAATTGTCATATCATCATCATCATCATCATCGTCATCATTTATAGTCCTGAGCATTTAACCTAAGGCCTTTGTACTGAGCTTCATCTCCAGCCATTTAAAGGTGTTTTTAAAGTTTAGATACAGGACCTGCTGTGTTGCTTAATGATATAGGGTGTACTCTAATTTGAGATCTTCCTGACTCAGCCTCCCAGCGTGATGGGATTACAGGGTATGTATTACTACACTGGGCTCATATATAAATGTTCATTTAGATTGCAAGGATACATCAGTATACACATATTAGAATGGGTAAAAAATAGTGACAGCACCAAGTACTGCTGCTGATTGTAGTAATTGGATCATGAAAACATTGCTCCTATAAATGTGCGCTGTGCAGCCACTCTAGAATACAGTTCAGTAGTTCTTTAAAACAACTAAATATGAAAATACCATGAGCCGGGCGTGGTGGCAGGAGATCACTGTGAGTTCAAGACCAGCCTGGGCTACA
The DNA here is from genome assembly GCF_012274545.1 of Fukomys damarensis. Classification (NCBI taxonomy): domain Eukaryota; kingdom Metazoa; phylum Chordata; class Mammalia; order Rodentia; family Bathyergidae; genus Fukomys; species Fukomys damarensis. Next base: position 22,180,921 of record NW_022900928.1, read on the forward strand.
GAGTTGAGTTCCAGAGCAGTCTGAACTACATAGTGAGACTGTCTCAAAAAAGCAAAAAAAAAAGAAAAAAAAAAAAACAAAAAAAACCCAACCAAACAAAAAAACCACAGCCCAGTAAATGTACTTCCAGATATTTATCTCAGAGAAAGATTTATGTTAAAAACAAAAGCATGGGTGTTTATAGATGCTGTAGTCATAAAAATTCAGTTGATAATGATCAATTAAATTTATGGTAATGTTTCTCTACTTTACCTTGGTTCACTTTTTCAGCAACAAAAAAGCACAAACTATTGATACTTCCTAGCATGCCAGTACATTTCCGGAATATTATGTTGAGTAAAGGAAACATACTATATTGTTCCATGTATATGACATTCTTTAAATGATAAAATTATAGAAATAGAAAACAGACAGTAGTTGCCAGTGGTTATAGAGGGTGGGGATGGGAGGAAAATGAGATGGCTGTAAAAGTCCAGCATGAGGGATATTCAAATTGATAGAATATTCTACATCTTGATTGCAGTATTGTCAGTATTTGGATTGTGACATTAACCTACAATTTTTTTTTCAGCATTAATTGAGTTCATTGGTACATTTTAGGGATACAGTACAGTTACATTCATTGTTGGGATCTTGTACCTCTACATGACAAGTCTTGATTCTCATTTTTTCCCCTTGTCCCTGCCCTCCCTTCACCCCCTCCTCCCCTCCCCATCTACAAACACTTTATTTTCATCTTTTCATTATCTCACATTTTTTTCTTTTCCCTTATTACCCTTCCCCTACCCATCCCACCTTCCCTACACCTTTTATCCTACAATTTTTAAAGATGTTAGTTTTAGGTAATGAATACATAGGATTTTGATGTATTATTTCTTATAACTGCATGCAAATCTATAATTGTTTAAGAATAAAAAGTTTAAAAAATAGAAAGGCTAAACCTCAAACCATTCTTCAAATACAGATGACATTTCAGCAAGAGACAAAATAATTAGCTTTTGAAAATAAATGCTGTGGAGGGACACTTAAATGTTTGGAAATGTTCCCATCATTCTATCATTTAATTGACAGAAATGATTGTATCTCTGATCAAACTTTCACATTTACTCACATAAGATGGCCAAGTGAATTTTGTAATAAATTTGAAAAATATGGTTAATTCAGTGCTGCAATCAGCTTAGAACACATATTGAAAAAAGGCAATAATGAAGGCATAATAAAAGGCAATGTCTTCTGTTTAATTTAGAAGAAACATTTGTCTTACAAAGAGAGAAAACTTCAAAAAAGACCTTGGCATATTTGTTTGCCTGAATTATAAAATCAGTGACAACATTGGTCAATAACAATTTTCATACCTTTGTAACTTTTTTATGCATTTAGTTTCTTTATAGCTCTCAAAATCAGGTATTGATTCTCATTATACTTAAAAGTTTTGAAATTTTAAATACATATAAAATTATACAACACTCAGACACAGATTGCCAGGTTAATGTATTAAATAAAAATTTAAAGGATGAAAGATCTTAAATCAGGTTTCTTTAAAATATTTTGATATTTTCCTTTATATGAGTATATTTTGAAGGGAAATTATTATATCATTCTAATAATAAAATAAAATAATTAAAATGTTATAATATATTTATTTATTCCTTTAAAATTTCTTCTATTAGTATATATTTTATGATGTATATACTATTTACAAATTTAAATTTAAAATGAACAACAACAAAAAGAGTGCAAGAGATTTTTCCTGTGCAACAGTAACTGACAGGACACAGTATATTCATGTTTACAGAGCATGATCAGGTCCATTTAGATATTTATTATTATTATTATTATCACATGATAAATAGTGAAAATAAACTAACGTGGTCTCCAAATAAAGTTTGAAACAAGATAGGTACATAAGTACATAAATAATGGAAATAAAAATGGTAATCAATTATAAAATTGTAACTAGTAAATACATTTGTTTTGCTCTTTAAAAATAAGTAATGCAAACAAGTTGTCCTATTCAATGAAATAATGTAGAAAACACAAATAACTGTGTTACAGTAGGACTAAGAAATGTAAAAGAACTTCAGCTACAGAAGGCTGATTTTATAAGTAGAAAGTAGTGCACTAATAAGTCTATCATAATTAAATACATAAATTAATATATTGTTTAAAAATCATGAAGAGACTATTTAATGGTAAAATAAAAGATCCAACATTGAATAAAAATATAAAAATATAAGTAGGAGAAATTTTGCCACAACTATCGAATCAAAATAGTTTTAAACCAGCATAGTTATATTATATGAAAGGGTTTTTTTCAATATTCAAAAAACAGATACATCTGGGTTTACTTGCGTTTTTTCAGAGGGAAGAGAACAATATTCAGTAATCATGAACAAATTCTATTGCAATTTACAAATACGATACATGTGATCAATATCACTTGTTAGTATACTTGCAATAATCTGAAATAGAATTGAATTTACTAATGTCAATACAAATCTATATCGCAATAATAAATTATGCTAAAGTAGAATTAATTTCAAAAGGGCAATATTAATAACATTTTTGTATGTATTAAAAGTTAGCTAGAAAAAGATGTACTATATAAGTAAAATGCAAACATTTTAGAATAAAGATGTCAAAATAGACATGGATTGTAGTGCACTTTCATGTTAAAAAATGTCTGGAAAAAATTGAATTTCATAAAATATTGTGAACAGATTAATAAATACACTTAAAATAATTCCAAAATCATTAATAAAAAGTAAAGCTAAAGTATTTGCACAATCTGATAGTAAAACATTTTATATCAATAATATTTTATTTTATTCTCTCATAAAGTTAAAATATTTTGTTCAGTCTGTTTACACATATAATGGAGTCTTGTGTTAGGGAGATAATTCACACAAGTGACCCTCAGGAGCAATGCCTATCTAAGAAGAATTTTATAAGCAGCTCTTCAGTAACAGGAGGGGAAATTAATGTTCTATCCTTACTATAAGCAATACTGTAAAATATATTCAATATCCATAATGATTTAAGTATAAAATGAGATGCAGTTGAAAAAACTTATTTTATTCAGATATTTAATATTCCTTACTAGTATTTGCTTCAGCATTAGGAAGATTTTTCCCAGCATGTATTTTAAATCAGAATCCATACAATGAAAGACTAATTTGACTATGCAAAAATTAAGAAAGTTTGAGTTTCAAAAACCTAAAACAGAAATAAAAGTATAAATTACAAATGAAGAAAATATTAACAAATTAATCCTTACAAATTACCCGAGAAAATTAAGTAAATTTATAATCAATGTATAGGGTTAGAAATCAAATAACTAAAAAAATGTGAAAAAAAGTTTAAAGCCATCAGAAAGCAAATACAAATTTTTAATAAAGAAGTTACATTTATTTTAAATTGTAAAATATAACAATGCTTATTTTGAGTAAAAGTGAAATAATGTGAACAAACACTGTGGGTCCAAATAAAAGGAGGATTTCATATTACATATCAGTGGCTGAAAGAGCAATTCACATCTAAAATTTTAAAGTATGCCTTTATAGGTATCATACTTATTCTCTCAGATGTATGTATAATAAGATGATTGTAATGAATAAATACTAAAGAACAATATAAATATTTAAAAATAGCAGATTAGTTCAATAAAATGTATTATATTTGCACTATAGAATTACAGTAATTTAAAGATATATTAATAACTATCATAAGAAAATATATTGTATGATTTAAAATTGATAAATTATAAAATAATATAATTAATGTAATTCATTATTTTAAAAAACATATTCATACAAGTATACATTCACATGAATTTTATATATGTGTACACATAGTCCTAATTCTATTTCTTTGGTAGAATTTTAGTGCTGCAATTACAATTGTTTTAGAGTTATTCTTTACAGTTTATATTTCTTACATTATGTACAGTTAAAATATATTGCCTTTTATTTAGAAAAACAAATAGACATTTTAAGAATAAATACTAATAACAAATTATAATTAGGGAAGATAAATGACTTGCAGAAAATTTCTCCAATAATGGCAACAATGAAAAGTGCTTTCATATGTGTTATATAATAAGCCACATAAATAATTTTTAAAAGA
>NW_022900928.1:22185180-22193722 GCF_012274545.1 Fukomys damarensis
TTGTCCCTGCCCTCCCTTCACCCCCTCCTCCCCTCCCCATCTACAAACACTTTATTTTCATCTTTTCATTATCTCACATTTTTGCTAAAGCCTATACACATATGAAAATTATTCAATTTTGCTAGTAATAAAAATACAAACTAAATAAACAGATTAAATTTCATCGAATTTGAAATATTCAAAATATAATACTAAATATTAGTCAAGGATGTAGTACAAAATGTCTTATTTCTTATGTTGTATCAATTAATATAATTTCTTTGAGCTGGGCATGGTGGCGCATGCCTGTAATAGCAGCACTCGGGAGGCTGAGGCAAGAGGATCACTGAGAATTCAAGACCAGCCTGGGTTACATAGTGAGTTCCAGGTCAATCTCAACTACATAGTGAGACCCTGTCTCAAAAAAAAAAAAAAAAAAGTAGTAGTAATACATAATAATTTCTTTGAAAATCACTTTGTTACAACAGAATGAATATCCTAAAATGTGCCTATATTTTACTGGAAGAGCTCCTTGTCCCCAAAGAGTTGGAGGCAATGATTTGGGATGTAAGGTGAAGAGCTGATGATTATAGCGACAAATTGAAAATGATTATTAGTGCAAAGGAGTGAATGGTTCAATTATAAAGTTGGTATTTAAGAAACTATCCTATAATTACTAAAGTAATTTTTGAGAAGCATTTACTGTTGTTTAGTAATATAATGTTTAATGCAAAATAAGAACAGGAGTGCTCACAATGACAAATTTCCAAATTTTAAAATATGCCTCATAAAATGACTGAAAAGACTAACAGGGTGTATGTGAAATGTAAAAGTGTTTTGACCAAAATGGTAAAAAGAGGGAGCAGCTTACTTTATTGTTATTTTTCTAGATTTCTATATATTCTACATTTTTATGTGTTCCTCATAAAAATATGAAAATAAAATTAATGATCATCCTAAAGTTAGCAATATGTACTGAGATTGTAGTAGATTTATGCTTTGTGATCTGCATTCAGTTTTGCATTTTCCTTTTACAGCTTGATTTAAATGACATCAGTGGGCTCTCTGCGTTGGAGATGAACAAAGTTTAGAGGTGATATGTACATTTGTAGGAACTATGACTTTAAAACGTGGACTTTGAATAAGTTGGGCTAATGATAAGAGAAAATGGCATCCTAAGTACATCTTTGCTCTTTCGCCTTGTCTCCCCTTCCAATGCTCCCCTGCCACAATGGTGATTTTCATGCTATTACAGAACATGTGAGTTCCTACTGCATTACTGTGCCCTTGCATGTGCCATCACTTCTGCCTGCACACACACCCCCACCTCCACCTGTCTGACACCTTCTGATACTTAGCTCCATCATCCAACATTTCCAGAGGGCACTGGGCATCTGTTTCATTCCATAAATCCTTTAAAATATATTAATTACTCAGATGTTGCAATTACCAACTTAGTTAGACTTCAGTGTGTAGCCTTATTCAAAATATTAACTGCCTTAGTCATCTATGTAAGAAGTAGCCCAATGCTTGTCTAGAATAAGCTTTTTATATGTGTTTTGGAACAACTTTTTAGATGAGTGAATACATGAATTCAACAAAGTTCAGTCTTTCTGGAGTTTCCATTCACTACTAGAATTCTTTTCCCAGTGACTGTCCTTCCTTCATCAGAATTACACTTTCATCAAAAGCCCTATTTCATTACAGATGTGTAATGTGTGGAGCTGATGTAGAAGATGAGGATTGAAGAAGGAGCAGAGGTGAAAGGGCTGGCTGGGCTTCCAATAAAATTTTTGGAAACCACTGAGGAGCAGGAGCTGGTGCCCTGTCTCTGATGGAGGAGCCATTGTCAAGGCTGGAGCTCCTTGGCCAGCCAAGAGGCTGCTTGGTAGTTTCCCTAGGACTTCTCCAGGAGCACTCCTTTGCTATTCACTTCTTGACTGCTCCAGGAGCAAGAGCCAGCTCTTCTAAAGCTTCTATGACCACAGAATTATCTTTTAAAAGTTGTGTGACTCAATGTCCTCTGCCTAAGGAATGTTCTGCCAAGACAAGACTTTCCTGAGAGTTAATCTTAGAAGAATGAAGACACGAAGGATGTTTTCATGCACTATTGAGGCTGAAAGCCTCTGGATCCTGAAAATGTCAAGAGGGAATTGGAGTCAGACTGGAGGTTCCATTTGACCCAGCCATCCCTCTGCTGGGTATCTTTCCAAAAGAACTAAAAGAATCATATCACAGAGAAGTATGCGCACCATTGTTTATAGCGGCACAGTTTGTAATAGCTAAAACTTGGAAACAGCCCATTTGCCCATCCATTGGAAACTGGATAAAGAAGATGTGGTTTTTCTGTAAAATGCAATATTACTCAGCCATAAAGAATGAGAAAATAGATTCATTCATAGGAAAATGGATACATATTGAAGATATACTTCTAAGTGAAATAAATTACACATGTGCAAATACCAAATAGTTTCTCTGGTGTGAATAAACTGTAATAATACATAAGATCCTAATAAGATTACTAACATTGTGAAATGGGAAGAAAGGAGCTACAGGTGTAGGGAAGATGGGATGGGTAGGGGAAGGGTATTAAGGGAAAAGAAAAAATGCGAGATAAAGAAAAGAGGGAAATAAAGTGTTTGTAGATGGGGAAGGGAGGAGAGGGTGAAGGGAGGGCAGGGACAAGGGGAAAAATGAGAACCAAGACCTGTCATGTAAAGGTACAAGATCCCAACAATAAATGTAACTGTACTGTATCCCTAAAATGTACCAATAAACTCAATTAAAGCTGAAGAAAAGAGGGAATTGGAAAAAAATCTGGATAATATCATCCTTCTTGTGGCCTCAGTCTCACTTACGAAAGAAAGGGGGAACTGAGGCCAAGGAGAAAGAGATTTATGAGATTTTCCCGGTATGGATAGAGGAATAGAATTCAGTGTCCAACCAAAACCTGTCCAAACCTCGTCCAGTTGAACAACTGAACTTGTACACAGTCCTCTCATGGATTGGCCCTTGGCAAAGAGGCTTACCTGGTGAATGGGGACCTCTTCCTTGATCAGCTCTGCCTGATATCCATGCTCCATGCATGTCCTCTAGTAATCCAACAGCTCTAGCTCTATTTCAGAAATCTTAATTCCTTCACTGGCTGAGGAATTAATGGATGTAGCCAGATTGCTGCTGCTGTCTGTACAGATAGTGAGCACACTTTGTGGATCGACGACAGTCCTGTTCCTAACTTTAGAATAATTATTCCCAGCTGAGCCTCTTTTCCCTCAGGGTTTGTTGAAGGACAGGATCCTACATTTTCCCCAGGTACTATTGGATTTGCCTATGTTCTTTTTTCTTCCCTCCCTCGTGGGGACCTGACTTTGTTTCTATTGTCTTGTGAGACCATATGAATTTTAGAAGCTAGAAATAAAAAATTCAAGAAAGGAAAACTAAACTGCAGGTGAGGGGAAGTGGCATTGTGTAGAGAAGAAAATACTAAAAGACTGAAGTGAAAGTGACCTAAATGTAATCCCAGCTCTGGAACTCTCTGGCCTGTGAGGCTTAGCAATTTTATTAAAATTCTCTGTGTTTCAGTTTTCATGATGCTTAAAGATTATGTGCTTGTTTTATATGGTTGGTATTTTGGTAAAATGAAATGGCTTATAATTATTGGTTCATTAGCCACATTAATTGTTTATTAAATTTTAGGTCCTATTCTAGGTATCAGGTTACAGAAGTAAAAACCAACAAATAGATATGGTCTCTGTACTCATAAATCTTATATTTTAATGGAGAAGCCAGGTAAACTACAAGTAAAGGATTAACAGCATAAGACTGTTATCTTATGATTAAATTGATCTGATAAAATCTGAAAAAGGAGAAATAAAAAACTGTAGAGGAAAAAAGCACTTAAAGACATTAATTGGAATATATGAAGTATTACTTTAATTTAGTCTTTTGCTGATCACTGTCAAGTAAAAAGTATAAGGGGGAGACATAATTCCTCCCCTTAGCTATTCATGTGAAATAAGTATAATGGGCTTTGAAATAGCTAGCAAACAGTACAATACAGAAAAAAAATTGTCTTAAGTCATTTCATTAAGGCTTTTAAAGTCATTCTGTTTTAGAAAAAGGAAAAATTATAATTGGTTTATTTGTAATGCCACTAAAATTGAAAGCTGTGCAGAAAATACCTTATTTCATTAATATGGAATTGATAAATTTCTTTTCATGATATACAATGAAATGCTGTAGAACTGCGTGTATATATATATATATATATTTATATTTATATTATTCTTTATGTTAAAAATTAAAATAAACATTTAGCATCAAGATTTGGTTATCAAATACCATTTTTTAGGAAAAGGGATAAATAGTCTTTAGAAAAATGGTTGATTCTAGGAGTTTGACAGGAAATATTAACGAGTGTGGAGTCACTTTTAATGCAAAATGTAAATGTGAGAGAAAGAAAAGGATAATTTCCATTATTGTATTAAGTCAGAAGAACACAGATGCCAAGTAAAATTGTTCCCAGTAACAAAAACTAATGATTTGAATAACAAAGTATTCCACTATAATATAAAAATAAATATACCAATGAGTACACAAGGAATGATAAAAAAGTATGGAAATATTTAAATTGATTTATTAAACTAAACCCATTCAGAATCACTCCCTTTCACTTCAAACGCACTCATACAATTATTATTGCCACTTTCTCCATCAGTTATGGAAGTCTTCCTTTAAGAGTGTGTTTAGATTAGCCGTAGTAGCTGCCTTTTATGGTCAGTTTTGATTGAGGCGGAGCCATAAGTCACATGGTGCCAGACCTTATAACAAAGTTGATGAGGACACAATGTAATATTTTTACAAACCTGCCTTTCTGTTGGATGACATGCAGCATTATCATTCACCACACTTTTGATCAAAGCTGGTAAAGACACTCATGAGAGAGGACTTCCAGAGCAGCTTCAGAAAGTGGCAACAATAATGGCATATGTATGTTTGTGTTGAGGGAGCATATTTTGGAGGATTAGTGGCTATGTGTCTTTTACTGTGATAAAATGTTAAAATTTTAAATATTCAGGATATTTTTCTATCACTCCTTGCATACTGGTGTCAATAAGAGACTGACTAAAATAAAATGGGTAGAATTAACAAACTTTCTGAGTAGAAGAATTCCAAATAATTTATGTAACTACTCTGTCCACAAGCATTGGAAACTGAGTTCCCACCTCTAGTTTAAACTCAGCATAATGTTCTCTTGCAAACAGAACAGAATGGAAAGGCTGAAAAGAGTAACTTTACAACAGAGAAACTTGACAAACGCTGTCTCATCCAGGTGTTCAAGGTCAATATCAACAGTGCTAAGATGTGTTGGCATTAAGTGCCCATAACAAGAAGTGATAAAAATGACACTTTCTCCGATAATGCTTTTATGATAACTCCAGTCTAATTATATGTAAATCCTCAAATAAACCTCAAATATGGAACACACTACAAAGTATTTGACTGGTACTTATCAAAACTGTCAAGATCACAAAACAAAAAAGTCTGAAAACGGACCCAGCTAAGCTAAGAGAAGTCCAGTAGAAACATAATAGCCCATACAAGGTGGTAACCTGGTGATTCTGGAACATAAAAAAGATCTTCGGTAAACACTAAGAAAATCTGAATATTCATTTTAGTTGCAATAATGTATCAAATCGGTTCATTAATGGTGAGAAATATGAAATAGTAAACGAGGTGTCTGTAGTAGAGGAAATTGTAGATGGGGTACTGTACTATCATGACAAGCTTTCTTTGAGTCTAAACTTCTAAAACTTTTTAAAGTTTATTTAAAAAGTCAAGATGAAGAAACCACATGCATATGAACACACTACAAAGTATTTGACTGGTACTTATCAAAACTGTCAAGATCACAAAACAAAAAAGTCTGAAAACGGACCCAGCTAAGCTAAGAGAAGTCCAGTAGAAACATAATAGCCCATACAAGGTGGTAACCTGGTGATTCTGGAACATAAAAAAGATCTTCGGTAAACACTAAGAAAATCTGAATATTCATTTTAGTTGCAATAATGTATCAAATCGGTTCATTAATGGTGAGAAATATGAAATAGTAAACGAGGTGTCTGTAGTAGAGGAAATTGTAGATGGGGTACTGTACTATCATGACAAGCTTTCTTTGAGTCTAAACTTCTAAAACTTTTTAAAGTTTATTTAAAAAGTCAAGATGAAGAAACATCACATGCATAACAGATGACATAAACTGTATATTTTATGACAATAAAATTATAAATATGTAAGTAAATATTATTATTAGAAAATGTGTGGCAAGATAATAAGAAACTGATAATAGTTGTTGCCACTGAACAAAGGAATGGGGGAACATAGAGTTTCTTATTGACAGGGCTATTTATTTTGCTTGCATATAATTTTATACTGTTTGAAGCTTTTGACCAAAATTTTTAAATTTAATTTTAAAGCTATCTTAGTTTTTTTGTTTTTTTTTTAGTACTGGGGATTGAATTTGGGTCCTTGCATTTGCAAGGCAGGCCACCGAACCACTGAGCTAAATCCCTGGCCCATATCTTAGTTGTTTTTAACAGAATTTCAGTGGCACAAGAAATAACAGCAAGAATCAATACAAGGGGATTATATCCAGCTAGAAAGCTTCCGTATGGGAAAAGAATAAATTAGTGCAGTGAAGAGACAAGCTACAGAATGGGAAAAAAGTTTGCTAGCTACTCCTCAGAGGAATAATATCTAGAATATATAAAGAAGTCAAAGAAATTAAGTCATCTAATATTAAATACTCCGTTCAAAAATGGGCAAGAGAAATGAACAGACATTTGACAGAGAAAGAACTACAAATGGTCAACAAATATATGAAAACATGTTCAACATCTCTGGCCATTAGGAAAATGCAAATTATAATGCTAATATTCCAGTTAATCTGGAAAGATTGCCAATTATTAAGAAATCAATTAATAAAATTGTTGGTGTGGCTGTGGTGAAAAAGGAACTTTCCTTCACTGTTGGTGGGAGTGTAAGCTAGTACAGGCATTTTGGAAATTACTATGGAGATTTCTCAACTGAAATTGGAAATCCCATATGACTCAGATATCCCCTTGCTATGTATCTTTCCCCTAAAGCTTAGTTCATCATACCACAGTGATACAAGCATACCAATTTTTATAGCAGCAAAATTTGTAATAGCAAAATCCTGGAAGCAGCCTGTGTACCCATCCATAGATGACTGGATAAAGAAAATGTGGTATCTATATATAATAGAATACTATTTGGCTACAAAGAATGACAAATTTGAGACATTTGTAGGAAAATGCATCTGGGAAATATAATGTTGAATGAAATAAACTAGACAGACAAGCTTAAAAATCATATGGTATTTCTCATTTGAGTGAGGCAAAGTACAAAAACAAAGAGCATAATAAAGGATGGATAGAATACAACAAAGGGATAGATTTCTTGCAATAAAGAAAGGGCCAAAGTTGGGCAAAAGGTGAAGAGGAGAGGAAGGGGATGTAAGTGGAATAAAGATTTATCATGTACGGGAGCTTCATAGCCTCAGTGAGTGAAAATTTGGATAGGGGAGTTAAACTTGGAAGGGAGGAGGAAGAAAGAGGAGGGATTAAAAAAGAAACTAGCTGTGGAATGTCCATGTACACACTCCCCAAGATGACTGTAAACTGCCTGTCATGCAAACATGTACTAATATATTTTTAAATGTTAAAAACATAAAGTAGATCTTAGATTTATAGAAAAGTCACAAAGATAATACAGGTGGTTAGTTCCATTACACACGTCATGCATTATTTCCCAATTTTCATATTCGATGTGATTGCGATTCATTCATAGAACTAAAACAATGTAGCATTGTTTCTGTATCATGAAGTAAACTACATGCTTTACTTGGTCAGCTTTCTCACAAATGTCTTCTGTTTTCCATGAGTCAGCCCAGGATACTATACTGTATTTATTTATTATATTTATTTACTCTTCTCCAATCTATGACTTTTTCAGGGTTTCCCTAATTATCATGATATTTGCACTTTTGAAGAACAGGGGCCAGATATTTTCTGTGACATCTTCAGTGAGAGCTATTTATTTTGAATGATTAGATATTTTTTGGTGAGAGGTGCAGCCATATCATAAAGATATCCTTCTCATCATAACATGGAGGAGAGTAGACAAGAGCAACAATTTAGCATTAGTAACGGAAACTCAAATCCCTTATTAAGATGATGTCTGCCAGATTTCTGGACTACAAAGATTTTTATTTTCCCTTTCTCTGCTCTTCTGTATAGAACTGAGTTTTGAAGCCCTAACTACTTTGAATGGGAGAGGGATTAATCTCTATCTCCAGAAAGAAAATCTCTATTACTGAATCTTCACTGTTTATATGTATTCATCTTTTAATTTAAAAAGATATTTTCACATAAATGTTTTGGTTTTTCTCCACTGCTTCGTAACCTCATGACCTGGGGACAATTATCCATGTCTGTTTCTCCTGTCTCAAACACCAACTGCATGCTGTGAAAAGGAAGCAAAA
>NW_022900928.1:22193740-22194477 GCF_012274545.1 Fukomys damarensis
ATATATATATATGTAGCTCTGGTGCATGTCTTATATAATAAGGATTCAGTGACAATGTTTGACTTAGGACTTGATGTTGCCACCAAGGAAGGGAAGGGAAATTCAATTCAATACGTGATGATTGCCACCACCACTATCATTTTTTCTAAAATTACTTCTAGATCTTTGTATGTGTTTGTCTTTTTGCTTTGAGTATTTCTCTTCTTAATTTTGACTTAGTTAATTCATAGATGATATTCTGACACCAATATGATGTTTCTTTTTTTCTCAACAAAGTTTTCTCTGGTCTAGAATATAGGTTAGGACTCCCTCCTTTTGCTTCCCTGAACATTATGTTATCATTTTCCATCATAACAATGATAGAAATTGTAATTGTATATATATGTACATCATATATATGCATATGTGTGATTTATGTCACTTTTGTTTAATGTCCATCCTTTCCACTGGATTGTAATATCGTTGAAGATGGGGATTTGTTCATCTGCTAAGCCAGTAGATAGCAGTATAACACATGTAAAGGATTGGGAAGTGGTCATGAAAAGGCTACAAAATAACTTTCCTCTTAACACTTTCACAATAGGTATTTGTTATTGTTGTTGTTGTTGTTTTGAGACAGGGTCTCACTATGTAGTTGAGATTGACCCAGAATTCACTATGTAGCTCAGGCTGGTCTCGAACTCACAGCGATCCTCCTGCCTCAGCCTCCTGAGTGCTGGGATTACAGGCGTGTGCCA
>NW_022900928.1:22194713-22229591 GCF_012274545.1 Fukomys damarensis
TTTTTTTTTTTTTTTTTTTTTAATTTTTAAAGTTGTTTTTGGTTTTTTTGAGACAGGGTCTCACTATGTAGTTGAGATTGGCCTGGAACTCACTATGTAGCCTAGGCTGATCTCGAGCTCACAGTGATACTGGTTGTATTATTCTCATTTTACCTTTACATTAACTCAGTGAACATTACCCCACTGCTCACAGAAGGACTAAAATTTAGAGTAATTTGTGTAAATTTGCTTGTTGGTAAATAGCACACATAGTATTGAAAAGATTTTTCAGATTTCAATGTTTGATGGGAATGAAAAAGACTAAAATTGCATGGGGCTGGGGATTTAGCTCAGTGGTGCCACTGCCTGCCTTGCAAGCTCAAGGTCCTGAGTTCTATCTTTGGTACAAAAAAGAAAAACAAAAAAGCATGGTGTGGGAAGAAAATAGCATGAAAATAGTCGGGTTATTTTATTAAAGATTGCAAACATACATGACAACAAGAAATGAAGATACTAAATAAAAATTTCAAATATACATGTATATGACACCAGAAAAGGATATGAAATAAACAAAAGTTTATGCAACACAGACTGATAATCCAAATACATTATTAGTTTGATATGATCTTCAAACATTATATGTTCTTTCTCATTTTCTTTTTGTATAATATTTTTGAAATAATGTATTTACAAAAAAAACAAAGTTGCATATTATATTTGAGAAACTGTCCTCAAAATTTTAAGATTTATTAACTCCTTGGTTTTATTAATTTGATATAATATGCTTGTTGATTATATCACTCACATTTTCTAACAAAACTTCCCACAGAAAAGAAATATACTTATATTTGAAATCCAAAAACAACTAAATGAGTTCACATTTTTAAGATGATTTTTCTGTTTCTATTTTATTATATCCCCTACTTATTTTTATTATATTTTTAATAGCATAATGATAGAATTTAACACCAATACATATGTAATATTCTTCCTAAACAAATGACTATGAATTAAATCAAGCATATAATTTAGAAAATTCATAAGGTTGCCAGAGAAACTATTGATATACCAAATGTGCAAAATTCTACCACATTCATGACCATATTTCTCATTTAATAGTGCACATATATGTGTAAAAACATACCCCCGACACATATACACTTTCTACAATACAATATATACTTTGGTATCATAAAACAGTGCAGTGATGTGTGGAATGTTTGTGATTTGTGTGATTTGAGAAAAACAAATATCATCTTTGAGGCAGTTGGAGAATTTGTAACATGTACCAGATACTGAATGATATTAATGTTTTATTATCCATTTATTTAAGTATAGTTGTGATAAAATTTACTTAAAATTACTATTCATTATCAGTAGAAAATAGGTACAAAGATATATTGATAAAATAACAAAATTTGTCTTAACAAATTTCCAACCACACAAGCTGTAGTGACAGAAAAGGAAGTTTGCAGAAGGCAGAGAGATGAGAGAAGAGAATGACGGATGGACCTTAATGCTTTTCATACCACTCAGACATACAAATTTCATAAATTCTCAAATAAAAAAGCAAAGAAAATGAGAACCAAAATAACTCATCAATTTGGTAGACCAACATATAAAGACAAAGATTAATGTGCTGATAAATTTTAAAAATATGAAATGTAAAGCCTGAGATTTAGCTCAGTGTTGCTGCACTTGCCTAGCCAGAACAAGGTGCTGACTTTAATCCCCAGCACGAGGGAAAGAAAAAAAAAAAAGAAAGAAAAGAAAAGAAAAGAAAAAAAGAAAGAAAAGAGAAAAGGAGCATATGTGCTTTCTAACACACTCAATAGATTGAAAATAACTTATTTGTTGTCTCTTCCTCTTGAATTGTTCCCTTCACAAGGATGTAGTGGCCTTGTCTCTTTCAATCAGTTTAGGTTTGAAATTTACTTTGCCTGTGAACAAGATTGCTACCCCTGCTTTTTTCTGGGCTCCTGTTGCATGAAGAAGTTTTCTGTCCTTTCACTTTCAGTCTACCTTTTTCACTAGGTGTGTCTTGTATGCAACATATTATTGAATTTTGCTTCTTAATCCATTCTGCCAGTCTATTTCTCTTGATTGGTGAGTTGAGGCCATTGCACGATACATCAGTCTAGATTGGAGGTTGTTTTCTTTTAGTACTTGACATGTTTCATTCCAGGCTCTCCTTAACCTAAGGGTTTGTGTTGAAAAGTCTGCTGTGATTCTGATGGGATTTCCTTTGCATGTGATTTGTTTCTTTTCTCTTACTGCTTGTAGTATTTTGTTCTTCTGTTGGGTTTCTGGGATCTTGATTATTATATGTCCAGGTGTAGATTTCTTTTTTTATCACAGCTAGTTGGAGTCTTATATACCTCACTTATCTGTATGTCAAATTCTTCCCCTCTGTTTGGGAAGTTTTCTATAATTAATTCTGTGAACAGCTTTTTTAAGTCATTTTCATTTTCTCCTGCTACTTCTTGGACTCCTATCAGTCTTATGTTATTCTTCTTTGCATCATCTAAGAGTTGTTGGACCAATTTCTCATGATCCTCTACTGTTTTTAAGCGACCTCTCTTTCCACGGTCACTGACTGCAATTTTATCTTCTATATCTAAGATTCTATCTTTGGACCCCTTTATTCCTTTGTGAACACTCTCAATGGAGTTTTTAATCTCCTGGATATCTGCTTGAATCTGACTTGTGGATTCCATTTCTTTCTTATATTGGGCATTTATTGTTTCCAATTCTTTTTTATGCTGGGCACTCATGGCTTCTATTGTGGTCCTGAGCTCATCTATTTTCCTCTCAGTTTCTGTTCTAGAGTATCAAATTATAACTTTCATTTTGCTTGTCATCTCTATGATTATCTGGGAAATTACTTCTGTTTTAAATTTCTCTAGAGCCTGATTGATCAGTTTTCTTACTTCCTGTGCTTTGAGTTCAGGGTGTCCTGATGATTCACTTTCAGACTTTTCATCCTCATTTGCCCCACTGTTTGCCATTGGTGAACTGGAAGTCTGTCCCTGTATCTTGCTTAAGCATTTTCTCATTTTTACTATTGCTGTTGGGTTGTCCTTAGTTTAACCTTTAGGTTATTGCTTAAATCTTCCTGATATAGTTGGGATTTAGCCCATGGATCTCTAATGACTCATAGACATTCTCATCTTCATAGTACTGAAGAAAACAGCTCGTTGAATCAATCACAATCCTTTATCCTAATTGATACAGTCAGCACCACAATACAATTAACCACAGCTTGCAAATTGACCACTTGGGGTAGTCATTAGTCTATCACCTTCAAACCATGTGAATTAAATTAAAATCAAGAAGCAATCCAAAATATGTTCGCAGTGAAGAAACTTTTCAATAAGGATATTTACCATTTAGGATGGGGGCTTAAGACAGAATTAGGACAAGAAGAGTAGATAAGTAAAAGAATTAGAAAAGGTTTCACATGAAGCCAGAAGACCTAGAATGACCACCCAATTGTCAGGAAACTGTTAAATTCAAAAGGGATAAACAGAATAGAAGTATAATAACCCTTGAGTGAGGTAGACTGACATAAGAAAAGAACATAAAGAAAAGAGAAAAAAATAATAAAAGAAGAAATCTGAGTTAGGACAGGGGCAGAAACAAAAAGGGAGATGAGGGATAATATGGTGGAGCAAGAGATTGCATTGGAGAAAGAGGACAGAAAAAAAATTTGCAGAGTGGAATGAAAAAAGAAAAAAAATGAATTTGAAGGGCCTCTTTCAGACTATATCTCTGTTGTCACAATATACAACATGTGCTGCCATGTGCAGAGCCAAGTCCCCTGATCTCAGCTGGCTGGTGGCAGAACCCCACGATGCAGACTGATCTCGGGCTGCAAGGCCCAGACTGAGTTCCCCGACCTCCTGAAGGGTTGAACTCCACTCAGTTCTACTATGGGATTCCCCCTCCCTTTCTTTAAAGATGTTCAAAGTTGGGAGCACCAGAAAATACCTTTTATGACCACCTCTGCCTCTACAGAGTAGGTCTAAAGACTAGCACAATCAGGTCTGAAAGCACGAGGGGGGCTTTGGAGGGTTCAGGAGTGCCCATGTGGCTACCTTCCTGGCACTGGAGATGGCGTCAGTGGCACCGGCAGGGGAGGATGCAATCGAGCAGACCCTCTGGCACTGGAGATAGTGGCAATGGCACCAGCAGGGGCTAAAATAGTCGAATATTTATTCAAATATATGTCTGGGATATGGTAAGCACTAAAGTTGGAATGAGAAGTTAGAGGAAAACTGTAAAGGGGTTTTGCATGACATGTTAAAAACATTACTTTAATTCTAAAGATCAAGGTGAATCATAAAGGTTTTAAACTTAATAGTGACAGAATGGTTATTTGGAAAGAATTCTGGGAAGAATAAGGAGGGTGGACTGCTTTAAAGTGTATGACTGTACATGATTGGCAGAAGTGAGGCCAATTGCAAGGACCTTGCACCAATCCTGGAGGGAGATAGGAATAAACTCCCACATCATCACCACAGGAGGGATTACTTCTAGCCCAGGGAATAGAAGGGATATCTAAGAGATGGTACCCAAGGAGGATGGAAAAAGTGTGCCAATGACTGAACTTTCAGAACTAATATTTGAAAGTTTCATAAAATGATACAGACTCTACATTTGGCTACTGAGAGGAATAGGAAGGAATTGGCAGTTATAGATAATAAGATGATAAAATGTTTGACAAGCAGTATTCCATTTGTGTTAATATACAAGAAAGCTCGAAGAACTTTTGATTTCCTCAATTTTCTCTACAGATCAGGTCGAGTATATGCCTGATCATTTGGCTGTGTTGTCACTTCCTCTCACCCAAGGATCTGTTCCCTCAAATCTCTGTTTCCAGAATCATGATCTCTGAGAGCTGATATGGACTCTGAAGAATTAATAGTAGAAGTCTAGGAGTCTGTCAAGAGGACTCCAATGCAACACACTTGGGGTGGACTGGGCTATCACTGACTTGTGTCTTCAGTGTCCTCTGCACCTGGAGTGGCAGACTAATCCATTACTGAGCAGCCAGTGGCCATGACCTCATTAAAAGTTAATGAGACAGTTGGCTGTTCAGGGAGCCCAGCTGACTGTGGCTCCCAGTGGCCTATTCTAGACTTAGAGGGAAAGCTTAGGTAACCAGACAGAGTCAGATCTGGGGAGAGGGCTAGGGACCCAGGCAGCGGAGCCCTGATTCCTGATGATCTCATGTTGGCAAAGAGCCAGCTTTGAAGCTCAAGTCCCTGTTGGATGCAGGTTTACAGGACTAGCTACTGTCCAGACAGCAGTGATTTTCCTCTAAGCTGTCAGCTCTGTTTAATGGCTCCTCTATAGACTCAATTTTACAAACACTTCAATTTCTGAGGTTTACAAAGTGGCACTCCTTGCACTTCTGTTCTATTTCAAGTCTTTTGATTGGTCTCCAAATTACAGGTCATGTCCTTTGTAACACATTCTCAACACCATTGCCAAAGTAATATTACAAAATATATATCTACTGGTTTCCTTGTGCTGAAAACTCTTAAACTGTTCAGACAGTTCAGCTAGATGACCGCTTAAGATTTGATTCCTATTTACTGTAGCAATCTAATCTTCCTTCAATTTCCTGTTCCATGCCATAGCTTCCATTATTACTGTCATCATCACCAGGGCTACTAATACAACAGTTAGCATCTCTGTAGAAATTACCACGTGTCCCACATAGTCCTTTAGTGATTGACATATAAGATCTCATTGAATCTGGGAAATATATGCTATGCTTGTCCTCACATTACACAAAAGAAACCAAGGGTCCAGAGAGCCTAAATAACCCACCCAATACCACAGGCCGAGCTGTTAACACTTAGCTGTGTTAGTGTCAGAATTCATGGTTTTACCCAGGTATTGAAAAACTACAGACAAAAGCCAAATCCAACAGTCTACCTGCATTTATATTGTCTATGAGCTAAAAATGGGTTTTCTGTTTTTTTCATTTTATTTTTTATTCATTGGCACATTTTTCATTTATATAATGATACAAATTTTCACCTTTACATGTTTTTTTTCCAGTTTCTGAGCTAGTTTTATTTTGTCCTATCCTCTAGGCATGAGGACCACCCTGATTTTAGGCCAGGGATACAATCCCTTCTTTCCATACTGTGACTGTCTAGCATTATATAAGGTACCCTGCTGCTTACCGACTTAACTAAATTTGACTAGAAATCTTGTTAAAAAAACAAGGGAATGGAAGGCTCCTACTATCGCAACCAGGCTACCCCCCCATGGGAAGGCATGCGGGGTTGGGTGGAGGGATGGGTTGGGCATGAGTGGCAGGCCTGGGAGGTGGGTAGCTAGCCTGTGGGAGGCCCAATCCTGGAGGGGAGTGTGGTGGGATTGCGTGGGTGGGGGGCAGGCACAGAGGTGGGGGGGGGAAGTTGAGGTTGTAGGTGGGTGGGAGAGGCAGATAGCTGGGTGTAGGGAGCGGGATGGTGGGCAGGGGGAATGAGGCTGGGGGGGCACTGGGGCGAAGTGGGGTTGGAGGGTAGATGTGAGGGTGAGCAGGCGGGTTGTAGGCAGGGGCAGGGCACCGTAGGAGGGGCCCTCAGCCTTCATCATGGACTGCAGGCTCTGGTAGCCCTCTCAGGACATGTACACTTGGTGGTGAACATCCCCGTCATGTAGCTGGAGGCAGGTGGGTGAGGGCTGGTGCAGCAGAGGTGGTAGCTGGCGTACCGGGCTGGGTGGGTGGGAGGAGGGATCTCGACTTTGGAGAAGTCACTGGCATCCACTGGGCCAGGCCGCTTGGCCTCGCCTAAGGCAACGTCCAGGAGAGACGTCTGGTCTGGAGGTGGGTGGCTGGTCTCAATTTTGGGGATTTTAGGTAGGAGTTGTTCTCTTCTTTGGGAGAAATGATGCACTTCACCTGGCCGGGAGGAGTGGGCTGTGGAGATGGCTTCTTGGACTGCTATGCTTGCTATGGCAGTAGCTGTTGGGCATATTACTGTGAGTCCTTCTGTGGGGGCTGGGCTGGCTCTGAGCCTTGAGAGAGCTGTGACAGCTGTACTCATGACACTTGTGTGTATGCTGAAGAGACAGGCTGCTGCAGCTGATGAGGGTTTGGTGAGGCATCCACTGTTTTCCTTTTGAGTAGAGATCTAGGATCTGGTGGCAGATGTCTTCCAAAATGTCAACAGGGACATCCTGAAGGAATTGCTCCCACCATCTCCTATACATGGGTTTGGAGGTCCATTCTTGTATTTCAAACTTGCACA
Organism: Fukomys damarensis; assembly: GCF_012274545.1. Taxonomy (NCBI): domain Eukaryota; kingdom Metazoa; phylum Chordata; class Mammalia; order Rodentia; family Bathyergidae; genus Fukomys; species Fukomys damarensis. The sequence goes on from NW_022900928.1 coordinate 22,201,967, forward strand.
AACATCCTGCAAGATACATGACTGCCACTGCTATGCCCTCTGGTTCCCACTTCAGTGACAAAGTGGTGCAGGGACTGTCATTTAGAAAGGTCCATGCCATTTGAAACAGTTTTTGAATTTTGTTTTTAATAACCTTTGAGTTGTTTTGTATATTTGAGCAGGAACTGGTATGGATGTTCTACCTGTAAATTGAACTTTATGGTATGTAGTAAGATTCTGTCCAGAACCAGTACTTCTTCCTTTGGGTCTTCTCCAAACTGGCTAAAATGTACATCATTTAATAAACTATGAACTGTTTTGATGATATCTTTACATTTTTTTCTGTCTTTTTAGTTTCTTCTACCTTCCCAGACAAAAAGAGACAACTAAACCCTGTCACATATCTTGGGAATTGCTTGAAGGAATGAAACATGTAGAAGCAATTAAAATAAGTTATTCTAGCTGCCAGGGTGTCATAGTGTGGTCTCAAATGTGTGCCTACATCAAAGATGAAGCAAACCCCCTCTCAGCAGTACCAGGGCCTCTGTGGCTGGATCAAGTTCTTTGAGTTATGAGTGTGTATGAGCCAAGTCTTTCTTATACCAGTACCAACATGGTTTTGTGTGGGCCAGGTTTGTTGACATTACTGAAGGGCTTGAATTTTCTTTATTCTCCTTCATTTATTGAAGTAGATTTGTTCTTTCCAAATAGTTCTCAGAAAATCTTAGAATCCTATTGAAATGGCAAAAATCCAAAATGTTGACCATTTATTGTTGGCAAAACCAGGGAGAAGTGGGCATTCTCATGTATTGCTGGTAGGAGTACAAAATGGCACAATTGTCACAGCAGAGAAGCTGGAAATGACATTAACAAAATGACATTTTCATTTTCTCTGTGACCTAGCAATCCTGCTCCTCAGAATCTTCTCTGAAACACTGCTTGTGGTCACTGGCCCAACTCCATCTAATAACCTAATGCTCTGGTGCCAAATTCCATATGAATGATCTTTAGACTCCCACTTCTAGGCAAGCCCTTTAGTGATGTCTTTCCTTTCTGACTGTGGCCATCTTGGATGTGAATCTACATGCTATACCTTGATTCTTCTTTTTTCCTCCATGCCCCTCCCTTCCTTTCAACCCTTCTTCCCTTTCTTATTTACAAAAGTTTTGTTTTTTTCTTCTATTCTCTTTTGTACTTTTACTTACCCTTCTTACTATACCCTCTCCCTTTTGGGCATATTTTCCTATTTATTTTCCAATATCTATTATACCTTTTTTTTGGTCTTTACCCCTTCATTTTCTCAAACCACAGAAGCAATGCTATATTCAAAATTGTGTGTCTGGTTTATTTTACTTAAAGATTATGGTCTCAAGGTGCATCCATTTACCAAGAAATATCTTAAATTTATCTTTGTTTATGTCTGAGTAGTTTCCTTTTGTATTAAAAAAACCCCCACATATTTATTCTTCTGTTGATGGGCATTTGGACTATTTCCAATATTTAGATATTACAAACTGTGCTGTTATAAACATATATCTCTGTGGTATGATGCTTTTAATTCTTTTGAGAAAGGTTCTCAATACTAGAAGGAATTAGCTACCATAGCAGCTTACAGGGAACTAAAATAAAGGTAAATCAAACAAACAAACAAACAAAGAAAATGAGAAGACACAATCAAGAGGCAACCCCTGACTTCCAGCTCACCAAAGGGAAACCCAGGGGACAATGAAGTTGAGCAATTTGAAAGCCCCAAATGAGCTCTCTGAAGTAGTAACAGTGCAATTAAAAAAAAAGATGAAAAAGACTCTAGAAAATAAATCAAATCAGAAATAATTTCTCAGGTAACAATAGACAATAATGATAGTGAATGATATAGTGAATCTAGAGGAGACACAGATTTTTAAAAAAGATAAACTTATGAAAATTATAGAAAACATGAAAGCCCAAAATAGGGGGAAAATGAAGTTCATGAAACAGATTTAAACATATCCAGGAGATTAAAATTAGATTGAAAGTATATATAGCAGAATAAGCCAATATGAGGACAGAATATCAGATCTAGATGACAAGATTGCAATTAGCAATTGTGAAAATAAAGATTCCTTTAAAATATCAAGAGACCACAAAAAATCAATTTCACAGCTGCTAGAGGATGCAAAGAATAACATAAGATTGTCAGAGTCATTGAAAAAGCAGGAGGTAGTGTAAATGACATGAAAACAATGTTATCAAAAGTAATGGCAGAAACTTTCCAAGCATAAAAAAATAATTTGACATACATATAAGTGAGGCATATAGAATCCCAATTAGCTGTGGTTAAAAAAAAATCTACGCCAACACAAATAGTCAAGATTCCAGAAATTCGATGTAAGAACAACATATTAAAAGATATTAGAGAATAGAAGCAAATCATGTATGAAGAGTAGTCCATCAGAATCACAGTTTTCTCAACACCAACCCCAAATTCAAGGAGAGTTTGGAGTAAAATATTTCAAGCCCTAAAAGAAAACCACCAACCCAGATTGATGTATACCATAAAATATCTTTCAAATTGATGGAGAAATAAGATACTTCCATGACAAAGAACACCTGAAGAAATTCCTGACCTCTATTCAGCACCCAAAAATGTTCTGAATGACATTCTGGAAAAAGATAAAAAAAAACTACAACTCTGTAAACCCCAACCGAATTAATCCACCAGGCAAGAAAAGCAATTAAATGGAATAGAAAAAAAGGGAGCCAACAATAGGAAAATAACAACAAGGATAAGTCAGTACATATCAGTTATAATCATCAATGTAAATAGTCTCAATTCACCAATCAAAAGAAATAGACTGACAAGAAACAAGATCCAGCACCATGCTACATACAAGAAATACATTTAACTCAAAAAGAAATTCGTAGACTAAAAGTCAAAGGGTGTAAAACAATACTCCACGCAACACCTGGGAATAATCAGGGGTACCTATTTCATTTGCAAAGTAGATTTCTATTGGGAGCCATTCTATATGATTTTTGGGAAAAATAATTTCATAATTAAATCATGATTAGGGCCTAGTTTTCCTGTCTATAGGTCCCCTGATACTGTGATGCTCCAGGGCAGGACTACACCAGCTGGAGACATCCTGGGAGGAACCAAATCTTCACCTGTATACTTCCTCCTTGTTCTAGGATCATCACCACACCCTCTGAGTCAATTGCTACTTTTGTTTTCTGAGTTCTGAATAAAGGTGGAGTCTGGGTTTTTTGCTGCCAAGAGCAGCATGGCTGGGGTCAAAATGCAGCTTCTCTAAATCTCTTTTTCTGTCTATATATTAGTTAATTCACCTTGTGCTGTCATGGCTCACAGGAGACTAGGACCTGATGCAGAGGTTCTAGTAACATTCACTTTCCCTGTTCTCCACAGATTTCAAGCCAAGGCATATCAAGGGACAAAGAAGGTTACTACATCCTCCTTAAGGGAACAATCCAAGAGGAAGAGATAACATCATAAATATGTATGCACCAAATACAATGCACGCAATATATAAAACAAATATTAACAGACATAAAAAATAAAATAATCACTAATACAATTGTTTAAATCCATTCTTTTTTCTTTTTTCAATACCCCAGGACCTTGTGTTTACAAGACAGGTGCAGCACCAGTGAGCTAAATTCCCAGCCCAGCACTAATACAATTGTGATGGGGACCTTGATATCGCACTGTCACAAATAGATCTACTAGACAAAAAAAAAATTCAACAAAGAAATATCAGAACTGAACCAAAATTTTGTACTGGGTATCGAACTCTGGACCTTGTACTTGTGAAGCAGGCAGCAGGACCACTGAGCTAAATCTTCGGCCCTGAAAATAATCTTTGAATCCACACTTTACATTGTTTCTCGATGAATCCAATCTCAAATTACAAAGCAAAACCATAATTGTATTGAAAAATTATTCAGTGGCAAGGTAATTTAGATGACATCTAATATTTTAATATCTAGGTGTTTTATACACTTTCTATGCCATCAAAAGTTAAGACAAGAAAGTGACCTCTATTCCTAAATGAGTTTGCCCCACATAGATATCTCAGTCCAAAGTAAAATTCTAGAAGTGGTTTTTAGACCTTGATGCAATAACTAAGAAGGTTTCCATATTTCAAAATATACTTAAGTATGGAACTCAGAAATATCCATTAAATTTTCTATTTAAAATGGTTACTCTCCAATGTAGTGCTATGCTAAAAGTGAATATCAGGAGAATAAGCTAATAGAATTGTCTTCTAAACACCAAGTATATTTAATTAAAACAATATTGAATAATCTCAACGTGCAGAATATTTAGAAATATGTACAAATGTGAAAGACACTTCAGAGTTGAAATATGTAAAATCTCATTACAGATCACCATCAACAGATGAACACTTACACAATTGTATTTGATGAAAGAGAACAATAACTTTGAGCCTTAATTAAGTGAAATGTTATCTCTTCAAAAATCAGTCACATTCCAGGACTCTGGAGGGCTGAGGTAGGAGAATTTAAGTTCTAGCCCATTTTAGCCTACATAGTAAGATCCTGTTTAAAGTAAAGTAAAATTAAATAAAATTAAATTAAAAATGGATGAGGATGTAGATAATTATGCAGGTATGAAGTACAATCCTCAGTCCTAAAACAAACAAACAAACACCAAACATTCAAACCATCTGTCACCTTCTTTTTAGTGGATATACATTACAAGAAATGCTATTTAACTTGATAGGTGTACATTTTAAGTTTAACCAATAAAAATTGAAAAATTGTTTTTCTTTTTATTGTGCAATTATTTATAAAATTTTTATGATTCTACTTTTTGGCACAAAAATCTCACACACTTAATATTTGGCTTTCTAAACAAAAATCTGCTGACCTCTGAGGCATAACACATTTTATATAATGCATCATGATGGTTTCATTTCATTTTTATGATATTGCCCATTTTATAATTCTTTTGCACATATAATCCAAAGCCAATCCCAATTTCATCTGATAGTCCTGTTCCATTATTCTTCTAAACAATATATAACTATAAATATATAACAATATATTTATATATATAGTTACATATATAACTATATATATAACTATATATATATGTATATATATATAATTACTCATAATCCTAATATGCTTGTATTTCTGTCTCACCACTGGACCACAGGGACTGAATCATGCTATTATCTATTTCAGTAGTTTAATCATGCCTCTAGTATATGCTTTTGTGGGTTAAACTTAGGATAACTTATGTAGCTACACCAAACTTCTCAGATAAATTAGAAAATGAATTCCCTACATCTCTCTTTCTGATGTCCCCCACACAGATACAGGCTTTTACTCCATTCTTTCTCATTTAATTGATACCAATCTCATGCCAAAAATGTGAGAGAAGTTTCTGACACTTCCTTCTTCCTCAATTGTTATATAAATTTATTTCACCAAGTCTTTCTAACTTTATATTTTGAATCTGAACTTTCATTTCTATGGCCAGTGTTCTAAACCAAACCATCACTATGTTACTCTCCTTCATTCTACTCTTTCTATTGAAAGTGCATTGTTTTTTCCAGACAACACTGTATCCTTTTAAAAAAATCACTGACGTGATCAAAATATTCCAGTGTGTACTGCATGGAGGTCAGACTCCAAGTACTTAATATGATCAAATATAATTGGTGCCACTCCTGCCCTCACCCTATCTCTCAAATCGTTTTTACCTGTCTTTTTGACTATCATATTTTTGCAAAAATAAGTCTTCTTGTATTTCTGTAATTTACTAAGTTCTTCCTTATCTGCAACTTCTGTCTTTCCTTAACTTTAACCTAGTTTGCAGAAATTAATTTAAATGTTATCACCTGAAAAGCTTATAAAATATTATTTTGCTTTCTCTTGACATTTCTTTTTATCTCATGGCAATTTTCATAAATTTTAACTTTATACGAGTGTGTGAAGTCATTCATTTGCATACTGCCTACAACATTGAGTCAGCTCTAAACTTTTCCAAAAAACAGTTTTAGGAATAATCACCTTAGAAGCCTTCCTTATTAATTATAAAGTTCAGAGAGGTTGAATTGGATGAATAATAATTGTTTAAACATGTTTTGATGATTCCTGCAGGCTATAGTTTATAATTTTAAAAATTGTATGTTTATTGTAATAAGTACACCATGCTCTTCCTCTATCCATCTTACATAGTAACAAACTCAAGAGCCAACATTGCCTCATGGCCATATGAAATGAAAACAAAAAACAAACAAACAAAAAAAACAGCGAGAAGAATTTACTGCTAGAGACCTTACAGGTTTCTTCTCCTGCGTAGGGAGTCACACTAGACCAAAATAAGATAAAGGGCCAAGATGACCTGGTGCTTTTCACAGACTTCCAGACTTGTTCCCCAAATTCACATCACTGCAGTTTTATTTTGTGTACAGCGCATGCCACATTTGCTCCCATTACCAAAGTAAATACCTAGGATTGGTTAACACAAAAGTACCAAAATACCAATTGTACCACAAAGAAAACAATGTACAGCAATATTGGGAAAGCAGAGAAAGCTGCCAGATGGTAACGATACTCCTTTCTCCACTAGTTTACCAATGGTCAAGCCAAGTTTCATTCCAATGGTGAGGTGAGGACACGGAGAGGAAACATCTATGGGTTGTGGTTTTTGAGGCCCAGGGCCCTGTGGAAAGTTCGGCTGAGGGCATTCTTCACCTCATTATTTCTCAGGCTGTAGATGATGGGATTCAACATGGGAGTCACAATAGTGTAGGACAATGATAATAATTTCTTGCTCTCTGGGGAATTATTTGATTTGGGCCTAAAATATGTGAGACTCGAGGACACATAGAAAAGGGATACAACAAGGAGGTGAGAAGAGCAGGTAGAGAAGGCTTTATGCTTCCCTTTAGCTGATGGAATCTTGAGGATGGCAGCAGCAATGCGTGTGTAGGAAGACAAGATCAGCAAGCAGGGTATCATGACCACCAGAATGGTTCCCACAATGGCGTAGATCTCAAACAGTGCTGTGTCTGCACAGACCAGCCTCAGCACGGGTGGGCTGTCACAGAAGAAGTGGTTCACTTTGTTGGTGGTACAGAATGGGAAACTGAAGAGCCATGTGGTCTGGACAGTGGCTACAGGAAATCCTGGAAACCATGAGGCTGCAGCCAGTTTGGTGCATGTCCTTTGGTTCATGAGCACTGGGTAGTGCAAGGGACTGCAGATGGCTACATAGCGGTCATATGCCATAGTGGCCAACAGGAAGCACTCAGCCACTCCAAAGAAGAAAAAGAAATACATCTGAGTGGCACAGCCAAGGAAAGAGATGGTTGTGTCCTGGGCAAGCAGGGTTCTCAGCATTTTAGGAACGATGACTAGGTTGAAGCTAATCTCCAAGAAAGACAAGTTCCTGAGGAAGAAGTACATGGGACTGTGCAGCATGGGGTCAGCCAAGGTAACCAGAATGATGAGGCTGTTTCCCATCAGGGTGACCAGGTAGATGATGAGAAATACCAGGAAGAGCAAAGACTGTATCTTGGTAGGTAGAGAAGTGAAGCTCATGAGGATAAACTCATTTAGCCTTGTACAGTTTCCTGAAGCCATAGGTACAGTTTTAAATCTCCATTGTGGCTAGAAAGAGACATTATTCACTGAAACAACTATCACATTCTGAATATGTTTTTCAGATTCCCCCTTTCTGTCAGGGGAAGATGCAAGGTCAAGATGTCAGTTGGAAGAGTTGTGTTATTTTAAAATAAAGATACAAGGAAGAAGACCTAACATATGGTGTGAGCTGAACAGTAGCTTATTCTTCCCTAATGTCAGAGCTGAGCTGCCCAAGAGCAAACCGGGAGGGTTCCTTTAAATGCTGTGAGTTCTCCCCCAATTAAGAAAGGACATGAAACTGAGATCCATGAAAGCAGCAGGAGGAGGTGAGGCAGAGCCAGTGCTCTGAGCTCAGAGTTGCTTGTCTTTATTCCTTTAGCCCATATATTGTTATCATACGTTACATCATGGTGTCCTGACATGACCATGTTGCACATACGTAGTTGTCTAAACTAAGTTATTCTTATATAACTGTGTCCCATTATGTGCATGTGCCTGACAGTGGGGTCATGTCCTCAAGAGTCCTTAAACACCTGGGCTTTGATACTTCTCAAAATGACTCCCGACACCTACTCTTATTTTCTCTTTATTTGCTCTGTATTTTGTGATATTTTAAAAAATACACCATTTCCATATACCCCTGTTTTCTGCTGTACATTTAAATATTTTAATTTTGGGGATAAGTTAGCAGAGTCCTAAGGTAAAGGAGTGGAATGAGATTAAAAAATTTTTTTCACTCTTACCTATGTATCTCTAGTCATTAAAGATTCATTGATATCATCTTTTTCAGCTAGGGACAAATTAATAGTTACTTTTCTGTATGCAAATGGAATTAAACTTTCAAAATAATTTGATAGCATATGCAGTGGATAAAGTGTAATATTTTATTATGTCTTAGTTTGGGTTGATTCAAAAATAGGAGAAAGAATTGAGAATAAGCAATGGAGTCATAAATTTAGAAATTTAGAAAATCATAAGAGAATATTAATATTATAAAATGCCAGTTTTTAAATGAAATTGGTTATTTCTTAATAGGATGTAAGGTTTTATCTTTATATTTTAAAATATATATTTTTATTAGTACATGTTTGCAGTATGTAATGATTAAATCCATCATAGAAACTTGGTACATGTGTATAGCGCATCTTTATTCTTTTTACATCTGAAATGATGAGGGAAAAGATACCATCAACAGAACTAAGAGACAACCTATAATGTGGGAAAAATTTTTACCAGCTGCTCCTCAGACAAAGGACTATTATCTAGAATATATAAAGAAATCAAAACAATCAGCCCCCCCAAATATAAAGACCCAATTCAAAAATGGGCATCTGAAATGAACAGACATTTCTCAGACAAAGAAGTAAAAGCAGCAAGTAAATATATGAAAAAATGCTCCACATCACTGGTCATTTGAGAGATGCAGATGAAAACAACACTGAGATTTTACCTTACCCCACAAAGAATGGCTGCTATCAAGAAATCACTCAATAACAAATGTTGGTGGCATTGTGGGGAGAAAGGAACCCTTCTCCATTGTTGGTGGGAGTGCAGATTGGTGCAACCACTGTGGAAATCAATATGGAGATACCTCAAAGAGCTGGGACTAGAGGTTCCATTTGACCCAGCCATCCCTCTGGTGGGTATCTTTCCCAAAGAATTAAGACAATCATATCACAGTGATATATGCACACCTATGTTTATAGCCGCACAGTTTGTAATATCTAAAACTTGGAAACAGCCCATCTGCCCATCTGTTGGAAACTGGATAAAGAAGATGTGGTTTTTCTATAAAATGGAATACCATAAAGAATGAGAAAGTAGATTCATTCATAGGAAAATGGATACATATTGAGGATATACTCCTAATTGAAATACATAAGTCACATATGTGTAAATACCGAATAGTTTCTCTGGTGTGAAAAACTATAATAGTACATAAGATCCTAATGAGATAATTGACAGTGTGAAATAGGAAGAAAAGGGCTAAAAGTGTAGGGAAAGTGGGAAGGGTAGGGGAAAGGTAACAAGGGAAAAGAAAAAAATATGATAAAATGAAAAAATGGAAATACAGTGTTTAGGAAGGGGGATGGGGTGAAGGGAGGGCAGGGATAGGGGAAAAAATGAGAACCAAGACCTGTCATGTAAAGATACAAGATCCCAATAATGAATGTAACTGTACTGTATACCTAAAATGTACCAATAAGCTCAATTAAAAAAATAAAACAATGAGTGGATTGAAGTAGTTTTATCATAATATCACAACTCAAAAAGCCAGAGCGTAAGAAAAGACAAAAACATTTTTGAAAGATTATAAATTCGTCTTGACTAAATTGAGTGTCAATTTGTGTTCATGACTAGAAAACTAGCTTTTTAGAAGAATATAAATTCTTGTCAAACTATTAAAGAGGTTAATCATAAAAGAAAAATCTAGCATTCTATTTCCAGTGAATAAGAGATGCTGAATTCTGAAAACATTAAAAGAAAGGAATAACAGAAGTATATAAAAGATCATATATTATATATTGTAAGTATATTCTGATTAGATGAAACCATTTATAGTGTCTGGATGCACTATTTAAGTATAAAATATTTGTATTACACAAATCACTGAAACACGATGAAGTTCAAAACTACTCTCTAGATATATTCTAGACAAATATGTAGAAGATGTTCACATTTAATTTTAGATGCTATAATCTGTTATTATACATATGTTTTATCTGTTATTAAATATATGTATTATATTTATATATGTTTATGTTTAATTTGGTGGGTTGTGTACATTCGTATTAGTAAAGGACAGATGAGCCTGACACAGTGGCTATAGCTTGTAATTCCAGCATTGAGAACAGCTGAGGAAGGAGGATTGTAAGTTCAAGTCCTGCCTGGACAACTAAGTAGGACTTGGCCTCAAAATGAAAGATTAAAGGAAGGTACTGAGGAGGTGGCTCAATGTGAGGGATTGAGTTCAACCCACAGTACAGAAAGAAAAAAGATCCACTAACCCAAATATAAGCATTACAAAGAAGAAGTATCCAAAGATAAATGCTATAATATTTCTATTGTTCCAATGAGCAGGAAAATAAGCAAAGGAGACATAAAGAAAGACAAGTGGACTATAGGAATGGAATACAGAGCACAGAAACAAACATGCTTATATAGCCAACTGATATTTGATAAAAACACTAAGAAAGTACAACGCAGCAAAGCTAGTTTTTAACAAATGCTGTTTTATATTATAGAGTTCAGTTATCTTAAAAAGTGAAGAAAATAAATACTACAGGTCAAAATGACAGATTTCACATTATATATCAAAGAAACTTTGAACTAGCAATACTCTACCAACAATTTTAGATTAATCTTGGACACACATTGAGTAGAATGTTCCTCTCAACTTTATTATAATGTAATAGCAAACAAATAAAAACATAAATAGCAAGGTTGCTAAATAAATTGTTTCATATTTCTATTGTTAAATTGTATGCAGCCTTTTAGAACTGGTAGAGAAGATTTAACAGTGAGGCAAAACATCCCCTATATTTAGCTGAGTGAATGTTGTATGCTACAAAATAATCTTCTTAGTAAAAAGAGATTATTTTAAAATATAAAATTATATCCATAAATGTATAAATTGTGATTGTATTTATGTCAACATCAGTATGTGTGGTGTGATAATAATCACTTTGAATTTCTCCCTCCTCTTTCATATTATTTGGTGATACATTACTTTGTAATTAGATAGACACATAATTAAGAATAAAATACATTTGTAACTCAACTCCTACACTTAAAAGACAAATGACAAACTTGTAATAATAATTCAGTGAATAGTAAAAAGTGTTTTTCTAGCTGATTTGCAAATAGGAACTAATATAAATCATTAGGAGCAAAATATCACTTCCACTAAAAGACAGATGGCACAAAAAGATTCAACTCACCAAAAAGGACTAATAATTAATAACCATACAAAATCACTCATTTTTTTGAGTAGTAAAAAGTAACAAATACAGAAACAACACAGAAATTCAATTTTGCTCATCAAATTTATGAAATACGTGTAGAATTGACAACTTCATTTGCAAATAGCATGTTTTTTCTTAAAAGCATTTTAGAAAATTTGTTCAGTGTTTTGAGAACCTTCTCAATCTTTCTAATTTATCAATAACCTCAGTCTTAGACAATCATTTCACACATAAACATTTTCAATGCTGTATTACACAATCAAAACTAGAAACAACCACTAATCCATAATGACTACCTTGATTATTACCCAAACATTTAAGGAAATGTGGAATCATATAAATCATTTTTGAAAAACACTCACTGCTATTGATTGGTTAACATCTACCTTATAATAGTAAATGAAAATAGAAATGACAGAAGCAAGCCCTAATATTTCCATTTTATAAGTATATCCATAGAAAAGTGAATGGAGGAATATGCAACATTTTAGCAATAACCACCTTTAAGAGGTAGAAAGGGAGATAGGACTGTTTTCTTAATTTTATTTTGCAGTTTCCCAAACATTCAACAGGAAGCTACCATATATTAATGGAAAAAATCAGTAATAATTATGTGAAAATTACAACCATCTATTGGTAATGCGTACTGAATACACAACCCAGCTATGCTATGAACTTTACCTTTCTTCCATTTTCTTCTCGCATCAATGGTCTTATGTAGGCACTCTTATTATCCCCCCATATTGCCAGTGGATGAGCTGGAATTTAGGTTAAGCCATTTAGTAGTTTATTAATTTGGTATCTTGCTTATGTGGGGCAGTAAAAGGCAGAGCTAGCAGCCAAAAGCATAATCAGAAAAAATAAGAGGAACCTTGAGTCTTTAACAAAGACACAATGTAAATACCACATACTCCTTAAATTTCTTCTTTCGTCACTTTGTCATCAAGGCACTTTAATCTCTCAGCATTCTAATGCTGCATTTCTTGCCATTTATGAAACAAATTACTTTGTTTTGTGATTCCTTACCAGGAGTGGACAAACTTTTACTGTTAAATGCCAGGTCTAAACTCTTTTAGGTTTTCTGGGCCATGTGATTTCTGTCAAGCTACTCAATACACAGATATACACACGTGTGTACACCCATACATGTACAACACATGTGATACCTAAAACCATATTTCCCTGAAAATAGACCTAACTGGAAAATAAGTGCTCCTCATTACCATGATCATGGAGAAGATTATACCTCACTATTCTCTTCCTGATTATTTTCTAGTTAGGTCTTATTTTGGAAAAAATGAGGCATATATGATATAGGTAGACAAATAAACAATTAGGGTGTACAAATATCTAGGTAAAGGAGCATGAGGTGCAGTAAAACTTTGGCATGAAATTTGTATGAATGTCATGTATTGCCAGGGCTGTAAACCATTGTTCTTTGATTTTTTAGGAATTATTTTTTTAAAAGTAAGTTTTAGCTTGAGTCATATAAAGAAGGTAATAGGGGCTGGGGATGTAGCTCAGCAGCACAAAGCCTGCCTGGCAAGCATGATACCCTGAGTTCAATCCCTGGTACGTACATACATACATACATACATGCAAACATACATGCGTAGAAGGGGATAGCCAGATTTTGTACATGCGGTGTAGTTTGCTAATCCCCACTTATACCTATGTTCATGATGTCACTTCTCCATATTCCTCCTCTCTTTCATATATCCCCTGCTCCACCTGGGTGGCTTCTCTCCTTCAGAATTAAAAGCGTGTGTCCTGTGATGCTTCCAAAATAGGGATATTCTTGTATGCTCTAAAACTGGTTATTCTGTTGTACTTTGATTATCTGTTGACACCTGAATTTCCCAGTTTTATTTCTAAGATTAAACCCAATGCCTGTCTATATTTTATTACACTTATATGTATTTTTTGATAAAAGAGGATAAGAATGAATACATGATTTTTCAAGTGCCTTGCTCATGAAGTTTCCATTGGATTCTGTGTCTACCAACATCCTTCTACTAAAACACTGTCACTAGAATCCCCATTTCAGGACAGACATGTAGCATATGGTGCTGGTGAAGAAGATTGAAAAGGAAGAGGGAACAGAGATGAAAGGGCTGCTGGGTTTCTCATAACACTTCTGGGAACTAGGGAGGAAGAAGAGCTGGCCCCCTGCTTCTGACATGGGACGCACTGCAGAAACTGTGTCCCATGATTGCCCACAGGTATCTTGGCAGGACCCTCAAAACTTCTCCAGGCCCATCCCTTTTATAGTGATTTGACTGATTACATTAAGCATTACCCTAAAGAAGTAAAGTGTGCTGATGCCCTCTCTCAAGAGTGCTTAACTGAGTCAACCACGGGAAAATCAAGATCTGGAGCAGGTACATGTCCCATAGAAGTTCCAGAGACTGAAATTCTCTGACTCACAAAGCTTTATAGGACAGAATTGGAAAAACCAATGAACAAACAAAATAAAACTGAGTAATGTCTTTTTTCTGTGATCTTAGATCTTTTACTCTACATAACAAAATAAAGTTCAGACCCAGAGAACAGAGGAACAATTAGATCTTCTCAGTGTGGACCTAAGAATAAAATCAGGTGTCCTGAATAAATCGGCCCAGAACTTGTCCAGTTGAGCAACTGAAGCATTAGACAGGCAGGAGCCTGTTGATTTGACCTTTGGAAAGAGGACTTACCTGTGTCCAACAGGGACACCTTCCTTGATTATCTCTGTCTGACATTCGTGCTTCATACATGTCCTTAAATACCTAAGAAGTCTATCTCAGTTTCAGAAAAGCTAAAAGGGAACTGGGGAAGTCTCTGTTCTGGCTGAGGTATTAGGTGGCTACAGCTGTAGCCAAGTCACTGCCGCCTTCTGTGTCAGATGTGAGTAACCTTACACTACAGGTTGGCCCTGCTCACAGTCCTGACTTTTATAATTATTCCCAGTTGTGCCTCTTCCACCCTCAGGGCCAGTTGACAAGCTAGAACCTTTATTTTCCTCCAGGTTCATCTGAGCTCATCTAAGGTCCTCTTCCTTCCCTTCCTCATGGGACCTTGACCTTCCTTAAATCTCCTGTCCTTTGGGGCTCTTAGGAATGTCAGATGGCAAAATTATAAAAGTCAAGAAAGGAAAACCATACTCTAGGGTTGGAGGGACATAAAGAGAAAAGCATAAAAGTTTTGGATTCTAAGTGGTCTACATTTGAAGCTAACTCTGAAACTTCACAGGCTTATAGTTTTTTAGTCATGCATTAAGCAGATTTCTTTGCTTAGGCAAAGATAATTAGGCTTACTTACAGGGTTGGTATGATGAAATGTGGCATGTTAATATTGATGTTAATTATATTACAACACATTTATCATATTATTATTATTATTATTATTATGTTATTATAACCTATCATATGGCTTATTTTATAGGGTTCATATAAGTAGATTGCACATATTAATGTTGATATTAATTACATTACACTATATATATCATGTTGATGTCTTGATTTATAACCCAGCATATGGTAAATTTGATTTGATTAAAACAAACTATTGAGTGATTATTGTATGCCAGTCATTTTTCTAGATCCTCAGATACCAAATGAACAAAACGAACAAAATCTGTGCTTATAAAAGTTACATTTAAAGGAAGGAAGCCATGCATTGAACAAACAAATTAAATACCTGAGACTAGTTACTAAAAACAAACTCTAGGAGGAGAGAGATGAGAACATGATGAGTGAAAAGAATCAATTTATACATTATTATTATTATTATTATTATTATTATTATTATTATTATTATTGCCTAATTTTAGGTTGGCCATTGGTAAAGAAGATATAAAGCAAAAGAAATAATCCCTTGCCCAAAACTGACTAAACGATTTGAGGTTCAGTGCTTTTGAAATGGTTAGTGAACAGTACAAGACAGAGTGATTCATGTTTTGAGGCATGCACTGTAGAAACAGGAAAGACTATTGTTTTTATTGTAGCTTAACTTTATGTGCAAAACAATGGGAAAATTGCCTTAATTTTGGGGAGGGTACTGGGGATCAAACTTGGGTCCTTATGCCAAGGCAGGTGGCAGAACCACTGAGCTAAATCCCTGGTCCTATTTGCCTTAATTTTATCAGTAGAGAATGTATTCAAATTGTACATTTCTCATTGCTTGTGGTGTAATTTGAATGCATTATATTAATATGGGATAAACTCCTAGACAAACTTTTATGTGACAAGGAAGCTGAAGAACATTACATAATATCACACAAATCATGCATATTTTCTAGAAATAAATATCAAGGAATACGTGCACACAAACATGCAAACAGAACAATTTTGAAAGTATATACAAAATTGTCCACAGTTGTCTTTGGGGGAAAACAGGGAAATGGGAAAAAAGGTTGTCACTGAAAGGAAAGTCTTTTCATTGTTTGCTACTTTATACTTAATTAATTCATCATGTGTGTCTATTAAACTTTTTAACAAAAAGGAAAGAAACCTGAAGCAAAAAAACACTTTCATTTTGGTTCTTCTTCTATTAATTAGACCTCATGACCTACAGAAAATTAAAATTGTTCCACGTCCCAGTATTTGCTATGAGAAGGAAATATGATAAAGTGCAGAAAACACAAGCCCTGGTGAATGTCAGTGGTGGTCAGCCTTTTATAGCCTTCAGTGATACAAACAGCCCTCTGTGGCATGTGTGACCTAGGTCTGCCACCCCTGTATGATCAAGTTCCATGGTAGTATTGTTTGACTGGGACCTGAAGTTGTCACAGTGAGGGAAGGGATGTTTCACTGACCACATAATTGTCCACTACTAATACTTCCACGACCTTTTTTTTTTCACTAAAAATATTTTTTTAGATTGTCTTTTCCTTTTCTTCAAATATATCAAACTCCTGCCTTAGGATTTCTATGTAGGTTTACATTAATTGTCCACTACTAATACTTCCACGACCTTTTTTTTTTCACTAAAAATATTTTTTTAGATTGCCTTTTCCTTTTCTTCAAATATATCAAACTCCTGCCTTAGGATTTCTATGTAGGTTTAAATTTTAAGCCCAGCCTGATAAATTTAGTAACTCTACGAGAGTCTGTCTCCATACTAAAAAAGATTTAGTATTTTTCCTTTTAAATTTTATCAGGTTAACTCCTACCTTATTTTCTGTTGCCACTGTTTTAGAAATGACCACACTTCTGACTTCTTATATTAGGCTCTTCCTTATTTTTTCTTAGAGAATTTTATTTTTTCTTCATAGGAATAAGAAAAATATGTAATTATATATTTATGAATTATTCATTTAATTCTCTTTTTACCAAATTATTATAAAAATTGTCAATTATACATTTTATTTGTATGGTGCTGGAGAATAGAACCCATCACTTCACATATAGTAGACCACTCAACCTTTGAACTACATCTCTAGCCCCTCTTTTTATTAAAATATATTTCAAGGGCAAGGAGATTTTGGCTCATCACTGTAAATCCAGTACTGCAAAATACATGTAAAGTAGGGTTAGGAAATGAGCATGCAGTCCTTGATAACAGTGAGGAGGTTGTTATAAAAATAATTCAGAAATAAAACTCTGTCTAGACTAACGGTGGTGGCAATGAAAATGAAAACCTTACGAGAATTTGAGTGAGAATATTTGGAGACTGGTTGAATACTCTGTTGGCAGAATTATCAAACTGTGGTATTTTATAAAATAGAGGAGTACATTGAATGTTTTTATTTTATAGTTGCTTATTTCTCCAATTCATTACTGGACAAACATCAGGTAGACAGGGTCACATAGTTCATCACTGTACCCTCAATATAAAAATAGTCCCTGACTGACCCAGGATAGCCAAAATGGCCATACTTCCAAAACTGCTATACAGACTTAACACAATCTCAATCAAAATGCCAATACGATTCTGCACACAGAAAACAATCCTAAAATTCTAATGAAATAAGAAGAGACCTGGAATAGCAAAAGCTATTCCAGGCAACAAGAGCAAGGCAGGAATCATCACAATCCCCGAATTTAAATTGTATTACAAGCTACAGTGATAAAAACAGCATGATACTGGCAAAAACAAGACTTGTGGATCAATGAAACAAAATAGAGGATGCAGGCACTCCAGGCACACTAAATTACCCTAACTTTAACAAAAGCATCCAATGCTTTTGCTAGAGGAAAGACAGCCTCTTTAACAAATGGTGCTGGTAAAACAGGCTATTCACCTACAGAAGTTTGAACCTAGACTCACATCTCTCACTATATATGAAACTAAAAAATGGATCAAAGATCTAAACATTAAAACAGAAAGACTTCACCTGCTGGAACACAAAATAGGAAAAAATCTTGAAAACATAGGTATAGGCAAAGACTTTCTGAACAGACCCCAGTTGCACAAGAAATAATACCAAGAATCAACAAATGAGATCACATAAAATTTTAAAAATTAAAACCTTATGCACAGCAAAGGAAACCACTAACATAGTAAAGAGACAATCTACAGAATAGATTTTTTTGCTGGCTACTCCTCGAAGACTAATATCTACAATATATAAAGAACTCAAAAAAACTTCTTATTATTAATTATTATTTTTATTTTGGTACTGGGGATCTAACTAGGGACCTTGCACTTGTGAGGCAGGCACCGGAAGCACTGAGCTAAACCCCCGGCCCCATCCCTGGCCATTTAAAAAAATACAAATTAAAACAACACTGAGATTCCATGTTATTCCAGAAAAAATGACTATCTTTAAGAAATCAAATAATAACAAATGCTAGAGAGGTGAGGTGGGAGGGGACTTTTCCTCATTGTTGGTGGAAGTAAGTATAAACTGGTACAACTGGTATGGAAATCAGTATGATGATTCTTCAAAAAAATCAAAAAAAATTCCATTTGATCTAGGTATTCCTCTTCTAGATATGTTCCAAAAAGAATCAAAGACATCATACAACAGTGATACATGCATATCTATTTTTATAGCAGCACAGTTCATAATAGCTAAATCTTGGAGGTAGATATGTCCATTAACAGATAAATGTATAAAATGTGGTCTTTATTCACAGTGGAGTATTACTTTGCCAAAAAGGAGAAACTTGAGTCATCTGTAGAAAAAACAGATGTACCTGAAAACCGCAATGTTAAGTGAAGTAAATCAGACACACAAGCTTAAGTATCACATGGTTCCTTTTGTATGAGAAACACAATATATAAATAAAGTACAAAATAAAAGATAAATATTAGGAAGTAGGGGAAAAGATCTTTCTGAAGGGATAGAGCAGGGAGAAGGGTATGAAAAAAGAATTAAGATGTGTTATGTACAAGTACCCATGAAGAAATGTAATCATTATGTACTGCAAACGTACTAATAAAAAGTAAAAATTGAGAATACATCTTGAAAGTACACTGAAAAAAAAAGAAATGTTCCCTGATGGAATAAAGAAAATAAATCAGTAAAAAGTTGAGTCTCAGAGAGGTTAAAAAAAAAGGCAAAAACATCACAGAGTTTTATTCTAAGTAATCCTTGGGTTCAGAATGTCACCAGGTAGACATGCCACACCAGGGATTAGAGTTGCCTTGGTCATCTCTACATGTTCCTCAGCTAACCAGCTCAGCACTGTCCTTTTGATGACCAGTCTTGATCCATGTGTCAGATGATTCACAGTTAAGTCACTCACACGTGTGTCATAATTATAACTCTGGTGTACAGTAGGTGCTTAACACTGCTGGGTGACTTGTTTATCACAGTGTATGCAAACAAACCCCTACAAACAAAATAGGCTCATCAGCAGGGTGAGAATATGGCAACATTTATGGTGAGCTTTTTGAATTAAAATCTTGGGAGGCTTTGGAGAAAACCAACTAGTAGTGAAAGAGCATTTTTGTAGGATACTACAAAGTGAATTTATAAATTTTAAATATTATTTGCTTTGTAATCCTACTAGGAGAAATATGGCATCCATAAAAGTATATTTCACATATTATAGTCTGGAGGCATTGTGTCAGGCAGGTCTTATTTTCTACCTAAGCAGATGTGTCTTAGTGCAGGGCTGTCCAACCTGTGACTTGCGTTTTTTGGAGGGCTGCAAATAAACTGCATAATATAATTAATGTATGTGAGTAACAAAATCCCCTTTAAGGTTTTTTTGTTATAATATTAAATAAGAAAAAAAAAACAAAACAAAAAATCAGCAGTCCCCAAATTGGAATGCTGGTAGAGAAAGTTAGAAACCTGAAACCTTAGAGTGAGAGGTCCCTGATAAAAATGATGATTTGGGAATTAATTGCTTATTTCAATTTTTATTGACTATGAATAATGTCAGACAAGGAATGTGAACATAATTGAGAGGCCATCTTTAACTACAGTTGATAAACATGCATGCAAAATGCAATTACATTGTCTTAACTACCATTAACAGTAATAAGCTCAGTACTATGTGTGACAAAGACAAGAGAACTCAGCCCCTTCTAGGGCTATCCAGACTTGGTTTACATTTTCCTTTTGTATGAGAAACACAATATATAAATAAAGTACAAAATAAAAGATAAATATTAGGAAGTAGGGGAAAAGATCTTTCTGAAGGGATAGAGCAGGGAGAAGGGTATGAAAAAAGAATTAAGATGTGTTATGTACAAGTACCCATGAAGAAATGTAATCATTATGTATTCCTTTTGTATGAGAAACACAATATATAAATAAAGTACAAAATAAAAGATAAATATTAGGAAGTAGGGGAAAAGATCTTTCTGAAGGGATAGAGCAGGGAGAAGGGTATGAAAAAAGAATTAAGATGTGTTATGTACAAGTACCCATGAAGAAATGTAATCATTATGTATAGAAGAAAAATATTAGAATCATATTTCTATGAATGGAATCAGAGCTGAATCTTTAAAAGTAAGTACAAATTAACATAGTAAGGGAGAACATAGTGAAATGGAGGTATTTAGACAAAATTTCTGCAATTTTGTAATTTCTGTAAAGTCTTAATCATAACTACTGCCCTTTATTGGAGTTACTCTGTGCTGTGTCTTCATCATTCAGAGAATAAAAGTCACTTTATAAGTGCATTTAATCACTGTCCAAATGGCTCACATATATCATTTCTATTTAAATGGGCCTCAACATTATTTTTGTTGTTGTTGTTTCATTTCAACTCCTCCCATCACTCTCCTAAGGGCTCATTTAATCTCCATGTTAAATATTTTTCTGTTTTCGCCTTAACTCATCTCCAGCTTCTGCCTCTACCTATTAGAGAAGACATATTCAGTATTTTTAAATTACATGATATTTTGGACTCAGGCCTACATTAAAATAGTAGCTTTGACACCTCCTTACTTATGACTATTGAACAAGTTATAATACTTTCCTACTTTATAAATTGTGTAAGATACAATTAATACATTGAGACTATTTAAAATATTTAACACACACTTGCCTTTCAATAAATGTTAGCTATTTAATTTACCCTGTTTCCTGGAATTTACCCCTATTCCCTAGATTTTTAAAAAATTTTTATTGAGTTTATTGGTACAATCTAGGTATACAATACAATTACATTCATTATTGTGATCCTGTACCTTTACATGATAGGTCTTGATTCTCATTTTTTCCCCTTGTCCCTGCCCTCCATTTGCCCTCTCCTCCCTTCCCCATTTACAAATACTTTATTTCCATTTTTTCAGTTTCTCATATTTTTTCCTCTCCCTTATTACCTTTCCCCCACCCTTCCCACTTTCCCTACACTTTTAGCCCTTTACTTCCTATTTCACATTATTAATTATCTCATTAGGACCTTGTGTACTATTATAGTTTTTCACACCAGAGAAACTATCCGGTATTTCAGTTAAAGAAAACTTTATATAAACATTAAAATAGGGAATCCTAAAATAAAACTAAAAATAAAAGTAAAAGAGAAAGGGCAATGATGTAAAATTAAAATAATCCTTAATTCTGAAGATGAAAATGGACCTTGAACATATTTAAGTTGCTTCTTGCTCTTGTAGTCTTATATTATTATCTTTTTTCATTATTTAGAGAATACTTTATTAGTTTCTGTAATCAATCCCACGTAGATATGACCTTACATATTTAATACAGTGCACTACTCCTGTAGAAATGGAAAAAAATTAACATTTCTAGACCAACATGGCTGTTAATTTCTGTACAATGCCAACTCAACACAGTAAATTGGGATAACTTTTTCCAAAGTCAACAGCACTGTTACTTTCCAAATATTCAAATTATATATGTATATATGTACATATATATTTATATTTATATAAAAAACCAATAATAGCAGTATGTTATGCATCAATAGCAGCAACAGCGTTTCCAGGTTCTTCAGTCATCTCAACAAAATTATAGACATTCAGCACACTCCATCAAAAAAACAAAAATAAGAAAACAAAGAGAAGAATAATACCCAGAATACAGCAAAGTTCTGTTGCTTTTGTGGTACCTGGCACCATTTTTTAAATTAGCATCTTAATCATCATCTGGAGAGAGAATATTCTAGAGTAACATCATTTAAAAATTTTAATGTATGTGAGTAACAAAATCCCCTTTAAGGTTTTTTTGTTATAATATTAAATAAGAAAAACAAAACAAAACAAAAAATCAGCAGTCCCCAAATTGGAATGCTGGTAGAGAAAGTTAGAAGTTAGCTCTGATAAAGCAAGGTCACTACTACATATCATAAAGCAGGTACAAGATATTTTACATTCAGTACTGTCTTACGTCTATAATATTAGAATCAGTTTTGGTTTCAAATTTACTTTGTCTGCAAATAAGATTGCTACTCCTGCCTTTTTTCTGGGCTCCTGTCACATGAAGAATTGTTTTCCATCCTTTCACTTTCAGTCTATGGGCTTCTTTTTGCAATATGTGTGTCTCTTGTACACAACATATTGTTGGATTTTGCTTCTTATTCCATTCTGCCAGTCTATTTCTCTTGATTGGTGAGTTGAGGTCATTGACATTGATGGTTATAACTGATACGTACTGACTTATTATTGTCCTGTTTTAGGCCTTTTGTTGACTCTTTACTTTTTCACATTTTCCTTTTAGTTTCTTGCCTTGCCTATTTGATTTGCTCTGTTGGGCCTCATGGTGTTGTTGCCTTCATTGCCTTTTTCTAGGATATTGTTTAGAATAGCTTGTAGTGCTGGTTTGGTATTCGTGTAGTTTCTCAGGTGTTCTTTCTCTTGGAAGTATCTTATTTCCCCATTCATTTTGAAAAAGAGTTTTGCAGGATACATCAGTCTAGGTTGGAGGTTGTTCTCTTTTAGTACTTGAAATATCTCACTGCAGGCTCTCCTTGCCCTAAGGGTTTGTGTTGAAAAGTCTGCTGTGATTCTGATGGGCTTTCCTTTGCATATGATTTGTTTCTTTTCTCTTACTGCTTGTAGCATTTTGTTCTTCTGTTGGGTTTCTGGGATCTTGATTATTATATGTCGAGGTGTAGATTTTATTTTATTTTTTGATTGTGGCTAGTTGGGGTCCTATATACCTCACTTCTCTGAATGTCAAATTGTTCCCCTCTGTTTGGGAAGTTTTCTGTCATTAACTCTGTAAACAGCTTTTTAAAGTCATTTGTATTTTCTCCTGCTACTTCATGGATTCCTATCAGTGTTATGTTATTCTTCTATGCATCGTCTAGGAGTTGCTGGATCGATTTCTCATGATCCCCTACTGTTTTTAAGAGACCTCTCTTCACAGTCACTGACTGCAATCTTATCTTTTATATCTGAGATTCTATCTTTGCATTCTTTTAATCTGTTGTGTTCACTTTCAATGGAGTGTTTAATCTCCTGGATATCTGTTTGAATCTGTTTCATGGATTCCATTTCTTTCCTATGTTGGGAATTTATTGTTTCCATTTGTTTCTTATGCTTGGCCTTCATGGCTTCTATCGTGGTGCTGAGCTCATCTATTATTTTGTCAGTTTCTGTTCTAGAGTCTCGAATCATGACTTTGATTTTGCTCACCATCTCTATGGTTATCTGGGAAATTATTCTGTTTTGAATTTTTCTAAAGCCTGATTGATCTGTTTTGTTACTTCCTGTGCTTTGAGTTCAGGGTGTCCTGGTGGTTCACTATCGGCCTTTTTATCCTCATTTGTCCTACTGTTTACCATTGGTGAACTGGAAGTCTGTCTTTGTGTCTTGCTGAAGTGTTTTCTCATTTTTATTTTTGCTGTCAGGCTGTCCCTGTTTAATCTCTGGGTTATCACCCAAATCTTCCTGATATAGTTGCACCGTAGCTTCTGGGTCTGTAATGACCCACAGACATTCTCATCTCCATAATATCAGAGAAAACAGCTTATCAAATCAACCATAATCCTTTATCCCAACCAGCAACACAATATGATCAAGCACAACTTGGAAACTGACTACCTGTGGTAGTCTATCACCCTTAAACCATTTGAATTAAATTGAAACAAGAAGCAGTCCAAAACATGTCTGCAGTGAACAAACTTTTCAGTATAATATATTTACCATTTAGGATGGGGGCTCAGACAGAGCTAGGACTCAAGACCCCTGATCTCAGTTAGCTGATGGCTGAACCCCATGACGTAGACTGACCTCGGGCTGCAAGGCCCAGATTGAGTTCCCCAACCTTTAACACCCCACACTGTTCTACTACAGGTTTCCCATGCCCTTTCTTTAAAGATATTCAACATTGGGAACTCAGAAAAATACCCTCTATGACCATCCCTGCCTTTGCAGAGTGGGTCCAAAGACTGGCTCAATCAGGAGGTCTGAGAGTGCAGGGGGGGTGGATAGGTGAGTTGTGGGGGTTCAGGGGTGCCTGCGTGGCTACCTTCCTGATGCTGGAGTGATGGCTGCTTCGGGTGGGGGAAGGCGTGGCTATCCTTCCCGCGGTGGATCAGGGTCCAGGCAGACCTCCTGGTGCTGGAGCATTGGCGGCTCCCAGTGGCCCAGGCCTTCCCTAGATTTCTTATGCTACAATTATAGCAAACATCCTTGAAAATTTTGCATAACTGATTCTCGCTAGTGCTTGGAGGAAATACTAAAGAATCAATCTGAAGGATCACTGGGCAGCACAAGTGGAATTCTTTGATGCTCATTAGTCATATCATAGTATATATTATGTATAAAATATTATGCAATTCCATTATTACAAATTTGTATTATGGAAAATTACTATTACAAATCAGGAAATGGAAGGATAGTGTGCTTGCCTATACTTGCATAACTGGTAAATAGCAGACACAGAATTGAACTCAAGGCTTAGACTCTAAATTGTTAAGGGGAATAAAAAATGACTGCTTAAAGAAACTAAAAATGCATTGCATAAGCGGAAATGAAATAGTTTAGGATGACCATGGTTGAATGTATAAATGAATACCAGGGATAGGAATTGGAAAGGGAAGCTAGAATTTAACTATTAGTGGGCTTATATGATGCACTAAGAACATTAATTTTATTCTGAAGGTGAGAGGGTGAGTCATATGGATTTCCAACATGATAATGACACATTACAGCATGTGTATTTAGAAGGAACTCTGGGAAGGAGAAGGGAGGTTCACAGGTATGAGGTATCTATGTAAGTTTCCAATGTGATTGGAGGTAGGAAGACCAATAATGAAGCTCTAGAATGAATCCCCTTGGGAAGTAAATATCAAGTTATTGCCCATGTTTCATCTCCAGGAGGTGATTTGTTGAATCCATGGAAAGGGATGGATCATCTAAGAGACAGTATATGGGGGAAAAGAAGAAGGGTGCTAGTGACTGAACTTCCAAGTCAACTGTCATTTAAAAGGACTTAGAAAATAACACAAAAAAATCAATAGACATAAAGAGGAATAGCCAGCGATTCTGATTATTGAAGACAAGATGGTCAAAAGTTTCAAGAGCAGTGTTCCAGTTACACAAGCATCCAAGAAAACCTGAAGAACATTTCATTCTCTCAAGCCTCCCTCTAGACCAAGAACTGATGCCACCCTGATCATTGGTCTCTGTTTTCACTTCCTCCCACCAAGGGGCTGCTCCCTCCAGATCTCTGTTACCAGAATCATCTCTGAGCCCTGGAAGGAACCCTGGAGACCTAAGAGTAAAAGCCTAGGAGTCTGTTAAGAGGAGTTCACTCTTTCTCATTCCAGCGAACCACACAGGCAGAACTGTGTTGTCACTGACTTCTGTCCTCAGTGTCCTCTGCCCTTGGGGTTGCAGACTACTCTATTAGTGAGAGGCAGTGACTGAGACCTCATTAAAAAGTTGTTAATAAGACATCCAGTTGTTCAGGGAGCACAGCTGACTGAAGTTCCCAGTGGGCTATCTTAGTAGTGGGTCAGAAAGCATAGGTGAACAGACAGAGTCAGAGCTGGGGAGAAGGCTAATGATCCAGGCACAGAACCTCAATTCCTGATGATCTCATCTTGGCAAGGAGCCACTTTTGTAGCTCAAAGATGCCAGCCACCTCCCTGCTGGCCATACAGGAGTAACAGCAGTATTCTCTCTTCCTCTAAGCTATCAGCTTTACTCAATGCCTGCTTCTCTGACTCATTGTTCTGAAATTCAGAGATGTCTGTGTTGTTTTGAATTTGTGACTCCTGAACAACTGTATAAGCCTTTTGAATGGTTCTTTTCTACTGGTTGTGTCCCCTTTGCCATCCATTCCTCACATTGCTTATAGAGAAACTCTTCTAATGTATAGCTGATTGCTATTTCATGCTTAAAACCTTTAAATAGAAACACTGTAGTGAAATAATACCCAAATTCTAGAATATGAGGCTCTTTGATATTTTACTCCTGTGTACTTTTCTAACCTTATCCCTCTCAAAACTTCACCTGTTATTATTTTAGTCATTGTTACTATTAATATCATCAGCATTGTTATGATTATCTCCATTGTCATGGGCAATTATATGGTTCTTAATTGTCCTTTAGTGCATTTAAATGGCACAACAATGAAACGCAACCAGCATTGTTGTTATCTACTTTATAGCTAGTGCTCAGGCACAAAAATGCTATGCATCTTGTCCAATATCATGTAAGGTATTCAGAAGGATAGAAGTTTGGTTGTAACCTAGATATTTGGCTTCAAAGTTTATGTTCTTATATACTTATACTTTATATTATGAATATTTATGCTTCTGTACTGTTTTTAACTTTGTACTTATTTGTTTCAAAATGCATATTGCACACACAGCCTTAAATCTTGGCTGCCATTCTTTCTTATACTTCTTGATTTGCTACTATTTCTAATCATTTTACATTAGGACCTAGGGCACTAATGTTTATATGTCTGTCTCTCCCTGGACTCAGTGTTCTTGCACATCAAGTATTAACTTGGGTTCTGAAACTTACAGTGGTTTTACTGAATCTTTTTACATATATTTGTTTAAACATACAATATTCTATTCCCTCTGAGCAACTGGAAAATGAACCATTGACATCTCTCATCAGTATGTCTCCTTGCCACATGTGCTCACCCTCCTTTTCTTATCTCAATAAAAGTAACTTTATATCAACCTAGATGCTTATGTCAGAACTATGGGTGTAATTTGACACTTATCAACACTGATCCATTATCAGCTCTTACCTGGTGGACTGCTCTAGCCTGCTACACTTAGTTCTCTATCTTTATTTACACTTTTGCCATGTACAATTAATTATCTATGCAGTAGACATGTTTAGTAGATACATTTAGCAGTAGAAAGGTTTAGTTCAGTATGTTTAGCTTTTAAAAATCATCCTTTGCCCCAAGTGCTTTATAACTGTCCTTTTTTTATCAGATTAAAATCCAACTTCCATAGGCTGTCAAAAAAATTATGAATAATGTGATCTCTTCATGCCTGTCTAATCAATTTTTATACATTTCATCATCTATAAGATTTCAATCAAATAAGATTACCCTTGCAGAGTGAATTGAAAAATGTCCCCTTTTCCTCAATATTTTGGAATAGTTTTAGAAAACATTGCAATACAAAAAACCTAAGGCAGGGGGACCTGAGGGAAGATGAGCTCACTGGCACCTTTAATAGTTTAGTAGAACTAACCAGCAACGTCATCTTCCCGGGATTTTTTTTTTTTTTTTT
>NW_022900928.1:22229680-22233803 GCF_012274545.1 Fukomys damarensis
CCGGGGTTTTTTTTTTTTTTTTTTGGTGGGGGTGCTGGAATGTTTTGGCTTATATTCAAACCTTTGTTACACTCCTGTTGAGATTTTGTATTTCTTTTTAGGCAGTTTGGTGTTGCATTTTTTTCTAGAAATTTTTCTATCTAATGAGCCCCCACCCCCCAGTACCAGGGATTGAACTCAGGACTTGGCACTTGCCAGGCAGGTGCAGTGCCACTGAGCTTCACCCCTGACTCTTAATGAGATTTTCTGGTTCATTGGCATGCAATTGTTCATATTTTATTTATAATTATTTTCATTGTAGAAGTCAGTTGTAATGCCCCCCTTTTTTCCACATAAGGATGTAGTTTTATTGTAACCAGGCAATTTGTACACTTAGACCATTTAAAAGCATGCATCACTTTTTCCTTTCCAGTGAAAACAAAAAGAATTTTAAAATGAATCAACAAACCCCCTCTTTCATTTCTGATTTTAGCAATTTGAATTTTCTCTCACTTTTTTCTTCATCAATCTAGCTAATATTTTCAATGTTATGGGATTTTTTTCTAAGAAGCATTTTAAAAAAATTTAAGTAGACTCATAAAAGCATAAAAGTTGTACATATTTATGGTATCTTGTAATATTTTGATATGTTTATTATAGTACAATGTTTAAATCATGGTAAATATATTTATCTCTACAGACATTATTATTTTCATAGTGAAAATGTTTACCATCCTCCCTTCTAATTTTAGCCTATTGTTCATTTAATTTCAAAGAATAAATCCCAAGGAAATTTAGAAAATACTTTCACAAGAATGAAAAAGAATCCATCACATATCAAATGGAATACAGCTAATACATGAGAATGTATAGCCAAAAATAAATATTCATAAAAGAAGGAAAATATCAAGTGGATTTCTTAACATTCTACCTTAAAAATTAGAAACTGAAGAATAAACTAAATACAAAGTGAGCATAAGGAGTAAAACATAAACATCTATGGAATACAGCTAATACATACATGAGAATGCATAACCAAAAATAAGTATTCATAAAAGAAGAAAAATCTCAAGTGGATTTCTTAGCATTCTACCTTAAAAATTAGAAACTGATGAATAAACTAAATACAAAGTGAGCAAAAGGAATAAAACATAAACATTTATATAAAAAATAAAGCTGGAAGCAGAAATTAATTAAATAGAAAACAAAATAGTGGTGAAAAATCAGTGTAATCAGCAGTTGGTTCTTGGAACATGAAGCAGGATTAGTGCAAAGTTAGGTAGACAGGAGTAAGAAGTTCTGGCATGCTGTTCCACAGCAGGATGCTCCTGTACAGCAAGGTGACCCTGTAATGTACTGAACGTTTGTATTCACCACTGAAAATAGGACAAAGGAGTTTCCAACTAGGATTTTGAATTGTTTGTTTTCCCTTGCACTCACTCAATTTATCCTTCACATTTGCATGCTCTTTCGCTTTTTTGTTAAGTGTAGTTTATATTGTCATAGCCTGTTGCTGATTAAATCTGCTTATAAATTTTAAGTATTCTCTTTGATTTTTGTCATAAAATATATTTTATCTTGTTTTATTATATGTATTAGTCACTGCTTTCTTTCAGTTATTGGTTGTGTAGAATATCTGTGTATTATGCGCACATGTACAAGTATTTATCTAGTTGAACTTTCAACTTTTGTTTTTGAACCTAAACCGTATCTTTTATCTATAGCTTATGCCTCAATCACACTTATTTAATCCATTTTGTCAACCTTTTGATTTTGATTGGAGTATTTAAATTACTTACAATTAATGTAATTATGAGGTTAGAATATATGTCTATTATTTTTGTGTCTCTTTTTCCATTACTAAATTATTTTGTGACTTTTAATGTACCATTTGCATTCCTTTGTTGTTCATTTTACTATGATTTTTATTATTTTTCATGGTTCCCTTGGGTCTGAAATTAACATATTAACTTATAACAGTTTACTTCAGATTAATAAAAACTTAATTTCAATAGTACACAAAATTCTGTTCCTATGTGGTATCTATTCCTTTCCTGTTCCCATTATTTTTAATCCTATAACACTCTATGTGATATATGCTGCTCAATATATATTTATAACTATTACTTAATATAATTGTATTTTCAAGAAAGTATATAAATAAAATACACTGATATTGCCTGTATTATTTTCGTATGTACTTAACTTGTGTTCTTTTTTCTTCATGTGGATTTCATTTACTATCTATAGTGTTCATTCTTTTCAATCTGCATGATTTCCTATTTCTTGCATAAAAGGTTTGCTAGCTACAGGGACTTTCAGCTTTGGTTCTTCTGAAACGATTTCAATTTCTGCCTTATTTCATTTTTATTTATTTATTTATTTGTTTATTTATTTATTTATGGTACAGGGACCGAACTTGGGTCCTTGTGCTTGTAAGGAAGGCGGTGGAACCACTGAGCTAAATCCCCTGCATCTGCCTTATTTTTGAAAAGTAGTCTTTCTAAATATACAATTCTTAGTTGACAGTCTCTATCTTTCAGCCATAACTCTGAACATGTTTTACATGTTAATAATACTAGTGATCCTTTGTCACAATAATTAATTTGTATTTTTACTAATTTCAAGATTCTTTGTTGACCATTTGATTAATGAAGTCCAACTGTAGCTCTCTTAAAGTATATCATACTGGAGTTGGTTAAACTTTCTGCATATGTTGAGGAATGTTTTTCATACAATTTGAGAAAATATTAGCAATTATTTTTGTCTCCTTGTAGCATTTCCATTAAGTATATGCTGCTACGCTTGATGGTATTGCACAACTCTCTGAGGCTCTATTCATTATTCTGCTATTTCTAATGTTGATTAATCTCAGTTAATTTATCTTTAAATTCACTGTTTTTCTCTTCTTCCAACTCATATCCTTTATTGAGGCACTGAAGTGATGTTTTGAAAATCTTTGTTATTGTACACATAACTCTAGAATT
Organism: Fukomys damarensis; assembly: GCF_012274545.1. Classification (NCBI taxonomy): domain Eukaryota; kingdom Metazoa; phylum Chordata; class Mammalia; order Rodentia; family Bathyergidae; genus Fukomys; species Fukomys damarensis. The sequence continues at coordinate 22,232,647 of NW_022900928.1, forward strand.
TATTTTATTTATTTTTAATAAATTCTAACTACCTATTGATAAACTATTTGGTGAGATATTGTTGCCATACTTTTCTTTCATTCTTTAGTCATAGTTTCTTCTTGACAGCACTTTTTAAAAGTCTTTATCTCATAAAATCAACCTCTGGTCTTCCTCAGGGACAGTTCTTTCTGACTACTTTTATTTCTTCATATGTAATAATTTTTGAATAGTGGACATTTAAAATAATATGATATAGCAAATTTTAAGTTGGACTCTCCTTTCCCATCCAAGGATTTTTGTTGTTATTTATTTATTTATTCATTTAGCTAGTGATTTTTCTGAAGTTGTTCTACAAAGTATTTTTAAAATCATGTGTGGCTCCCAAAGTTTTTCTGTAATGTAGCTCAGAGGTTAGATAACTACTGAAGAGACATTTTCTTAAAAGGAGCAACAAATAAGTTCCATGCATTACTGAGTGGTTCTGCTTATATGTTGGGGTTCACCATCAGTGCTATCCCCACCTGAGCCTTCACCTCCTACTGCTGCAGAACCTTGCAGCAAGCCTAACTTGAGACCTTTGGGCTTTCTGAGTGGTAGGAATGGGCCTTAAAAACTTTTCTTTGTCAATGCTGACTTGGTGACACTAGTGTAAGTGACAAATATGTCAACTTTAAGAAAAACCTTCATTTTACGAAAGCATAATCCATCAAGAATTCATAAAAAAGAAAATAAATATCAGTACATATCAGTTATAACCAGCAATGTCAATGGCCTCAACTCACCAATCAAGAGAAATAGATTGGCAAAATGGAAAAAGAAGCAAAATCCAATAATATGTTGTATACAAGAAACACACCTAGTGCAAAAAGAAGCCCATAGACTGAAAGTGAAAAGATAGAAAACAATTCTCCATGTGACAGGAGCCCAGAAAAAAACAGGGGTAGCAATCTTATTTGCAGACAAACTAAATTTCAAACCCAAACTGAATCTAGTATTATTGATGTAGGACAGTACTGTATCATACCTCTATGAATGTAAAATATCTAGTACCTGCTTTATGATACATAGTAGGGACCATGCTTTATCAGAGCTACATTTAATGATATTACTCTAGAATGTTCTCTTTCCAGATGATGATTAAGAGGCTAATAGAAAAAATGGTGCCAGGTACCACA
>NW_022900928.1:22234566-22235606 GCF_012274545.1 Fukomys damarensis
AAGGGAGAGGAAAAAAATATGAGAAACTGAAAAAAAGGAAATAAAGTGTTTGTAAATGGGGGGGGGAGGAGGGGGTGAAGGGAGGGCAGGGATAAGGGGAAAAATGAGAATCAAGACCTATCATGTAAAGGTACAGAATCCCAATGATGAATGTAATTGTATTGTATACCTAGATTGTACCAATAACCTCAATAAAAAGAAAAAAAATAGAAAACAAATATCAGAAGAGTCCGTTTTCTCACAGAACTACATAAAATTAGTACATTTTAAATGGAGAGTGAAACAGTGTTAGAGCAAAGATAATTTACTCACAGTAGCTCTGAGAAATTTTTGAAAGTCTAGTCTTTACTACAAATTTTGTCCTTTCAGAAGGATGAACAGTAAAAGGACATTCAGTTACATGTAATGATTTCAGAACAATACTACCATGTGCTTTTCCTTTGCTAGAGAAATCTTGAGATTAGCCACATGAAGCATGACACAAGGACAGAAGAAATGGCATGGGGTATATGTGGAGAGATGGATCGGACAGAGTCAAAGTTCTAAAAGAATAATGGAAGGCAGGTAGAATGAACTTCAGTACTTAAGACAGTTTTAAAAATAGTTTTCCATAAACTGGATGTCAACCTGCCACAGATTAAAATTAGACCCTTATTTCGCCATGTACTAAATTAAAATCCAAATGGATTAAAGATCTAAATATTAAAACAGAAACATTAAACTTGCTGGAAGGTAAGTTAGGCAGAACTCTGGAAGACATTGGTATAGGAAAAGACTTTATGAACAAATCCTCAGTAGCACGGGAACTAGCAGATAGAATCAACAACTGGGATCTCATCTTACTAAAAAGCTTCTGTACTTCAAAAGAAACCATCAGCAGAACTAAGAGACAATCTACAATGTGGGAAAAAATTTTTACCAGCTGTTCCTCAGACAAAGGACTACTATCAAGGATATATAAAGAATTCAAAACAATCAGTCCCCCCAAATATAAAGATCCGATTAAAAAATGGGCATCCGAAATGAACAGACATTTCTCA
>NW_022900928.1:22235905-22271368 GCF_012274545.1 Fukomys damarensis
CACAATTTGTAATAGCTAAAACTTGGAAATAGCTCATTTGCCCATCAGTTGGAAACTGGATAAAGAAGATGTGGTTTTTCTATAAAATGGAATATTACTCAGCCATAAAGAATGAGAAAATAGATTCATTCATAGGAAAATGGATACATATTGAAGATATACTCCTAAGTGAAATAAATAAGTCACACATGTGTAAATACCAAATAGTTTCCCTGGTGTGAATAATCTGCAGCAATGCATAAGATTCTAATAAGATTACTGACATTTAGAAATGGGAAGAAAGGAGCTAAAGGTGTAGGGAAGGTGGGATGGGTAGGGGAAGAGTAAAAAGGGAAAAGAAAAAATGTGAGAGAATGAAAAGATGAAAATAAAGTGTTTGTAGATGGGGAGGGGAGGAGGGGGTGAAGGGAGGGCAGTGGTAAGGGGAAAAAATGAGAATGAAGTCTTGTCATATAGAGGTACAAGATCCCAACAATGAATGTAACTGTACTGTATCCCTAAAATGTACCAATAAACTCAATTAAAGCTGAAAAAAAATAGTTTTCCATGATTCACAGAATTACAGATAGTCTAACTGGGTGTACCTGATGACATGAGAAAGAAAGGACTGAAATTCAATGTAGTATATGTGGAGAGTCTTAACAATCATCTGCGTAAAATGAAATCTGGGTGATATTTTGTAGTATATCCATGTAAGACAGAGAATTACTTTTGAAGATCATCCTATGTTTATGATTCTCCATGAATGGAGAACATAGGTAGGGAACTTCTGGGAAAAGGATGAAACCCTAAAATGACTTAACAACAGCTTCATCCAAAGGGGTTCTCAAAATTGTGCACAATTGCATTTCTGGATTTTGACATTATGTAAATTATATTTTAATTTTAAATAACTACACATATATGACTTAAAAGTAAAAAAGCTTTCTGGGGATGTAGCTCAGGGGTAGAGCACTTGCCTAGCATTTGCAAAGCCTGGGGCTCAATTTCCAGTTCTGAAAAAAATGAATAAATGAAACATTGAATGCATGGATAAACTCCATAATACATAAAATTTAAAAAGCAAGCCTGTGATCACTTTTACACCCTCTCTCTCTCACATATATAAAGTGTATATTTGATATTAGCCTTGAAGTTTCTAAATTACATGGTTTTTAAAATTAGGTATACTTTAGCAGTGTTTTTTACTATTTCTTACAGGAAAGCAAGTCAAATTAACTCAGAAAACATATCAACTATGAAAATTTTGCTCAGATATTGGTACAGCAGTTTTCATTTGTGGCCATATAAATGATTTTTCCCCTGTAGAGACAGGAAAAATTTGTCTTTGGATCATGCATTAATCATTTTCCTTCCATTGAGACCAAATGTCTAACCCCTAAAACTCAAAGGCTCATAAGTTTGGAGTTTCATTCAATTGATGGCTGGCCCCAAAGGAGAAATTACATGGAAGATCATGATGGAGAAAAGTTGCTCACCTCATAGCAACCAGCAGGAGTTTCGCATTCAGCTCCTAGAGCACCTTGTAAAGAGATATGAGCTCCACAGGGCTGCGGCAGCCTTGTGCCTGCAGCCTTTCAGGTTGTAGCTGGCATGGCCTTTCATTTTGGAAGGCTCTGCTAATTTCCTGTGGTTTTCTTCAGAAGACATCCCATGTTCCTTGCTTTGCTAACTTCCTGGGGTCTTCACTGCATTTTCAGCTTCATCCTCACAGCTTCATGCACTGCCCTCTTAGGGGTTCTTTGTCTGGCCTCTCAGGCCTTCTGTATAGAAGCCTCCATGACCCCACTTACTCTTGCTTTCTGCATTTGTGTGAAACCACACACTTTGATGATGCTGATGTCTGCTGTCAGCTAAATCATTAGCCTGGACCCTGTGGACCATGGACCCTGTGCTTCTGAGTGCCTGGATGGTGTAATTCAGGAGAACACTTCCGTAGGTAACTCTGAATGAGTGGCCTTTACTGTCCATGTTCTTATCAGCATTCCCATATTCTTTTCTGTCCAGAATTACCCATCAAGCCCTGCTTACAGCATTCCAAGAATTTTCTAGCTGGCATCTCCAGATCTTTCCAAACACCTCTTGCACGCCAATTCCAGGAGCTACTAAACAACGTGGTCAGGTTCAATCACAGTGACAATTCCACCTCTCTAGCACCAATTTTCTATATTCAAAAGTTTAAATCACTGGAACAAAACACTCAACACTCACAAGTTAAAGAAGAGGTTTAATTTGGCTTACAGTTGGCGGGGGGGTCTCAGTCCACGGTTGGGTGGCTTCAAGGGAAAAGTAGCATGGTAGAAAGGCATAGTGGAGAAAAGCTGTTCATCTCATGGCAGCCAGGAAGGAGCGGGGCGGGGGGAGAGAAAGGAATAAGAAGGAAGAGGAGGAGGGAGAGCAGGGGGAGGCAGGGAAGAAGAAGAAAGGGAAGAGGAGAAGAGGGAGAAAGGAGGAGCCAGGAACGACAATGTCTCCATACCAATCCAGGCCACACCCCCAGTGACCTGCCTCTTCTGACCAGGCCACACCTCTGAACCTGAGACTTTTGGGGGATGAAATGTAAACCATAACAGGAGAAAGGGTAAGCCCACAGGTATTTGTTGGTTTGTTTGTTTGCTGTTGTATTTACCTCATTCCCATTCCAGCATTTTAAAAAGTTTTACTGTCTTTATAGCATTTGTTGTCCTGTTCATTATCTCCTTATTGAGAAAAACAAAACTTGAGGGTTGTATTTTCTTATATTGTGTTAGCTATATTTTATACAGTAATAACACTATGAAATATAAAGTAGCTATTTTGGAAAAGTACAAAAATATCATTTTCTTAACAGTCTATTTGGAAAAATTCAGGCAAATCATGAAAAGTTACTAAAGAAAATAGTATACCAAGTGGTTGAATAACAAGATACATATCCAAAAATATCAAGAGCTTCAATAGCTTTCCTTAATATAAATTGAGTTTTTATAACATTCCAAGGCAGTTTTGTTTGCAAAAGACCTATTTAAACACAATTGTTTTAATTCTTATTTCATATATTACTTTTTTATTAATTTTAATATATTTGAAACAAAGTTCAAATTTTGCTTGTCTTATTTATAAATGTATAATTTTGGATAAAATATAAAAATTGCTTATTTTTTAAGTTCTGTAAAAATTTGTTCAACATACACAATTTTCTTAAAATTAGTATCCTTTATAAAACAATCAATTTAAATTCCTACATGTAAACTACACAAAATTACATACAGATATTTTTACTCTACATACAAATGTCTGAAAGGGAAGGATAACTACCTTATAAGGAAAATATTTCCTAATACTTCAGCTATGCTTATAAATACAAAAAAAACAAACTTTTTTTATTTTCTTCTAATCTATTTCCTGAATTTTTTTTCTTTTATTGAGTTTATTGGTACATTTTAGGTATACAGTACAGTTACATTCATTATTGAGATCTTGTACCTTTACATGACAGGTCTTGGTTCTCATTTTTTCCCCTTGTCCATGCCCTCCCTTCACCCCCTCCTCCCCTCCCCATTTACAAACACTTTATTTCCATTTTTTCATTTTCTCATATTTTTTTTTTCCCTTATTACCTTTCCCCTACTCTTCCCACTTTCCATACACATTTAGCCCTTTTCTTCCTATTTCACATCAGCTTGTAACAGCTAAAACTTGGAAACAACCCATTTGCCCATCAGTTGGAAACTGGATAAAGATGTGGTTTTTCTATAAAATGGAATAATACTTAGCCATAAAGAATGAGAAATTAGATTCATTCATTTTCCCTTATTACCTTTCCCCTACTCTTCCCACTTTCCATACACATTTAGCCCTTTTCTTCCTATTTCACATCAGCTTGTAACAGCTAAAACTTGGAAACAACCCATTTGCCCATCAGTTGGAAACTGGATAAAGATGTGGTTTTTCTATAAAATGGAATAATACTTAGCCATAAAGAATGAGAAATTAGATTCATTCATAGGAAAATGGATACATATTGAGGATATACTCCTAAGTGAGATAAATAAGTCACACATGTGTTAAAAAACCAAACTTTTAAATGTAGTTCATATAGAACTATTGTTTTTTTGTTTTTGTTTTTGTTTTTGTACTAGGGATTGAATTTAGGACCTTGTGCTTGAGAGGCAGGCAACAGAACAACTGAGCTAAATCCCTGGCCCTCATATAGGACTATTAAACATTCAATTTCCTGAAAAAATTTAATCAGGATCTTTATTTATTTAAAATTAATTTTGTTTGTACACTTTTTTTTTCCTGGTGCCAGGGATCAAACTCAGGGCCTTGAGCTTGCAAGGCAGGTGTGGCACCACTGAGTCAAATCCCCAGCCCTTATTGGTACACTTTTGATACACATAATGATCATATCTATCATGGGGAATTTGTACCTGTGCAAAATATATCTTAATTCTTTTTTTCCCCACTCCCCTCCTTTCAATCCCTCTTCTTCTTATTTACAAAAGTCCTGTTTCCATTTTTTCTTATTCTCTTTTCTTTTTTTAAAATTAATTTTATTGGTACATTTGATGTATACAATGTAATGACATTCATCATTGGAAATTTGCACCTTTACATAATCCATCTTGGTCCCCCCATTCCCCTGTCCTCCCTTTAACCCCTCCATAACTCCCTATTATACAAATAATGTTTTTCATCTTTTCATTTTCTCATATTAATTCCATTCCCTTCTTTCTTTTTCCCCACCGCTCCCACTTCCCCTTTGCACATTTTCTTTTTCTCTTTCTTCTCTCATCCTTCACTACTCCTTTATTTGCCTTCACATATGAATATTTTCTTTCTGTTTCCCAATATCTATCATCCATTTTGGTCCTTTTTTACAATTTTAGCTTCTCACGTGAGAGTAACAGTGCAATATTTAAACATATTTGTCCTATTTATTTCAGTTAAAAGTATGGTCTCAAGGTAGATCTATTTACCCCCAAAATGTCTCAAGTTTATCCTTCTTTATGGCAGAGTAGCACTCCATTGTATATGAAAACCACATCTTCTTTATCTATTCATCCACTGAAGGGTATATAGGCTGTTTCCAAGATGTAGCTATTGCAAATTGTGCTGCATGCATCACTGTGGTATGATGCTTTAACTCTACTGGGAAGATATCATAAGTTAAATGGAACCTCTAATTTTAGATTTTTTGAGGAATATCCATACTGATGTATATATTTAACCAAAATCTTTAAGTTCAATAGAACTATGACCAAATGTATCAAATGACTAAATAAATAATCAATTTTTAAAAAAACAATATCTGCAAATAGGCCAAAAAGTACAAGTCAATCCTATGCCATTTGTAAGATAGTATCAATAATGACCCTTGAAGTCATTTCTGTGTTAGAACAAAAATAATTTGTGTGGTGGAACAAAGCTGCTCACCTCCTGGCAGCCAGAAAATGAGAGATAAAGGGAAGGAGCTGGGGAGTAAGTGGTCAGGGACCAGATACATACGTAGTCCCTAAAGTAATGCCACTCTGACCTGCTCCATTTTGCTAGGCCCCGCCTCCTCTTTCCACACTCTCCCAATAATGCACTCAAATTAATAATCTCCTCCACAGGTTAATGGACTGATGAGCTTAATGCACTCATGATTCATTTGTCTAGGCCCTTCCTCTTGAATATTGCTGCTCTGAAGATCAAGCCCTCAACACATGACTCTCCAGGACACTTGATATTTAAATAGTATCAGGCCATATGATACAGTGAGTGCGATTTGGGGGGGGCCTTAATAAAAATGTGAGCTTAAAATCTATTTCTATCACTTACGGTGTGTGATCTTGGGGGAGGTGCTCAGTGTTGTGGCACAGTAATCTATAATATGAGATAATATAATATGCATCTATAATATGAGATACTACCTTTTCATATTGTAATTATATGTAATGGGATAACACAATTGAGATATTGATTACTTGACATAGCTTCTCACTACATATAATTATAGTCATTGACTTGCTACTTTGTTGAGCACTAGCTTTTTATTTTGCTTTTTAAGACAGTCATAATATGTAGTCCAGGCTGGCCTTGAACTCACTACGTAGCCCAGGTTCCCCTCAAATCCTTGGCAATCCTCCTGCCCCAGCCTCCTTAGACATGTACCACCATATCTAGCTGTACTATCATTTTCTACAAAGTTATTTAATCCCAGATAAGACTTTGTGCTCTGTATTTTGCTATTTCTGCATTAACTCATTAAATCTTGCATCATAAACAAATAATTTTAGGGTAAACTGATGTGTGCTAAAATGACTCAGAAATTAATTCTATTATCTCTTCCATTCAATTGTCTGTTAAATCCTATGAAGATTTGCCTGTAAATTTCTTATATATCTGTTTTTCTTTTTTTTTTTTTTTCACTCCATTTGGCTGAATTCTTTTCATCTTACCTAGGTTACTGCATCAGCCTCCTGTATCATCTGTCTTTAGGTTTCCCCTCTAACTCATCTTTTCACTGACTGCTCATCACATAAAGAAGAGAATAAGCTTTTGAAACATAAATCCTTCTGCAAAATTGCTTCATTTTTCTGATCTCACTTGCAACTACTTCAGTATTTACAGTTTTGAACTATAATCATATCAAGTCATCTGAATTTTTAAAATCAATTATTGATTCAAGATTGTAAGCCTATGTTACAAGCTTGTGATGTGCTGTTCAGAAACCTTAAAGAGCATATTAGGGGAATATATAAAATTATAATGCAAATACTGCTCTGATGAAGGTATCTAGACTTTGGAGGATGCACATATAACCAGGGCCAAATCTAGCTTATGGTTATAAATGTTTCCTAAAGTTTGTTTTCTACTAAATGAAGAAAATATACATTTTTTCTCAGTTGATTAAAAAAATCAGAATCCTGCATATTTTACATTTACATTCAATTTCAGCACATCAATATTTTTATTCATATACAGTTTCCATTCCATGACATTAACAGCATATTTTTCACATCAATATTTGATTTAATTTTTTTGTGTGTGTGGTACCAGGGATCGAACTCAGGCCCTTGTACTTGCAAGGTAGGCAGTGGAAGATTTAAATTTTTAACATTATATATATATTTCAATTTCTCTGTATTTACTTAGAAAATGTCATAAGTGCTTCCAATCTTTGAAATAATTTTTGTAACTTAGGTTGATTTTACATCTCAGTAAATTTGAAATATTGACAAATTGCAGAATTATTTGAGATAGCATGAAATAATTGGAATCTTTTTTATTTTTTCCATTTGTAAAAAAAAAGCCTAGATTTGTATAAGTATTTAAAAGAAAATATCCTAGATTATTCTGGAGTAAGACATAGCTTTCAGGACATTCCAGAACAAAGATTCATTTCTTATTCACACTACATATTTATTGCAGGTTGCGGTCTGTTCAATGTGTTGCTCATTGTGAAACCAAAAACGATTGAATAACTCAATATGGAAAATTGTTAGTTTTATTAAGGAAGGTAAGAACGACTTGGAAAACCACATTCTAGCTCTTCAATATTTTTCTCAGAATTAACCCATCTTATGGCTTCATATGTAATTGATAAAATAAAGTCATAAGATCAATAGTGTTGTCAATGAATCAGGGATATAAAATCCTCCACTATGATATGTGGTGAATATTTTGAACAAAATATATTGCAGTGTGTGCGTTATTGGCCACCAATAGTCACTTTTTGTATGTAAGAACTTACTGACAACATATATTTGGATCATGATTTTTAATCCACACGATAGATGACAGAGACCAGTAGAGAAAGACCACGCCTCAGGAACTGAAGATATTTGAGAACTTTATAAAATCCTGTCCTCCTTTTGATGTTGTCCTTGATGGGCTCAGTGTTGCTAAAGTGTTTCCTAAAGTTCGAGAATCTCTATTGCTCTTGGATGTCGCATCTCTACTGGCCAAGCAGAATCTACAACTGCTGGGGCTGGGCCAGAAGCACATTCTAATACAACGAGCCCAGTGGAGAAGGGTTGAGACGGAAAAGGTGCAACAGCAAGACAGCTGTTTTTTTGCTGATGATATCTCAGAGGATGACCCATTCCTTTTTTACACCACACTGAACTCAGGGAATCACTGCAGGTTTATCACCAATGACCTGAGGCGAGAACACAAAGCCTGTCTGCTTGATGCCAAGACCCAACGTCTCTTCTTTAAGTGGCAGCTGGGACACCAGCTGGCAATTAGAAGTGTGTCTCCAGGATCACACGTAACCTTTCAGCATAATCTCCACTATGACACGGTCGTGCATGATGAAGACCGGGTGGAAAGGTGCTCCTATGAAGTGCCAACCAAATGGCTGTGCCTCCAGCCGAAGGCATGAAGACTCCTCCTCACCCTGTGAGGCATGAAGACCCTGTGCTGAGTTTGCCTTCACCCGCTCTCTTGGCTGCTGGCAGAGCTCTGAAGTCCATGCTTGTTTAGGGCATTTCCTCTGCCCTGAGGACAGAAGTTGACTGGCACTGTTCCATCCAGCTGGTTTATAGCAACAGACTGATCCCTGGCCGCATTCTCCTGACATTCGTGTTAGCAAAGCTTCCTCCGCGCTGACCGCTCCGCGTCTGGGTGAGCCGTTAACACGAAAGTCAGGGGAATGCGGCCAGGGATCAGTCTGTTGCTATAAACCAGCTGGTTTATAATTCCAATTCTAAACACTTTTCCAAAATTCAAAACAAAAAATATTAATTTCTGCCTCTTAATTGGAAGACTTGATCACTTTTCAATTACTTTTTTTTTTTTTTTTTTTGGTACCAGGGATTGAACTCAGGTCCTTGCGCTTGCAAGGCAGGCCACCGAACTGCTGAGCTATATCCCCGGCCTTTCAATTACTTTTGATATGGTTAGGTTTATGTCAGCCATCATTTTCTATTTCTTTTTGGATTGTCTTTTTGAATTGCCTTTACTCGCTGTTGATATTTTAAAGATGCCTATGAATTATTCACCAATTTGTTTGATTATTTATTTATGTTTGCTCTAGAGATTATAATATGCATCCTAATATGTAGGAGTCATCGTGAGCTAATACAATTTTTCATGTGTAATGTAACATAATATGTTTAAAAATTAATTTCATTGGTACATTTTAGGTATACAATATAATGAATACATTATTGGAAATTTGCACCTTTACATTATCCATCTTGGTTCTTATTTTTTTCCCCATTCCCCTGCCCTCCCTTCAACCCCTCCACCCCTTCCTATCTACAAAGACTTTATTTCCATTTTTTCTTTTTCTCATGTTAATTCCATTCCCTTCTTTCTTTTCCCTTACCCCTCCCCATCCACTTTCTCTTAGCCCCTTTTCTTATTTCACATTACATATTTTACATTTTAGTCCTTATTTATACTTTTAGTTTCTCACACTAGAGAAACTATTCAGTATTTACACGTGTGTGCTCTAGTTATTTCACTTAAGAGTATTGCCTCAATTTAGCTATAAATGTCTCTAATTTCTCATTTTTTATGGCTGAGTAGTACTCCATTTTATTACAAAAAGAAAAATACATTTTCTTTATCCAGTCTCCAGTTAATGGGCAATTGGGCTGGTTCCAAGTTTTAACCATTACAAACTGTGCCTCTGTGAACATGGGTGCACATATATCACTGTGGTATGATTCTTCTAATTCTTTTGGAAAGATACCCAGCATCAAGATAGCTGGGTCAAATGGAACTTCCAATCCTAGTTCTTTGAGGTATCTCCATACTGATTTCCACAGTGGTTGCGCCAGTCTGCACTCCCATCCACAATGGAGAAGGATTCCTTTTTCCCCACAGCCCCACTAGCATTTGTTATTGGTTGATTTCATGATAGCAACTATTCTTTCTGGGGTGAGGAGGAATCACAGTGTTGTTTTCATTTGCATCTCTCAAATTACCAGTGACGCTGAACATTTTTTTCATAGTTTATTTGCTATTTCTACTTCTTTATTTGAGAAATGTCTTTTCATTTCAGATGCCCATTTTTGGATTGGTTCTTTAAATTTTGGAGGTCTGATTTTTTTTCTAAGTTCTTATATATTCTAGATAATAGACCTTTGAGGAACAGCCTAGTGAAAAGTTTTTCCCCACATTGTGGGTTGGCTCTTCACACTATTGGTTGTTTCTCTTGCTGTGCAGAAGCCTTTTAATAAAAAGACATCCCACTTGATTGTTTGTGCTAATTCACGGGCAACTGAGATTTTCTTCATAAAATCTTTTCCTACACCAATGTCTTCAAGAGTTCTACCTAACCTCTTCCAGCTGGTTTAGTGTTTCTGTTTTAATAGTTAGATCTTTAATCCATTTCAGTTTTGGTTAAGTGCATGGTGAGAGATAAAGCTCTAGTTTTAATCTTCGGCAAATTGAAACCCAGTTTTGTTTCATTTTAAAAAATATGTGAAATATACATTATTATTATCATGTTATGGAAATAAAACTTTAGAGAAAATAATTATAAAAACAAGACTAAAACCTAGAATTTTTTTTTTTGAAACAGGGTCTCACTACATAGTTGAGACTGACCTGGAACTCACTATGTAGCCCAGGCTGGCCTTGAACTCACAGCGATCCTCCTGCCTCAGCCTCCTGAGTGCTGGGATTACATACATGTGCCACCAGGCCTGGTAAAACCTAAAATTCTTAACTCTCAATTCAATGTTTATTGGTTTTTGGTTTTTGGTTTTTTCTGTGAGATAATGGAATTTAGGATTTTCACACAAATCAGGTCAGGAAATGAAGGCAGAAATAGTCTAGCATTGTTGAGCCCTATCACATTCCAGGTACTCTACATACAGTATACTATAATTTTACTCCTCTCAGTAAGCCTGTAAGGTAAATTAATCTCATTTTATGAATAAGAAATACAAAATTCAAAGAATTTAAATAGATTCCACAAGATTACTGAGCTAGGATATAAACCCAGATTGACCTAGCCCAAAACACATGGTTTTTCTTTGAGCAAAAGTATGGCATGAGAGAAACAAACAAATTAAGACTGCCAAGAAAGAGAAGACAAGCACAGAAGCTATGAGGATATAGGGGTATTGTTAAACTGTTTCTTTTATGTAAATTTGCAGATCCACTTTTATCCTGAGTTTCTCAGATGCTCCCTTTCTCTTTCTAAATCCAGTCTTTACCACCTCCACACACACTCCTTGTATCTTACAGCTTCTTGGGCTCTTGTCTTGGAGCTATCCCAAAGCACCAGAAGGAGGAGGAGAAAACAAGGACTAAAGGAGGGAGGTGTGAGATAAAGGAATCTTTCCTGGCTTGACAGAGTTTTCTAACCATGGAAGCCAAATAAGTTGAAGTCTCTATATCATGTTTCTTTGTCCAGTTGTCTTTTATACGCACTTCCTAATTCCTCTTCTAAACAACCTAGCCAACTGAGGAGGAACCTAATGAGTCAATGACATCTGAAAAATGTGAGTAGATTATATTATGTACTGATTCCTCTTCAAATGATCAATTTTCCACTGTTTTCTTTATGTCTTTGCAATACATTCATCTACCTATTCCTCTCTATGTCTAATAAAACATCAAACTCCTCTCAATATTGTCCATATCTGATCCATTCTGTCCATTCTCAAACCAATATCATATCTCTATCTTTTCCACTCATATTCATCCTTTATTTATTCATACTCTGTCTATCCTCACTGCATCCTTTATGATCTTACATTCCTAATGCATCTTTTCCATATACTAGTTACTTTCACCTAATATTCTCTCACTGAATCTATTGTCTATATAGCACATCCATCCTACCCAAATATCACACTTTTTATGCAAGGAAGGTCCAGTCTTTCTGTTCTTAATTAAACTTCCTGATGTCTTGTGTGATCCTTGCAGGTCTCCAATCCTTGTATGTCTCCAAGTCTGTCAGATTTTCTGGCAATTCCATTTATTTTCTCCATTGGCAATCATTTCTACCCAAATCTTTTTGCGTATTATGCCTTTTCTACATTCCCTTCTTATAATCTTCAATTTATTGATTCTACCCATATCATACCTTCCTCCATTTTCATCCACCCATGCATCCATCCAGACATTATTATACCTTTGCTAATCAGTGATGAAAGCAGATCTTTTAAAAGCAAATTAAGGAGAAGGAAAGAAAGATAAGTCAGTGAATAGTCCATGTTTACAGGATATGGGTAGTTTTGGAGAGGTGATAACTAGGACTGAAACATGACAGATAAATCAGAATTTCTGGAAGCCAGGTCGGCATTTCAATAAACAGAAACACATGTAGTAAGTCACAGAGTGAGGGAATATCATAGCATGTTTAGAAAAAGTACAGTGGACAACTAATAGATCATTGTGGAAGAGTTAAAAAATATGCTTTAATACTTTACTGGATGAGTTTGTATATGTCATCCAAAACTGGGTACTCTTGTGGTCAGTAATTCTACATAAATATCACTCTAGAAACAAGTGGAGGTTATATTGGTAAGAATTCAGATTTAAGTAAGAAAGACCAAGTAAAAAGCTATTAAAATAACTAAATCAGGAAATAGCAAGCACATGGTATAAGGGACTAGGAGGAAGGCAATAGAAGGAGGACAGGGGAAAGGGGACAGACATAAGAGGTAATTTAAGAAACAGTTTGTGTGGCATTTAGAGTATCTGTGGTTGAGATATTTGGTGGGAAGTGGATGAGTATAAAAGATCTAGGCAACTTCCAGATCTCTAGCATGGAAACTAAGGTCATTTGCTGCAATCAAAGAATAATAGGCTTTGAAAAATATTTTCTAGATATATTGTATTTGAGAAACACATGTGGCCTTCAGAAATTATGTACACTCCTCGCTAATGTCACTTCAGCTACTTAGCACCTCATTTATATCTATGGAAGCAATGGTCGCAGTGATAGAACAAGTAGAATGATATACATTTTAGTATATGTGCTGCCAAAGTAAGCACAAGTAGAATGATAATATAGGCTTTCCCAGCTTCAATGGGTGCAGCGACGAGAGGAACTTCAACCAAACTTTGAAGGGGAAAGGATGGGAAGAAGGGTAATGAACGTCTCTGGGAAGAGATGGTATGCCAGGCCAAAATGAAGACTAAGTAAGAGCCAAACAAGTTCATGGAGATTGCAGCATAAACAGAGCTGTGTGATGATACACATCTGCTCAGAGCTTCGGGCTCTAAAATATAAATGTTGGTCGCTGCAGCAGGTCAAGTTTTGGTGAAGGTAGTGGTAGATCGTGAAGTACCTATAGGCTTTGTTAAATAGTTTCAACATTTTGGGTAAGAAATGGAGCATTATGAATAGGTTTTAAATAGAGGAGTAAAATGGTTACATTTGAGGCTTTGGGGAGAGACTATTGGTAGAGATACTAATCAGGAGTTCGCATGTGGAAGGTCAATAGTTTTAATATTTGCAGAGTATCAGGTATGGGGGTAGAAATGATCAAATAAACAAGAAAGTCTGAACACAAATGCACAAAAAGCACATGGGTAGCATATGAAGCTAACAGTGCCTGCAATAAAGACAAAGTATCAAAATTAAGATCATGAAGGAAAATAGTAAGTTTGCGGTTCTCATTTATGTACCTATTGAATTGTAGTGATAGCAGTTTAAACTTTCAGGTATGAGCAGACGAAGATATGGCCCTACCACTATATATAGTGAGCTCTTTTAAAGTCTCTTATTAACCTTTTTTTTTTGTACAACTCTATGGTCTATATTGTAGTTTATCTACCACAAAATTCTAAACAAGTAAAGTTGAGTTGATTCTATGTCCCTGTCCTTTTAGCCACCTCACAACTTCCCAATGCTATGACTGTACAGGACACAGGATTGAATCTATCCTTTATTTATATCAACTGCTATGTGGAAATGCCAACCCCTATTCTATATTAGCTCTAGAAAAGGCTTGAAGTTTTGAAAGTAAAATTTTATCTTTGATATCAAGATAAAAAGGATGGTCAAAGAAATGGATGATTTGGGATGAGTATGATAAAGAAGAGTGCTTTAATCTCATTCTTGGAGTTAGAACAACTTCAGAACTAACAGGATTCTTAGTCTTTCTGTCACCCAGCATTGACTTTCTAACTTGATTTTTAGATAGAAAAAGATTCCCCTCTTAAGTACCTAATTTTTGTGAGACTTCCATGCTATGGTTGCTATGGCCTTTCATGTTCTCATTTGGAAGTATCATGAATGTATCCAAGACATATCATATAGTCCATCCTTCATGTCTCCTAAATATTTTTTGAACTCTCAGGTTCTGACTTCCTGGTTCCATTTCTTACAGTCTATTTGACCCTGAATGAATGACTTAACTTCTCTATACCTTTTTTCCTTATGTGTTAAGTGGGGGTACTACTAGTACTAACTCTTGGGGTTATTATAAAGATCAAAGGAATTAATATTGCAAACATTTTAGAAGTGTCTGAAATAATAATGTATGTTATACATCATTGTTATTCCTCCACTGTACAATTTATTTCTCCAAAAGAGTCATGCTCCAGCTTGTAAACAACTCTTACTGTAGGAAAAGCCAGACTGTCTTGATATTTTTAATTTTTGCATATGAAAATTGATTTCTGCTATGATTTCACCATCAAAATTAATGATTCTTTCCTTCTTGCCTTTATATAGGGCCAAACGGCTATCATTTTTTCTAGTGTTTCTTAATAAGTACTTTCCTAAGGGCCAGAAAAGACTTTTATTTCCGATGAAAAGACATTTATTTTTGTCCGTGTTTGGCTTAATGTCTCAGCCCAGTAATTAATTTCATCCTTTACATATATTGCATCCTATTAGCATCCTACCCCCAAGAAGCTAGATCCTTCCTGATGCCTCCCAAAACATCCCTTCTCATCTCCTGAAGAGCATTGTACAAGATCAACACTATGGAGCAGAGGAATCACAGTGGCAGAGTACGTGAGTTTGTGCTGCTGGGCTTCCCAGCTCCTGTGCCCCTGAGAGCACTACTGTTTTCCCTCTCTCTTCTGGTCTATGTGTTGGTGCTTACTGAAAACGCACTCATTATTATGGCAATCAGGAAGCATCCCACCCTCCACAAACCCATGTACTTCTTTCTGGCTAATATGTCCTTCCTGGACATCTGGTATGTCACTGTCACTATTCCCAAAATGCTTGCAGGCTTCATTGGGTCTAAACAGAATCACGGACAGCTAATTTCCTTTGAGGGCTGCATGACACAACTCTACTTTTTCCTGGGCTTGGGCTGCACTGAGTGTGTCCTTCTTGCTGTTATGGCCTACGATCGCTATGTGGCCATCTGTCATCCTCTCCACTACCCTGTCATTGTCAGTGGTCGACTGTGTGTGCAGCTGGCAGCTGGTTCCTGGGCTGGGGGCTTTGGAATCTCCATGGTCAAAGTTTTTCTCATTTCTCGCCTCTCTTACTGCGGCCCTAACATCATCAACCACTTTTTCTGTGATGTGTCCCCATTGCTCAACCTCTCGTGCACCGACATGTCCACAGCAGAGCTCACTGACTTCATCCTGGCCATTTTTATCCTGCTGGGCCCGCTGTCTGTCACTGGGGCTTCCTACATGGCCATTACTGGTGCTGTCATGCGCATCCCTTCAGCTGCTGGACGCCACAAAGCATTTTCTACCTGTGCCTCTCATCTCACTGTTGTGATCATCTTCTATGCAGCCAGCATCTTCATCTATGCCCGGCCCAAGGCTCTCTCAGCTTTTGACACTAACAAGCTTGTCTCTGTACTCTATGCTGTCATTGTACCATTGCTCAATCCTATCATATACTGTTTGCGTAACCAAGAAGTCAAGAGAGCCCTACATTGTACTCTGCACCTGTACCAGGGCCAGGATTCTAACTTCAAGAAATCTGGTAGAGACAGGTAAAATGGAAGTGTGAGATCTAATAAATACTATTAGATTTGAGATTGAGGTCTTCTATGAAGCCAGTGAAATTCTTGGGGCCCAAATTAAGTGCTAAAGTTTCAAAGGCATCACCAAAGAACTGGGAATATATTTCCTATAATTAGTCTGGGAAGAAAAACAGGGGTGGATTTCAAGCTAGAAGTTGGATTTCTACAGAACACGGCCGTAAAATGCAGGACAGAGGCTGGCCCACTATTGTTTGCATTATTGTTATTTATATAGACTTAGTTCCATTCGAGAAAGCACAGGCTTCATTAAGAAAAAGCAACTGGAGACTTCTTGATGAGATCTCATCTAGACACAGGCCACTGACTATCACCTATGAGTTAACAGATACCCAGGAAGTGATCATTCTGCTATGAGTTTCAAAGCAAGAAGACATGAAATTAAGAAATTTGGGGGTTGGCAATGTATCACTTCTTAGACAACCAGAGTTTTTAATTTAATTTCCTTATAATGGAGGCTGTTTGTACCAAACTAAGTGACTAAGACAGTTATTTATTTGATCTTCTATGTCCTTAATTATAACTATACAGAACATAGAGATGCGATCACATTTGTTTATACATCATTTTATCACTGTGGCCCAGAATGGCATTGAGCACATGATGGCTCTGGGTGAATGTAATTAACAAATGTAGTGTGGTACCCACACAGGCAAGGCCTATGTGCCCCACCTACAAATAGGGTAGGCAGTAGGTGAACCATACCCCTCACATTTACTAGTATATGGGGAGATGCAAATTAACTTGGCCTTGCTAGAAGAAAATTGGGAAATATGTATCTCAAATCCTAAAAATACCAAGACAATCCCAATTTTAAAATTTGTGTAATTATATACTTTTATGTATAATGAGAAAAACCTGGACATATGCTTAACTCCTAATAAGGCATTGTTTAAGAAAGTTATAGTCCTTACATGAAATGAAATATTATGAAGTCATTGAAATAATATGATCTAAATAGGCTTAATGATAGAAGAATATTTCTGAATATAATAAGGGAAAATATTATGTTACATAACAGTGTCAGAAACTATTTATTTATTTGTTTGTTTAAAGTTTAGAAGGAATTTGACTAAACAGCTGTGGCTATGTAATGGATCTGATACACTATGAATTGCATTCTGTGGCAAATCATTGTTATTAATATATTTTCAGTCCATGATTTTGTTCATCTGGACAGAGAAATAGAGGTTATATCAGTATAATTTTCAGAATTTTAGCTTTCTATTTTTTTTTCCCAAGACCCAGAACCTTGAAGACAATGAGGCCCCTATCTCCAGACGTGGCAACCAGCTGTTGCTGCCTATCCTTCTATAGTTGTCTTCTACTTAATAAAGTTTGTGAAAGATTACTATCAAGGATATTGGGCATTATTTGCTGTTTTATTTTTAAAATATATATGACAAGACAGTGATATAACCTTATAAGTATCTTGTTATGTTTATATATCAAGTTGTATAAAGTTGATACAAAGCTCTTATGCAAAGTTCTTTAAAAGTCTATGTACTGATTGTCCTTAAACAGTAAGTTTCTGGATGGGATAGCATTCTGGAGTTAAACATGAATATTGGCAGGAGGCACAACTGAGTGAGGAGTGTATTAGAATGTTTTAGAATCCTTGCACTTTTTCTGTAATTTAATATTATTCCAAAATAAAATAAATATTTTTCGTTAGACTTTGTAGAACAAATAATTTATATGTCTGATTGATATGAGTGGCCTCTATAAAATATAGTGTGCTATCACTTCCTTTATGGTTACAGAGATATGTATAGCCAGCACTATTTTTTTCTTAAGATGGTTTAAAAAAATCCATGATATTTTAATTCTCATGACATTTGTGCATTGATATTGTTTTAATTTACCCAACTGATAAGTTAAAATAAAGAATAATAGACACATAATTACTGCATTTACATATCTATCACTCTACCAAACTATATTACCATTAGGTGCAAGAGTAGACGGTTCCATGAGGCATAGAAAGCTAAGGTTTGGTGGACAGGTGTGTTCATTTTCTCCTAGAATCACTTCTCAGAGCAAGATTGTCTTTCCCAACTTCTGTGCTCCATCGGCTCATTTCATGAGCATGTGCCATCCCAGCCTTCCCGGAAGCAGTGCCAACTCACCATGTGCATTTAGACAAAGAAGATGAAAGCAGTAGGAAGAGGGAAGGCTGGGTTCACTCCCCTCCACCAAATTCCAGCTAGTCACATGTAGACCCCCAGATCCTCAAGGACTGGACAAAGCATCTCTAGGATTCCTCAATTTCAGGCCCTTGTCTCAGTTCCTCTCAATTGCCTTTGGCTACTCAGTGAGGCATTGACACATCTCCTGGGCCTTAGTCCTTGAAAAATTTGTAGCAGTCAATTCTAGGTTTTATGGCTGCTGCAGGCACAATTAATAGCAAAAACCAAGAGCACCTGAGGCTTTGGCCAACTATACAGACAGAAGAGACTGTGGCTTCACCCTGTTTTTAGCACATGACTCACACTTCAGGAGTGTTTATTCAGAGACTTAATGTTTGCTGAAGTCCAAAGCAGTGGGTAACCTACTGTCACTTCAGAAGCCTCATTATTCTGTTGTGCCACTTTGTTTGGTACCAGGAATCAAACTCAGGACCTTGCACTTGTGAGGCAGGCAGTAGCACCACTGAGCTAAATCTCTGGCCCTGTTGTCTCACTTTTTGTTCTCATTATTCCATATTTCCCTTGCTAGTCTCTTTGTACTGAAATTTCCTTTACCTCATTCCTACTGATCAAATCTTATCTGCTTCATATTTCAGCATTAGTAATATTCTGCATTTGTGCACTCATCATAATACAATTTTAGAATGCGTTTATATACATAACACTTTTTTTTTTTTTTTTAGTATCAAGGATCAAACTCAAGACCTTATACACTTGTGAGGCAGGCGGTGGCACCACTGTGCTAAATCTCCAGCCCGCATAACATTTTTGATCCTAAAATCAATGATAGGATATTGATGAGAGAACTATTTTTAGCCTATATTATGATCAATAAATTGGAGAATATTTAAGGTCAAATATCTAAAAATATAGTAGAACCTAGGGTAAGGATCCTATCTTCTAACTGCTGAACCAAAATTATTTTCATTATACTACTTCCAAGATCTCTCACTCTACTAAGTCTTGGATAGTACCTCTCTGATGAAATACTTTCTAGGTTCCTAACTTAGAAAGCATATCATTTTTCTTGGAGACCCTAGAGCACTTTGTCTGTATACACAATGCCATATGGTAATATTCTACACTCATTACAGTATATAACTCTTTCCTGCAAAACCATAAGTTTCCAAATGGCAGACATTGTACCCTACATATTTTTGTTCTGAGGAAAGTTCAGCACAGTGCCCTATAATGATAAGAGCTTAATAAAAGCAAGAACTGTTTTTTTAAAAAAATAAGGATGAACAAATGAAACCAGAATTTGAGATTTCTTTCTAACTGTAACTTGGTACTCATTGACCAACTTTTCCCCATCTCTCCCTCCCTAGTAGTCTCCTCGGCCTAGCGTTAATTACTTTCTATATTCAATTTCTATGAGCTCAATTTTATTAGATTTCACATGAGTAAGATCATAATATGAGTATTTGGATAAAGCTAGAATAGAGGATTTGGAATGTTTTTTCTACAAAAAAAAGATAAAGGAGGGTATATACATATATTTTTACATTGATTTGGACATTATGCAAGGTATACATGGCAACTCATAAATATATATGAATATTATGTGTCAATTAAAATGCAAGTAATAATAGAAAAATAAAATCCTGAAATTTTCTTAGGCTAAAAGGGCAAATGAATGCATCTGTTATCTTATTAACCCAGTTAGGGTTCTTATACTGTACTACTTTTTTGATAATTTGATTTTGCATTATATTGTACATAGGAGTCAGAGAAAAAGATCATACCATACACTTGAGTAGAAATAACCATGGTCTAGGTATAAATATGAATTCAGAGGTGGACAAAGATTCAGTTTTCCTGTCCAGGTCCCTTGGGACATAGTCTTGGCAATGCATAAAGAGTTTCCCTAGAGCCAGGAAAAATGCAGTGTAAGTGAATCTCCTGGGGAGAAGACAGGGGCAAAAGGACCATGAGTGTTAAATATGCTGTCCTGTCTCTGCTGCTGTTGTCTTGCTTTAGCATTGCTCTGCCTACCATGCAGTCTAAGCAAAGACCAGACCTCAATCTTCAGAGAAGATAAAAATATGCAGAGCAGGCTGGCAGTCTGCTTTTCCATAATAAGTGCAAATATCTGAAAATTTTTCTATCCTCAAAGAGTGGATGATGCTGAGTGTTTGGAAGTACTAGGTGAGACTGGTTTATCTCTAAACAGAGCTCCAGAGAAACTGAGGAGGAACTTTGGAAAATGTCAGTGGGCATCATTTGTAGGCAGACTGGAAAATCAACAGGAGATTTAAAATTCACTGTCCATTAAATCTTTACTCAAGTTTGGGGAAAAATTGGGCAGGTGCAGGATCTTTTAGGTATGGGAAAGAACACAAGAAAAAAACTATTTGTATGTGTTATCTCTTAAGAAGCACATATAAGACTGAAAATAAAATTTTTCTATTATAATGATAGGTCCATTTCCCAGAATCTCATATGGATTTTAAGTCTCAATGCTCTTGTTCTGAAAAATTAAAGAATAAGGAAAATAGAGCCCTCCATGATTGATAATAGAGCTTGTTAAGTGTCACACCTGTGGCAAGGAGAGTGGAGGGGAATATGAGGCAATAAGTATGCACTTAAATATATTAAAGCAATACATCTGAAAGAAGACAAGGAGATATAAGTGATCTGCAACTTAGAGCTATTCAAAGATAGGTTAATCTTGTTCCTCAGGAAATTCAATTATTCACATCTAGTAAGCAGTCTGTTCAAGATATACTATTAGCTGCTTTACTCTGACTCTTGAAGTCATTGCTCTGAAATTCTACACAAAGATGAATGCATAGGATATTGTGTGACTGATCATTAAAATTTCTAATATTATACATCTCCTGAAGAGAAGAAACTCTACAGTGGTGCTGCTTTCTATATGGGATACAAACAAGGTAAAACTCTGGACTTCATTCTTAGAGCCAGTTGCTTTTCTCTAGAAACTAAGCCATGAACCACTTCTGACGGAAGTAGTTCACTGGTGAAGGGGTAGTTGGAGGCCAGGGGACAAGGGACAATCTTCTCTTAATCAGTGTGAAATGCTGACCTCTGACCATGAGTGCTGCAATGGAAAGGGGTGGTAATAGCAATATTATGTATTCCAACACCTCCTCCTGCAGTCCCTTGCCATGAGCCGTGGTCAGAAAATCTATAGTTCAACTGGGTAAAACGGTGGATCTTGTTGGCCTACCACCCTTTTGATGGAAAATGTTATAGACAGTTTGGCAGAAAGCATAAGCAATGACTGAAGGCAGGAATGAAACCCAGTCTGTAAGGATGAGGGTAGTATTTAATGGAGATACACATTACTGCATAATATTTCACGAGATAACACTATGGTAACCTATTTTCTTGATCAAAGAGGCAGCTGGAAATACTCACAAAAACTTTCTGTCTTCCAGCTATACAAGATCCACCTGTCCTAGTCCTACATCCATACGCCCTCCTTCTTCTCCCCATCCCTCTGGTTCAGAGCCTGACACAATGGTGGATATTTAGGAACACTGACTTGCCAAGTGAAGACAGACCAGGGCTCAGATCCAATGTCCTCAATGTTTTTATGGATATGTCTGTTATGAAATAATCCTGAAAGTGCAAGTTCTGGCTATGTCAAAGTTGTGCAGTCTGATAGATATATATCCCTCCAGCCACTGTAGACACAAAACTCTCTGTCTCTGCTGCCTCTGACCTATTTCCTGTGGATCCCAAAGTCGCAAGTGATTTGTTCATTCACTTGTTAATCAATATGCAAATAATATGCATGTGTTTTCTAGGCATCATTCTAATTATTTGGGTCACAGTCATGACAGGCAAGGTCTGAAGTCATGGAAGAAATCTCCACGCGAGAAAGAAGAGTTCATCAGGAAACAAGTGCAAGTGAAACACTTGACCCTCTTATTGAAGTTGTCTTTTGAAGGAAAACATAAATCTTGAATCATCAAGTAAAGATTGAGAAAGGTATAATAGGAAGAGCTAATGCTAGATGTAAAAACAATGGGATAAGAGAGGTTGTAATTTACATGGACAACAAAAATGCATTGAATGTATTTGGGGCACAGAATACCATGCATCTACGTCTACCCTGCAGCTCCCCCTATCTTTCTGTCCTCTTTTTAATGTTACTATAAAAATATAAAATATGAAAAAGTTTTGATTAAAAATATATTGACTATTATGCATTTTCTATGTGGACTAAGACAATTCTTCACTAAAAAAGAAAAAAGAGGCTAAAAAAGGTGGGCTACAGGTTGGACACAGCTGAAAGCATCACAAGAGATGAGGCTGGATAAATAAGTGAAAATTGAACTATGAAGTACTGCCTATATATAATAACTAAAACATTCGCACTTCATTCACTTACATGAAGTCAGTGCTGGAGCTACTCAGAAATGTTTTCACTGTTTATTTTCACGTTGAATTTCCCATGGAGTCTCTACTGGAGAAGCTTGAGTGACTCAAAATGTGGCAGCTAAGGCTCATGAAATCTTAAACATTCAGAACATTTACTGACACTGTGCTATTCTCCATTTCCTTTTAAGCAGGAACACGTTTATGCATTGAGCTCCTCATTAAACAGAGAATGCAAAGCAACAAGAGACAAAGAGCAATTGTCCATCATCATTGAAAATGAGCTGCCGGTGGGACACATTAAAAGCATTGACATCAGGTGAGTAAAAGTAATCACAGGCAAAAGTGGAAGAGAACTTTTCAGTCAGAGAGACTTAGCATTTAAGTAAAAACCAAGCAACAAATAAAATCAACTCACATTTCAAGAAGTATATCAATCCGTTGTTTACAAATCTCACTCACTGGGAAAACAGGGTCAAGGTCTTTGACCGACCGATGTTATAGATTTCTTCATTACTTGTGGGGTCACCATAGAAGACTTCAGCATCTCTCAGTGTTTTAGTCATGGTGGACATGAATATCACTCTGGTCAGGGAGTTCATCCTGGTGGGTTTCCCCACTGCCCCATGGCTGCAGACTCTGCTTTTCTTCCTCTTCCTTGTGGTCTACCTACTGGTGGTAGCAGAGAATCTTGTCATCATGCTCACTGTTTGGGTCACTGGCTCTCTCCATAAGCCCATGTACTATTTCCTGAGTAGCCTGTCTTTCCTAGAGGTCTGGTATGTCTCCGTCACTGTTCCCAAGATGCTGGATGGGTTCCTCCTGCAGAGACGGCACATCTCCTTCGCAAGCTGCATGACTCAGCTCTACTTCTTTATCTCCCTCGCCTGCACAGAGTGTGTTCTCCTGGCAGCCATGGCCTATGACCGCTATGTGGCCATCTGCCATCCTCTCCGATATCCAGTAATAATGACCACAGTTTATTGTGTGCAGCTGGTAGCCTTGTCTTACGTAACTGGTTTCATGATTACTGTGATTAAGGTCTATTTCATTTCACATGTCACCTTCTGTGGCTCCAATGTCATGAACCACTTTTTCTGTGACATCTCACCAATCCTCAAACTGGCATGCAAAGACTTGTCCACAGCTGAGCTAGTGGACTTTGCTCTGGCAATTGTCATTCTTATCTTCCCTCTTACTACAACCGTCCTCTCTTATATCTACATTGTTTCCACTGTTCTACATATACCCTCTGCCCAGGGAAGGAACAAAGCTTTCTCCACCTGCGCATCTCACCTGACAGTTGTTGTCATTTATTACACAGCCATGATTTTCATGTATGCCAGGCCCAGAGCTATTGCTTCATTTAATTCCAACAAACTCATTTCAGCTGTGTATGCAGTGCTCACACCCATGCTAAATCCTTTCATCTACTGCCTAAGGAACCAGGAAGTCAAGAATGCTATCAAGAAGACATTGGGGGGTGGCCAGTGCCTCCTGCTCAGCTGACTCCTGCTACCCTGAGATGAAGACTGTGTTCGATGCAGGAAGTCATAGTCCTCTTTAATAGTAACACTGCCCTACAGACCAAGATTTCTAAAGAAATCAAAGTGTAGGAAAGCATAAAATTTTTAATGGAAAAGCAGGATAGTTTTTATGTATTGCTTTAATGATCAGCTATAGATAATTAACTGTGGGAAGCCAGCCATGGCCCACTGGCTTTTTGAAAGACAACATTTGTTCCTTTTTAAGGACTGCTCGTGTTAAACTTGTTTTGACCCTGCACGGGAGAAACTCGGACAGCCAAAGATCTGTAGGAGTCAGGTGCTTCCTGTTAAAGATCTGATGTTATCTATAGGAGTCAGGTGTTGTAACTCCATTTTGTTAAGTTCCTCCACCTATTGTGGGAATCATGATTACTAGTTGCAAGTGTTGTTAATTTGTTTTTCTTGAGCCTGCTTTCTCTTGCCCGTGTGAACCCTCGTTCCCGTGGAGCGGGTGTTGAAGTTACTATGGTAATCCTAGCCCATAATAGTTCGGCCTTTTTCTTTAAAAGGCCAGTGCTTGCCGGCAATAAACGTCGCCTATGATCAGACTCTTGTCTTGGCGTCCTTTCTTTCTCTCTGCCTCATCTCCACCCCGCTGCTCTTTCAGGTTTGAGGCACTGCGGGACAGTGCTCTGCGTCGCCGGCTCACGACAATTAACTATTTAAAATGATGTATCAATTTAAAATATTCAATTTTAATTTATATTTATTACAATATATATGCTTAACATGTGATTGATATATGCAAAGTATCAAAATAGAGCTCTTGTTTCATTTATTTACATGTTCCCACCAACTGAAAGTTCCAGATTCTTTAGTTTGCCTTTCAAGTTTCTTCACAGATGGTCTCCATTATTTCTTTTTCTTTAATGTCGTATCTTGGCACCTGGTGAACCTATACAGATGAATTTTGGGCTATGATGAATTTCTTTCTGAAGTTTGAATTTACAATCCAAATTTTTATTATACTAATATTTCGCAATGAACCGAGTGAAGTTCACAAAGAACTTTGGAAATTTTCAAAAGAAGTACAATGGATGATAGATTAAAAAATGTTCATCATCTTTGGCCATTAGAGAATGCAAATCAAACCAACACTGAGATTCCATCTTATTCCAGAAAGAATGACTGCAGAGGACTGTAATATTGATTACACCCAAAGCAGGCTGTGAAGAGTTAACCCCACAATTGGCTTGTTTTGAGAAGTGAGTCTGGCTGAAGCCTATGAACCAAGGTCAGAGTACCTCTCACCCAAATTCCATTCCCACAACTAAAACCTTCAGACTAGAAGGGCAATATTCCAATTACAACCATATACTTTGACTATTCTGTTCCTAATTTGAGAATGCTTTGTGTTATCTTTCTGAGCCTTGTTTATGTTAATTTCCATAGAAACCACATCTGGCCTTTACCCCAACTGGTTGACAATAAAAGTCAGTGCCTGGAACTGACCAGCACCTTTGTTGGTTGCCCCGACATTGGTCATCCTGGCACCCTGCTTTCTCAGTCTTAGCTCTGCCTCTTGGTATATTTATTACTCAGGCTTGCATCACACACTGGACAGGTGGGTACTGGAACCTGATTACAGGGGTCTCCGGCAATGACATACTCTTAAGTGAAAGTAATAGGACGCACATGTGTAAATACCATATAGTTTCTCTGGTGTAAATAAGCTAAAAGTAAATGTTTGTAGATGGGGAGGGGAGGAGGGGGTGAAGGGAGGGCAGGGGTAAGGGGAAAAAATGAGAATCAAGACTTGTCATGTAGGGGTACAAGATCCCAACAATGAATGTAACTGTACTGTATCCCTAAAATGTACCAATAAACTCAATTAAAGCTGAAAAAAATAAACAAAGTGTAAATAAGGGTCAAAATGTATAATTGATATTTTGTATTACAAAGAAAAGGTCTAAAGGTATTGGGTAAATGGGAGGGGTAGGGGAAAGGTAAAAAGGGAAGAGAAAAGGAAACAAAGTCTTTGTAAATAGGGAAGGGTGGATGGGGGAGGGTGTGGGAAGCCAGCCATGGCCCATTGGCTTTTTGAAGGGTGACATTTGTTCCTCTTTAAGGACTGCACATGTTAAACTTGTTTCTGACCCTGCACGAGAGAAACTCGGATAGCCAAAGATCTGTAGGAGTCAGGTACTTCCTGTTAAAGATCTGACGTTAGCTGTAGGAGTCAGGTGTTTCCTGTTGATGTGCCTTTAAAAGGCTGATGCTTGTTTGCAATAAACGTCGCCTTGATCAGACTCTTGTCTTGGCGTCCTTCCTTTCTCTCTG
This sequence comes from Fukomys damarensis, assembly GCF_012274545.1. Classification (NCBI taxonomy): domain Eukaryota; kingdom Metazoa; phylum Chordata; class Mammalia; order Rodentia; family Bathyergidae; genus Fukomys; species Fukomys damarensis. Next base: position 22,262,168 of record NW_022900928.1, read on the forward strand.
CCCCATCTCCACCCCGCTGCTCTTTCAGGTTTGAGGCACTGCGGGACAGTGCTCTGCGTCGCCGGCTTGCGACAGGAAGGGAAGCTAGGGGAATGGGGAAAAAATAAAAACCAAGACCTGTCATGTAAAGGTACAACATCCCAATGATGAATGTAACTGTGCTGTATACCTAAAATGGACCAATATAAAAAAGCAACAAATGCTGAAGAGGTTGTAGGGAAAAGGAACTCTTTTGTATTGTTGATGGTAACATATACTAATACAACCACTGTGGGAATTAGTATGGAGATTCCTTAAAAAGCTAAAAATAAAAATCCTATTGGACTCAGCTATACTTTTGTGATTTTTGTGTTCCATATGTTCATTCCATGAAGATGAGTGATCCAGCCTTCCCGGAATCAGTGCTAACTCACCATGTGCATTTAGACAAAGAAGATGAAAGCAGTAGGAAGAGGGAAGGCTGGGTTCACTCCCCTCCACCAAATTCCAGTTAATCACCTGTAGACCCCCAGATCCTCAAGGACTGGACAAAGCATCTCTAGGATTCCTCATTTTCAGGCCCTTGCCTCAGTTCCTCTCAGTTGCCTTTGGCTACTCAGTGAGGCATAGACACATCTCCCGGACCTTAGTCCCTGCAAAACTTGTAGCAGTAAATTCTAGGTTTTATGGTTGCTTCAGGCATAATTAATAGCAGAAATCCAGAGCTTCTGAGGCTGTGAATAACTAGACAGACAGAAGGGACTGTGGCTTTGCCCTGTTCTTAACACTCCCCGAGTGTTTTGTTTTGTTTTGTTTTGTTTTGTTTTTTACCAGAACCACAGCAAGCCTTTATTATGGGGAGGATCTGCCAGGCTGTCTCTGAACAAACGAGAGAAAGTAACACGGCTGGGACAGGGAGCCCTTCTGATAGGACTGGGTTGGGGATTATAGGAGCTGGGGTGGAAATGAGTGATGTAGTGGCTGGGGATTGGAGGAGCTGTGACATTACTGGGAGGGACTTGTACCATCACTAGTTATGGCCATCTAAAGGTGAGGGAAATCTAACATTCCAGGCTTTTGTTTTACAGTTATTGGGCAAAGGTCTCTTCTGGAGCTGCTTCAAGCTGACAAAGGGGTGAAGGTTGGGGCTAAACCTGGATCTGGTGGGGGCTACAGTAGGTGGGGGCTTCTCTCTGCCGCAGCAGACAATACCCCACCAGGATGAGCTCTGTGACTGTCTGTTTGGTAAATGTCCTCATGGTTTCCTGTAAGAAATTTTTGAAAACAGAAAAATAGACAGGGCCCTATCATGATTAAAAGACATATACAAGCCAGTGGGCCCAACAAGAGAAGTAGCCAAGGCATAATTTGGTGAAGCCAGGAAGAGCTTTGGTCTATTCCCTGAGAATTCCACAGTCTTTGGCTCTTCAATATGCTGCTTTAACCTTTGCTTTAACAATCCCTGACTGGTTAACAAAATAATGGCATCCTTCACCTAGCACCTGGCATGTTTCCCCTTGGGCCGCTGTCAGCCTGTCAAGGGCCCTCCTATTTTGTAACATGACTGCTGCTAGAGAATTTATTTGATCTTGTACTATATTTAAGGACTGGCTTATTTTATCCATGTCTTCTGAAGTCTCTATGGACAGGGCCTGATAGAAATGTGTGGATGTAGACATGCCTGCTATCTCTGTTACCATCCCAGTGAGGACCCCCGCTCCCACTAAGAAGGGGACTAGAAGGGAAGCTGCCCTTTTCCTGATTGTGTTCTGTGGGAGAACTTGTTTGGACATCTGGGCTTCTGTATAAATGGTCAAGGGAGGGCTAAGGAAGGTTATGTAACAGAAAACGTCAGGCTGATTGAGGCATCGGAAAGCCTCTTGATTACATATGAAGTACAGGCCGTTGGACAGGCAGATCGGACGCTCTTCTGAGATGGAGGGAGCAAGCAAGACAAGTGATGTGGTCATTTTGCCCCATGCTTGTCACGTTACTGGTTTGTGTAGGGAGTGCGAGGCCCACAGTGAAGGGCCCCAGAACTGTGGACAAATTACCAATATTTGAGACAGACAGGATAAAGTCTAGGGGGATGGGAATTGGGGACATATACATCCAACAGTCTGAGATATTGACAGGCAGATAGTGGAGAGTGGTATTTAATAGGTGTAGTAGCCCTTTTTGAGACTGCTCTCTGGTTTACCACTTGGAGATCTATCCCTTTATAGGGAGGTGGAGTGGGCCTCAAAAGTCTCTCTATCGCTAGTGCCTGTTCACTGACTGCCTCTTTTGGTTATTTTTTTCTGCTGGGTGTTTAAGACCAAGTTAAACTGAGACCTGTGTTAATCAATATGAACATCTTCCTATCTGTAAAGGTCAGTAAAGTCACTTTAGGCGTTATTTTGAAACCATGCACAGAGCCCCTCAGCTCCTGTCATTGTTAGCCATTAGGATGGGTCATGGACCTTGCTTGACCAAGTTACTTTTAGTGAAAGTGTAGGAGATTTTTTCTCATGGTGACCCTCCTTTAGCACACATTGCATTTATCCTCTGGTGCCCAGCAATCTCCCTGCTCAGGAGGTTGGGTGACTTGCCAAAGATGTAAGGTTACCAAAGATGAAAAGATTCCTTCATACTTTGGATCTTCCAAGACCTTGGAGGGCCAAGGTCAAAATATTGGTGGTCTTCTTAGCCCACTTGCCTTTTAATGTTGGTCTCTGCCCTTTGGTGGTTGAACACCCAGAAGAGATCAGTGACATCAATAGTACAGTAGGACCAGTGAGCTTAACTATCATAACTTAATCCATTTAGCAAGCACCCTGGCATCTAAAATATAGTTAGAGAACCGTTACTTTTATCAATTATCATTGTTTTAGTAGTTGATTTCCTGTAGAATATTAAGAGAAAATCAGGAGCCACACATAATAATAATAATATTTTTAGCGTGATAATCATGATGTCATTATCTTTGGAACAAACTTAGATATATATGTATCATAGTATAAAATAGTCATTGTTAAATGTATTTATTCCCCTCTAAAAACACATACAAACAAAAAACTGGAAACTCTTACTTAAGTTATTTCCTTTTGATAGGATGCCACCTAAGGAAAGTGTATGGGCCTACAAATGTACCTGTAATCATGAGTAGGTGGAACAGAAGAGAAGGGCGAATACCTGGATCAAAGGTTATTGTCATGAACAGTGTATTGGAAGATCTGTATAGTCAGAAAACATTAACATATTTTTGTACACCAGAAAAGTAATAATCAGGAGTGTTGTTTCATTACATAATTTACTAACTTTGTGTAATGATTGATATGTAAGGATTTACCACTGTCAATTTTGTTAATTGTTTTCTAGAAGCTTTCTTCCTTTGAGAACTAATCATTTTTTGGTAGTGTTGTGTGATTTCTTTGGGTTTTTTTTAGTGTTTCCTATGTAGGTTTTTGCTTTATGGCACATATCATCTAATTACATGGTATGCTTCTCATTTTATTATAATATCATAAATTCCCAGAGACCTTCATATTTTTATTCCAGAAATTATGTGGCATAGTATCACATACAGTGAGAAAACAATGAAGCAGTACAAATAGTAAATATATTTTATGTAAAGAATATATAAAGGAAATTCTATGTTACCTATAACTCACATAGACTTCTTATTCTCATTTCTGAGTAATTTCATGTTTTAACACTTGCATATACAAGTACATAAGTGAAAGGACCACACTGCACCTACAGTTATAAAAATAATCTTGTTTCTATATTAAACACAAATTTGAAGATAGATGAAATTCAACTTCTCAGTTCTCCTGGACATAGTGTTGGCAATACACACTAAGCTTCCCTAGAGTTAGCACAGACTTAGTATAAGCCGGTCCCTGGAGACAAGACGTGGAAAAAAGGCAGGCAAGTAGTGAATATATTACCCTGTCCCTGCTCCTCTCTTTTTGCCTTTGAGCTGCATTACCCATCATGCAGACTATGAAGATTATACATGGTCCTCTGGGGTTCATAAGAATCTGCACACCATTGCTTTCCCATGACCAGTGTACAGATCTGAAGAATTTTCCATTCTCAGAGTGAGGACAGTTGGATCATGGTGAACAAATGGCAATACCAAGAAAGACTGTGTGATTCCTGGAGATAGCTCCAAAGAAAATGAAGGTGGACTTGGCCAAATGGCTAAAGGTACCATTCTTGAATAGCAGAAAGAGTATTTTGGGGGAAGTTTATGAGAAATTAAGATTCATATTTTTGCTCTACTGGGGAAATTTGAGCAGAGTCTAATTTTCTGGTTATTAGACGAGGGCACAAAAGACACATTTCATGCTCTAGGAGATGCCAGTAGATGTTAGTATTATCCCTTTAGAACAAGCACATGCAGAACTGTACAAAAGTATTCCTAGAATACAATGAAGAAATACCATTTAGCACAATCCTGCCAACAACACAGCAAGCCCAGAGCTTAGAGTTTTGCTTTTACAAGAGGAACAATAGAATGAGACAATTCTGCATCTCTCCATGTTTCAAACTAGAGCACACTGGAGGTATATTTGTTGCAAAAACTTGAGGAAAATATTAGAGGAAATAAGGTTGTGATTAAGCAGTAAACATTTCACTAAAAAGTAAATTTGGAAGAATACATGAGTAATATGTATCTCAAAAGATATTCACAGATTTTATAATATGGTTTGCTAACAAATTCGGGTCATTTTATTCCGAAGAATATAACAGGAAAAGTGAGTAAAGGAGAGAAAATGAATGACTCTATGTGTTTATGAGCACATGTGAGTAAGCATGTGTGAGTAAACACAACTGAATAAACAAGCATGTTTCTAGTGTTATATGATAGCAGCCAATGCTCATAGACAGTAATTATTAAGTCCTATATTTACTTTCACACATCATCACATTCTATGCTTACAACACAATGCACTGAGGTAGGTGTTGTAAATGTTTCCCACTTTATAGCAGAGGTTATGGAAGTATATACAGTATTTTGCAGCTGCTACTGATAGAATCCAGACCTAGCCCTGATTCTAGTGCCAGTGCTCTTCAATTCTATGCAGAGATAAATGCATAGTAAATTGTTTGCCTGATGATAGAATTGTGGAATACTGGAATGGCCCAATGAGTAAGAACCCCTATATTGATGCTGTTCCCTACTAGGACTAGATCATGATTAAAACTAACTCTTCTCTAATAGTACAGAAGTTCCTTTCTCCATGAAAAGCATTTGACTGAACAACGAGGCATGGAGCCACTTACTAGTAAACTTCTTCAGAAATGAAATTATAGATTGGAGGCAGGGAACAAGAGATAATCTTCTGCTACCAGCAAGAGTGCTGAGCTATGACAATGTACTGCTATGAAAAGACAACAGGGTGCCAATAAAGTATATCTCAGCACTTCACCCTTGTAGCCCTTGCCATGAGTTAGGGCCAGATGATCTCTAGTCCAGGAGGGTTTCACACTAACATCTAAATGGTCTATCATGTTCTTTGTGCAAACTATCTTGTGGACAAGGGTTTAGCAAAGTAAACAATGATCTAAAGGCAGAACTTGATCACGGGCTTTAAGAATAATTGAAATGTTTAATGAAATTAATTTGTAAGGTAGGCTCTCTGTCTCTGTCAAACACACACACACACACACACACACACACACACACACACACTGCTGTCCATCATTAAAAGATCCACCAGCCTTTTTATTGCACACACTTACCCTCTTGTATCTCTTCAATTCTGTCATTTCATGGGTGGTTCTATCATTTAGATCTTGTGAATACATTTATTGTGAAAGTATCCTGGGAGGGCAAGTTCTGAATGTATCAAAGATATACAATCTAATTGACATGTTGCTCCTGTCCATAGAGATCTAGAAATCTCTCTTCTCTGCCTATAATCTATTTCCTATGAATTTCAAAACTGCAAAGGTTCCATTAATTCACTTGTTAATTCAAGTGATATCAATATCCATAGGTTTGCCTGTCATTGTTCAGGCCATTTAGTTCATAGTCATAAAGGACAAGGCTTTGCATTTTTATTTTTATTTTTATTTTTGTAAGAGCCTGACTGAACCAGAGCGACTCCATGTTGACCAGCGAATGACCTAGAGACTGTCGCTCCCCCCATCCCTTATAGGATAACTAATGATTAATTGTGAATTGTTAGGTAATTGTTTTGAAGTAGCTGGAAGGCTGGATGGAGACTATAGTGAACACAGAGACTCAACATGGATTGTGTCACTCTTTGCATGCCTGTAGTCTGAATGTTCTGAACATTATAATCTAAGTTGTAAATGGAACAGTGGATGAGCAATCTGCTAATCATTAGTACATGACGGTCAAGTATGTGCCTGATAACCACTAGGTCAGAATGACTGCTTCTTTGCCTTTGTCCTCTTCCCGTAAGTTTTATATGTAAACCCCCCTTCAGCCCTATATAAAGTGGCCTCTGTTTCTGAGCTAGCCGCCTCTCTGAGCCACTTGGCTTGGGGAGTGCCGTCTGGCCAGACTAATAAAGGTCTATTAGCCAACTTGCCTGGTGTGTTCCTTCCTGGGTGACTCTCGCTATCGGACAAGCTCCTGGAGCCTCGCTGAGCTACTGAGCCCAGCATCGTGAAGGCCGCTTGGCTGTTCACGCTCCAGGAGTAAAGGTGAGACACAAGTCTTACATTTTGTCCTCAAAATATTTTTATTAGTACATGTGGGTAGTATGTAGTATTTACATTCCTTATGGGAAGTTTGGAACATGTACATAGCACATTTAATTCCTTTTTTCGTACCTTTTACCTTCCCTCAGTTTTGTGTTTTTGAAGATGGCACTGCAATAGAAAAAAGTCTCCATTCAGGAGGGGAATGTTCAGTGGAAAGCAAATTTTGGTGAGGCCTGCTTTTGTAGATCTTTTAAGTGGAATTTTCCAAGAGTTATTTTCATGTAAAATACTTTCCAGACCCTAAAGAAATTGTGCTCATGTAAAGGGCTACAGATAGAAAATCTGAAATATTAATCTCTTGGAACTTTTCTTAACAGTGCTCTCCCCTTGTTTTATTTCAGGTAGAAATAAAATGTTTAGTAAATTCCTAATGAGATTCAGAAATGGAGTCATTATGGAAGAGAAAAAATGTATTTGTTTTCACTGACAAAGGAGCTAGGAATAACAAAAATGTCAACATTTGAATCACTGTCAATAGGTGATTTTCTGAGCTGAGGTGGAGGTGATTTTCAGTTTAGGGAGGCTTGTTTAAAAAAAACTTTAGTGGAAATGTTTGCATTACATTGAAGAAGAGTTCCTACAACAAAAATTATTTTATGAGTCTTATGCATAGGAAGACTGAATTACAATGTATTTTGATTTTTTGTTTGATACCATAGGCATCTTCATTACTTGTGATGTTACCATAGAAGATCTCAATGTCTCAGTGCTTATAGTAATTTTGGAGATGAACATCACTATGGTCAGGGAGTTCATCCTGGTGGGTTTCCCCACTGCCCCATGGCTGCAGACCCTGCTCTTCTTCCTCTTCCTTGTGGTCTACCTACTGGTGGTAGCAGAGAATCTTGTCATCATGCTCACTGTTTGGGTCACTGGCTCCCTCCATAAGCCCATGTACTATTTCCTGAGTAGCCTGTCTTTCCTGGAGGTCTGGTATGTCTCCGTCACTGTTCCCAAGATGCTGGATGGGTTCCTCCTGCAGAGACGGCACATCTCCTTCGCAGGTTGCATGACTCAGCTCTACTTCTTTGTCTCCCTTGCCTGCACAGAGTGTGTTCTCCTGGCAGCCATGGCCTATGACCGCTATGTGGCCATCTGCCATCCTCTTCAATATCCAGTAATAATGACCACGGTTTATTGTGTGCAGCTGGTGGCCTTCTCCTATATGAGTGGCTTCATGGTCTCAGTCATCAAAGTCTATTTCATTTCACATGTCACCTTCTGTGGCTCCAATGCCATGAACCACTTTTTCTGTGACATCTCACCAATCCTCAAACTAGCATGCAAAGGCATGTCCACAGCTGAGCTAGTGGACTTTGCTCTGGCAATTGTCATTCTTGTTTTCCCTCTTATCACCACTGTCCTCTCCTATATCTACATTGTTTCCACTGTTCTACATATACCCTCTGCCCAGGGAAGGAACAAAGCTTTCTCCACCTGCGCATCTCACCTGACAGTTGTTGTCATTTATTACACAGCCATGATTTTCATGTATGCCAGGCCCAGAGCTATTGCTTCATTTAATTCCAACAAACTCATTTCAGCTGTGTATGCAGTGCTCACACCCATGCTAAATCCTTTCATCTACTGCCTAAGGAACCAGGAAGTCAAGAATGCTATCAAGAAGACATTGGGGGGTGGCCAGTGCCTCCTGCTCAGCTGACTCCTGCTACCCTGAGATGAAGACTGTGTTCGATGCAGGAAGTCATTTCTATGACATTTATCATTGTCCTGTTTAATATTAACAGGACCACAATATTGGTATGTATGTATCTCACTACATGTGAAAATTTAAAAAGTATAAAAAGTACATAGTATTTGTTACTTTAACAGTAAACGCTGTATATATCTATGAGTACCATGAAATGATACAATAGTAATAAATATTTAACGAGTGCAAGCTTTTGAGATGTTGTCTTTAGCACTTACTCATTCATGAAGCATTCTTTTCTCATAATACTTAATGATTTAGTTATGCTAAGATTCTTGATATCACAAATCAGGAAATTGAAGTACATACAGGTTAAGTAAATTGTCCAAGATTTCAGCCTAATTAATATCAAAGCCCTTATTTGAGCCCAGAAGTCTGGCTCTAAACTCTGCCATATTATTTTCATTTAGTAGGTTTATTTCTGAGAATGTAGATTTGAAGTTATGTTACCTAAGAAACATTGACATCTGGAAAGGAGAAGCAATCTAGCTGTTAAGATATGTGCAGATGTGATGATAACTGATGATAGTATGCTAGAGATAGCAGAAATTGTAGTGGCACTGGGTTACTAATGATGGAATACTGTTGATATTAATAAGAATATTTATTTTTTTTTGCAATCCTCTTTCAATCTCTGCTTATTTCTGAAACTACACAGCTCATTTATTGTTTTCATTTTTTTTCAGTATTGGCGATCAAACTCAGGACCTTATACTTGTGAAGCAGGCACAGCACCACTGAGCTAAATTCCCAGCCCTTACAGCCCATTTCTTTTTTTTTTTTTT
>NW_022900928.1:22271894-22289488 GCF_012274545.1 Fukomys damarensis
TGATATGATTCTTTTAGTTCTCTTGGAAAGATACCCAGCAGAGGGATGGCTGGGTCAAATGGAACCTCCAGTCCAAGCTCCTTGAGGTATCTCCATATTGATTTCCATAGTGTTTGCACCAGTCTGCACTCCCACCAACAATGGAGAAGGGTTCCTTTCTCCCCACAACACCGCCAACATTTGTTATTGTATGATTTCTTGATAGCAGCCATTCTTTGTGGGGTGAGGTGGAATCTCAGTGTTGTTTTCATCTGCATCTCTCGAATGACCAGTGATATGGAACATTTTTTCAAATATTTTCTTGCTGCTTTTACTTCTTTGTCTGAGAAATGTCTGTTCATTTTGGATGTCCATTTTTGAATCGGGTCTTTATATTTGGCAGCCCATTTCTTATTACATGGGTGATATCAATGCTTTCATGAGAAGTGAAAAAATTGATATTTCTGAATATTTTGTAGTTGCTATGTATTTCTTGAGACAGTTTTGAACTCTTGACTTTTTGTGTCCTTCCATGCTATATCATGATCACCATCAACAAACTAATGGAATATAGTAACTTCAATATATGTATGAAATGAAGCTCTTAATATAACATTATAATGTAGACCCTACATACAAATTAGGTAAAAAACTAATGGAAAATTTTCTAAGATAAAAGGGAATATTAGGTATCATTGAAGCATCTGAGGGCTACATGAGGAAATATAGTACACCAGAGAGAAATCACAACATTTCATTACATGTGACTAAATTTGCAAGAAATAATAAGATAAGCTATTAGGATTCTATTAATCCCTGTCTTGTCATGGGACAAAAATATCTAACAGCCTGTGACTTGAAGGAGGAGAAATTTAATTTGGCTCACAGTTTTAAGAGAGTGCAGCCCATTGTTGGTTGTCTGTGAGGCAGAGTGGTAGGGCATTTCATGGCTGTCAGGAAGCAGAGCATGGAAAGAGATGGGGACAACAATATACCCTTCCAGGTAACCCCTCAGTGATCCACCCCTTGCGTCCAGGCCCTACTTCCAAACATCTGACACTTCTAGCAGGAGAGTTTAGGTTGAAACCATAAAATTCTACCTCTCATTCTCAAAAGGTTCATGCCCATCTCATTATGCAAAATGCATTTAGCCCATCTCTAAAAAACGCCAGTCTTAATAGTTCCAGTATCACTACATATCTAAGTCCAAAATCTCCTCTGAAACACAAGACAAACTCTGAGCTGTGAGTCCCTATGATGATCAAGAAAAAAGTTAAATACTTCCAAAACGTGATGGCACAGTGTAAATGTTTCCATTATGAAAGGAAGTAATGTGCAATAGAACGAAATTAGACCAAATGTAACCCAACAGGGAAGACATTAATTTCTATAACTCCAGGATTAACACCTGGGACAGGTTGTGGTGAGATGTGAGGGCCCAAAGATCTGAGTAGATTAGCCCTTTTGGCCTTTCAGGTTGCAGCCCACATGGCTTCTCTCTTGGGCAGGCTCTCCACTTCCTGAGATTTTCCTCAGCATACCTTCTCCTTTCCTGGCACCTCCAACATTCTGGGGTCTCCACTGCACTTCCAGTTTCACTCTCATAGCTTCATGCTTTGCCTTTTCAGAAGGTCTTTCCCTGACCTCCCAGGGCGTCCTCTGAAATCTGCATGAAAACATCCATGACCTTATAATTCTTGCATTCTTCGTGCCTGCAAAACCAGCACCACATGGATAATGCCTTGGTCTACTTTCAGTAGGAACAATAGCTGTTCCATTCCCACCGTGGCTCCAGCAGTGTCTGAGTGCTTAGATGGTGGAGTATGTGGAAATGCTTAGTGAGGAATCAATTTTCCTGTAGCCCTTCTCCTTAAGGGTGCCCACAGGCTTTTTTTTTTTTCCAAATGAAATGTTTACACTGTTGCACCTTTGAGCTTGTAATGAATGAAATCTTGCTGGTGCAAAGTATTTGGCTTTTTTTCAATCTTAATCTTTTATCAACAACCATGCCCTCTATGGCCCAGACTTTGCAGCTATTTCTTTCTGGCCAAGCTTCAAGTTTATCAAATCATTCAACTTTAATTTTTTTTCTCCTGATCTAGCTGAAAGGGGCCATCAGTATCCATACTACAACCTGAACACTTAGAAGCTTTGAGATTTTCTCTGCCATATTAATTAGTCCACTGCCCTCAATCTCAGTCTCTCACAAAAATCTCAGGACACTGGCAAAATGAACACAGATTTTCTGCCAGAATGTAATACATATGGCCTCTAGTCAAATGGCTAATGAAGCCCTTGATTCCCAACTGAAACTTCCTGAGCCTGGCCTTCACTGTACACATTCCTATCAGCATTCTAGTCTTCTGAGCTCCTATCAGTACTGCACATCAAGCACTGCTCACAATCTAGGGCTTCTTTAGTCTATATCTCCAAACTTTTCCAAAGTCTTTTCTGTAAATCAGTTCTAGAGGTTTCTGAATCACATAGTTGGGTACAGTTGCAGTGACAACCCCATTCCTAGTACCAAAACCTAGTCCTTCCCTATCACTTTGACAAAATATACAACATTCACAGCTCACAGGAGGAAAGTTTATTTTGGCTCACAGTTTTCAGAGGATTCAGTCTATAGTTGGTTGGTTCCAGGGAAGAATGGCATGGGAGAGGCCACAAAGAAGAGAAATAGAAAGAGGAAGTGCCAGGGAGAAGAATACACCATTATAGGTCATTCTCCCAGTGACTCAACTCTGACAACCAGGCCCCATCTCTGAACACGAGACTCTGAAGGAATATTTTAAACCAAAACCATAACGATGGCTATCCTGACAATTTTAAGTAAGATTTTGAAACTGTTCCTGCATTTTTATACAAGCTACCCTCAAAGTTATTCAACATTAAATTAACCAATTTCCTCATATATTCCTCTTATCATTTGACTCTTTCTTAAGAATTCTCAATTTGTATTAATATAGCATATACATTCTACTATCATTGATATTATATTTTGTAATTAATATTCATGAATCTCAATAATATCTACTTAATAATATCTGCTCCCCATCTACACCAAATCAACCTTGTATTTTACTTATCCTCAACATGAAATACCCGTTCTGGTGACACTATTCACCTTTACATACTCAGTAATTAAAAAAATTATTGGCATGCTCAACTTTTCATTCATTCATTCATTCATTCATTTATTATTCTTTATGCCCCTATTCCGTTCTAGACACTGTGATAGGCTATGAGGATGTAATGGTGAATAAAACAAAACAGATATAAATTATCCCTTTGTTATTTAGAGATTAATAGGGAAAATATACTGCATGTTATAAGGTAAATGTCAAAGATTGTCAGAGAAAAATGTTCCAGAAGTAGAATTTAGCCTAACAATTGAAATAATTATACAGATGAAAAATTGTGAGTGTTTATAAAGATCAGGAGGTGTAGGGAGAAGGAGAGCCAAGAATCAAGAAGGTAAGAATCCAAAGAAAGAATTGAAAGATGATCAGCACTTATGGAGCTTAAAGTGACGCAAGATAAAAAGGGGTCAAATGTGGAAGTAAGGTCATCTTTACCAATGAAAGAATTACAAGTTGTGAATTTTCTATTATTGTAGCAATTTATGGCTATCTAAGTAGTTCTATAATGGCATTTTCATTTTCTCAATGCTAGATCATCAACTTGTAATGCTTTTATCAGAGGAATGATAATTACTGATAAAGTCTAGCAGGAACAAATTGAGTTGAATAAATATTCAGCCTCAGCTGCAACACTTTTTCATTCTGAAGGACTCAATTTCTGTTTTTGACTTCTTTATTATACCATAAGATCTGCTAGATTAAGGACTAATTTCATTTTTTGCATTAAGTTTATTGGTATTTTTTAGGTAAATAGTACACTTACATTCACCATTGGGATTTTGTACCTTTACATGATGTGTCTTGGTTCTTATTTTTTTTCCCATTCCCCTGCCCTCCCTTCACCCTCTTCCACCCTTTCCTATTTACAAAGACTTTGGTTCCATTTTTCCTTTTCTGATATTTTTCTTTTCCCTTCTTTCCTTTTCCCTACCCTTGCCACTTGCCCTACTCTTTTGGCCATTTTCTTCCTATTTCACATTATCAATTATACAATTTGAACCTTATTTACACTTTTAGTTTTGCACACCAGAGAAATTATTTGGTATTTACACATGTGTGTCCTATTTATTTCACTTATGAGTATGGCCTCAATATGCAACCATTTAACTACAAATGACTCTTGTTTCCCATTTTATGGCTGGTAGTACTACATTTTATAGAAAAACCACATGTTCTTTATCCAGTCTCCAGTTGATGGGCAATTGGACTGGTTCCAAGTTTTAGCTATTGTGAACTGTGCCGCTATAAACATGGGCACACATATATCACTGTGATGTGATTCTTTCAATTCTTTTGGAAGGATATCCAGCAGGGGGATAGCTGGGTCGAATGGGACCTCTAATCCTAGTTCGTTGAGTTATCTCCATATTGACTTCCATAGTGGTTGCACCAGTCTGCGCTCCTACCAACAATGAAGAAGAGTTCCTTTCTACCCACGACCCCACCAACATTTGTTATTGGTTAATTTCTTGATAAGCAGCCATTCTTTCTGGGGTGAGGTGAAATCTCAGTATTGTTTTCATCTGCGTCTCTCAAATGACCAATGATGTTGAACATTTTTTCATATATTTATTTGCTGCTTTTACTTGTTTGAGAAGTGTCTGTTCATTTCAGATGCCCCATTTTGAATCAGGTCCTTATATTAGGGGGTCTGATTTTTTTGAATTAAGAACTAAATTCATTTTTTTCAAAATTTGTCACAATGCTTGACATGATAGGTCCCTGTGCTACTCATTACTATTTTCCATTCCTGACCCTCAGTGTTCACTCAGTTCTTTATGCTATCGCATATCCATTTTTAAAGATGTGAAGGGAATTGAACCCTTAATCTGTATAACCCTGGCTCTATTGGACTGTGGCTTCCAATCTGGTTGGGCTAATGGAAAGCAGCAGGAAATCAGAGAATGTGAAGAGAGAAAATGAAAGGTATTTCTTTCCTGGCTGGCTTCTTTGACTAAATAGTTTCACCTCCTGCAACATGAGTTCCTTTGCCAATGCTGCATCTATCACTGATTTTCTGCTAGGTTCATACTTGCATAGCTCAATATCCCTAGCTAACTGTCTTCACCTTGACTGACCTCTGTGAATAGTTGTAACATTTAATTCTATTCAAAAATGTCATTAGAAACCGTTTTCTGGGTTTTTTTTTCCTGGGATACTGACTGGTATGGCATTCAGTAAATATTAATAAATCAGTGTGGGAATTCTTGAAATAAATAGGACCCTTTAGAAACTCACATATATTTAGATTTTAAAAATCAAAAGCACAACATAAGCAAATCTCACTTTCTAGTTAAGTATGATATATGAGAAAACTTGAATACAGAACCTTTCATTTCATATTTAATTTTTCAAGTGCTTTTCCAAAAATAGCTACATTTTTATCTATATGATGCCACTGTCAAATTTAATAGATTCTGGGATGTCTGAGGTAGCACAGTCAGCAAATTTAACCTCTGTTAAATGCATAGTGTCCAACTTTTCTGCCATTTATTATAAAACTTCATGTACCATTCAAAAGAAATAACTTCATCCAGAACTAGTTTGCATAACTTTAATGCACAAACAACTGGCCCTCTCTCTTTTTCCTTTTAAGTTCCTCATCTCTTACCAGCATAATCCAGACTGTAATTTAAGGTCTGTAGAGGGGTTTCTCCAGTATAGTTTCCAAAGGTACTTCTGATTTATTCACTGAGGTTCACTATCTTCTAGCAAATAAACTATTTTTACTTTTAAAGTGACCCAATTGGGAATCAAGTAAGAGGGAAAATTTTGGGAAAGTGCATGAGGTTTGTATGCAAATATTTAGCTAAGACTGGTGTTACCTTTGCATCTCTTTTGAGTTATTAGCACTTCAGTGTTCTCATAGTATTGAATGTGTGTCATCATGTGGACACACAAAAGTTTGTTAGAAGATTAAATGGGAATGAATATATGAAAGCATTTGGCACAAGGCTTAACATATTATTTTTCTAAATCACTAAACAAAGTATGAGATAAACAAATGTTGATAATATCTTTAAAAATCACTGAAGGGCTGGAAGTAGGGCTCAGTAGTACAGTGCTTGCATTGCATGTGTGAGGTCCTAGATTCAATCTCCAGCAACACACACACACACACACACACAATCAGTTCAAGCACCAAGTCCTCCATGATGTTACTTTCCTGTTGTGTTTTGTTTTGTTTTTTCCAGCTCCCAGATTATGCTGATTTATCCCCATGACTATTAGGAAGAAACAAACTCTCTGGCCACACTTAATTCCCTCATGTTCCATGTGACAATTTCTTGGTGATAGCACCCTTCCCGACACTGTTTTTTACTGGTAATGATTCAAATGCACACATTTTTTCTCATTCTAGATTATAAATTCCTTGTGTAAAGTTGCTAACAATAATCTTCACTTATTATTTACTCACTGGTCAGTAAGTCTTTGATAAATTACTTCCTGTCTTTTGGTCTTAGAGCCACTATACATACCTTTCACATTTTCTGGCACAATTCCAATTTTAAGTATTATGTTCTCTCCAACTCTTCTAATTTTTAGTTATAGCATTGAGGTCAGTATCATGGATTAGTTTTTCATATTTATTTTAATACTTTCTCATATGTCAAAGCTAGAAAACTTAACACGGTTCCAAGGCAGCATTTATGTTTATGTCTCTCCCTATCTGAGGCACTATTCTAACACTCTTTTGATTAGTATATTTTAAATTTTATTTTAAGTATAAATATTTCTGGAGTACAATGTAGTATTTATATATATTTTTTTTTCCAATGTGAAATGATGAAAGCAGGATAATTAACAAAATCTAATCTTTTAACATGTTTGTGAAGAAAACATTTGAAATTGAATCTTCTTTGTCTCTGGGGATCAACCTAAAGTATTCGCCTCCAGTCCTTTAAATTTTTTTTTACAAGAATCAAATTTCCTTTTTGCATAGGCATCTAGAATGGATTCCATTATTTGTAAGAGAATATTAGTAATAGGTACCCTGGGAAAATTATCATTTGCTCTGAACCTTGATTTCCTTGTTTGAAAACTGGGGATAATAATAATATTTTATAGCATTGTTGGAAGAGTTATATTAGGTAACATGTAAAGGCTTTAGCATGAAGAAGGCACACAATTTATAACATTAGTCTCAATGTCCTGTAGGCAGTTTCTCTTATGCATTCACAGATATCCTTAAGGACTATGTAGAGCAGTCTCACATTTTTTTCATCTCATTGAGTTTATTGGTACATTTTAGGTATATAGTAGAGTTACATTCATCATTGGGATCTTGTACCTTTACATGACAGGTCTTGGTTCTCATTTTTTCCCCTTGTCCCTGCCCTCCCTTCAGCCCCTCCTGCCCTTCCCATTTACAAACACTTTATTTCCATATTTTCATTTTCTCATATTTTTTTCTTTCCCCTTATTACCTTTCCCCTACCCTTCCCACTTTCCCTACACCTTTAGCCCTTTTCTTCCTATTTAACATTGTCAATTATCTCATTAGGATCTTACGTATAAAGAATATGTTTTTCTATAAAATGGAATACTACTCAGCCATAAAGAATGAGAAATTAGGTTCATTCATAGGTAAATGTATACATATTGAGGATATACTCCTAAGTGAAATAAGTAAGTCACACATGTGTAAATACCGAATAGTTTCTCTGGTGTGAAAAACTATAGACCCACAGTTTAATCATGGCTTTCAAGGGCTTATTGCTCTCATGGAAACAGGAATCATGAAAGATGAAGTTAGAAAGAAAGAGGTTACAATCTATCCAAAATACTATCAGCTATGTGTTCCATGTGTCCTTTGTCTTATCTCTTATTGTACTTTTCTTTGAATTCTGGCTTTCTTCTTAAACAACTGATGATGGATATTCCTCCTTGTCAGCCTCTCCCTCAAGTTATTCTCAATGACTATTCACACAGAAAAGAGAAAGCAGCATAAGACAACCTGAAAGGAAGAGTCAGTATAATAAAAGTTTCCATAAGGTATAAAAAAGCCAAAATTAGGATACACAGAAGATAGAACTTTTAAATTTGCTTCAGCTATTAATGCTCAATTTCCCATCCCTGTGTATGGACATGTGCTTTTCATGCTTTGGTGGAAGGAGTGGAAATTTTTGTTCTTTTTAGAGCTTGTTATGAACTATCAGTACTGTTAAATCCTTCTTTTCTGTGTTTTGATCCTTTCCCAGATCCTTCAAAGTAACATGAATATCTTAAAGAAGAGGTCATATGTACTAGTTATCCATCAGAAAGAGAGGAAAGGAAATCAAGATTTAAGGCTAGGAATATGATCAGTCATTGATTTTCTATGAACGTGTTCCTGCCTTTTCACTCTCTCTTATATTTACTTTGTTGACCTATGAAGATCACTAGGGAGATTTCTCTAGCTTTTTTCTATTACCATTGAACATTTTATAGCATTTGTGAATCAGATCCCCAAGGATATCTCTTTTAAAGAACAGTCATCTCTGTTGAACAATGGGCTCATTGTACCATGGACCCATCTAGCTGTAGCTTCTCTCTGATGAGATATGGGGAGGAGTCAGCATATGAAGCTAGCCTTTAGCATAGAAGCAGAGATAGAGTCAGTGGGACTTCAAGAACCAGAGAGGACTGGAAAAAGACTCACTGTGAACAGGTAAAGACAGAGTAAAACCATATACAAACAGGAAAATCTCTCCCATATTTGGCTTTATCCAACAGGTGCACCCAAAAGGCCCAGAAGTATCTTACAAATTTTGGGCTTAAAATTTTTGTCATATATACAGATTACTTTTACTTTGAACCAGTGATATAATTAAATTATTCCTCTATTATTTACCTGGATCTGAGAGTCTTTGAGCGTGAGAAGAATTAAAGTTCTGAAACTTGTGAACTTATAGAGTTTTCCAAGATTTATTTTAGGTTATTCTAAAACCCATAGTTTATTTCTTTTCTCCTTTTTCTTTTTTATCACTCTTTAGGTGGAGAGGCAAGGACTCATGGTGTGATGTTGGGCATGTTCTCCAGGACACCTCTCCACAGATCTGACCACTGGACAACTGAACAAAGATCTCCAAGCCAGATCCTACCAAGATGACCGACTGCACCAGGTTCCTAAAGAGAGGAGTTCAGTGTGATGAGACATCTGACCTTCACTGAATACTACAAGTCAGTTATGTATTGAATATATTGGGAACTGTGCTAGATATTAGAAATTAAAAAAACTGAAAATAGGATAACTTTGATATTTTTCAGGAGTTTACAAATCTGATAGTAATGATAAGAAAAATCATATATGGAATGATATGCTGCTATATTATCCAAAAAACTAGATAAAACTAGGAATAGTATATTATAAAACTAGAAATAGTACTGAAAAATAGCTTGAGAAAATAGGCAGGAAGTAGGTAGTGAGAGTGGTTGGTTAGGTTTGTTGGAGATAATGAAATCTGAAAAGACACTTGCCAGGTAGCAAGAGTTAGAAAAAATATAAGGTAGAAGTCAAAGTATGTACAATACAGAGTCTTGAAGGTGCCTCTAAAACCGAAGAATGGCAGCTTCTTTAGTATGGCTGGAGCTCAGGTTGAGTATTTGGCACAGGAAGAAGGTTAGGATTTAGAGGAATATGGGGGTCAGCTCATTAGGGAACCACTGCAATGTAAAGAGTTCAAACTTGCAGATGGCCAATGATAGATTTAAGCATGAGAACCACATGTTCAAATATATTTTACATAGTCACTCAATTTGGACATAGGTATATTACTTAATTTTTATAAGTATTAGTTATCTTAAATATGCAGAACTCTTGCTAGTTTCTATCAGGGTCCCAGTCCGTTGCAGTGCATATCTACTTTTTCTCTGCTGAGACATGGACTTTTGATTTTTTTACTCCTACCTTCTACCCTAGTTAAACTCCCTTTATTTGGATTGTTCTCTTAGTTTTCAGAGTTTACCTCTTCTTTGTTCTTGGAAAAAACCTATTCCTACAAGTAGCACATTCTGAGGAAAGTACATCAATTCTTCAACTCAGCAGGTGACCCTTTCTCTGACTGAGCTAACGTTCTACCCCTAATAAAATTTTTCTAGCTGGGCATGGTGATGCAAATCTGTAATCCCAGCTACTTGGAAGGCTGAGACAGGAGGATTGAAATTTGAGTCCAGGCTGAATGTCTTGGCAAGACCCTATCTCAAAATAAAAGAATGATGTAGCTCAGTGATAGAATGATTGCTTAATGTGAGAAAGGCCATGGTTTCAAACCCCAATACTGCAAAACAAAAGCAGAAATAATCCAAAAAACCCTCAGAAATAGGAAATGGGTGACCCAAAACAAATGGGTTGTTAGATTCATGACGCATATTTTAAGATGTATGAGGTTTCAGCTATAGGTGAATAAAGAGCATCACAGATATTAGGAGGCCTGGAATATAATATAGAATTTGGAGGCAAGTTCTTAATGAAAAGCCACTAGACAAAAGAGATTTCATAAATTTCAGACTTTAAAAATTCAAATTATGTGTAAAGACTAAATTGAAAGGTGAGTTTGGAGGAAAAAATTGAACAAAAGAAAACTGCTTTCATTATAAGAGTCCACTTGATGAGGGGGGAGGTAATATGGAAAGAACAGAAAATGGGTATAAAATAATGCCTGAGGTATGAATTGGGAGTTTGGTAGTGGACAAAGAGAGAAATAAGAAGGAATATTTTTTAAACACTGTTGCATAGTAGATGGAGGATTATTTTAGAGAAGATACAGATAATTTTTGATTCACAGTCTTATGATATAATTCCATCTCTTCTACTTTCTGCTTGTGTGAATTTAGCCAAATTGTGCACCCTATTATCTGTAATGTGAGAAAAGTGATTTCTACTTCATTAGGTTGTTGTGAGAATTAAATTTTACAACGAAGGAGCTAGTACAAATTTTGTCATATAATAAACACTCAGTAAATGATGATGGTGATAGATTATATAAGCTTGGAGATAGCAAAGGCAAGGGAGAGAAACAGAGATGACGAAGGTCAAGTAGGAAAACTGGGTGAGTGTTCAGCAAGGAGACAGTATGGATCCCCGGGGCCCTCATTCCTGTACTCAGAACAGTGGAGGGTAGGCAGAGATCCAGGTAAAGTTACTCAAAGTTTCAACATAAAATACAAATCTGAAAAATCAAGAGATTTTAGGGTATTATTGGGGAATATTTAATTAAGACTCATCTTGTCCTCAGCTAGTCTGAAAGACATACTCTTTCCGATACTGTAGGACTCAGTGTATTGGAAATGGGAGAATTTTAGAAGCTTGTATGAAAAAGTGTGAGGACAGCTAATGATACATATCATCCACTGAATTTGTTTCTGTCTGTTTCTCTCCTCCAAGTCATAAATTATTTCTAATCTAAATCTAAATCATTCAGTCACTAATTTGTCATCTCTTTACTTTGTTCCTTTACATTTTCTGTTTTCTCTGTTTAATGCTTGCTTCTGCTCTGAAACTCTGCAATGCTTCATTCAGTCCAATGGTATCCCTTCCATTAAGGCTTTCAGAGACCCCCAGACAGAAATAATTAGCCTCAACCCTGGAACTCCACTGTACTCAATGTTGTAACATCACGCTCGTTACAGCACGCTGCAATTCTTTGTTCCGTTGCCTGTCTCCTTTGCAGACGAGCTCCAGGGTCTCTGTGTTCCGGTATTCTCAGTGCTTAGAACTACTTGGCCCACTGCGGGATTAAAGGCATTCAGGAAGGAGTCAGGGGAGAAGTCACGGAGTGGCAAATTGGCAGTTTTAAAATGGGAAAGACTTGGCCATTGCAAGAAAGGTAGCAGTGAAGAATGTAAACTGTGAAAGGAAAGGGAAGAGTTAGTAGATGGTATAGTGTCCTGAAACTGACACAAACTGCAGTAAGTAAAGAACATGATTCATATTAGGAAGAGATAATTATTGACCAACCGATTCCTACAACTTTGAACATTGTAGAAAGTGTTTTAGATAAGAATAACCTGTTATTTAAGATTTCCTAAATACCTCAACTTCTCAGAATTTCCACAGTCAGCCCAGTCCTCTCAGAGTAAAAGCCAGGCTCATCGCAACTGCTTTGAAGGATGCTGATGATCTCACCTAGCGTTCACTTCAGTGGCTTCATATCTACTAGTTCTTCTCCAATCACAGCAGATCCTTATTGGTCTTCACATTGTGCCTTAGTCTGGGGCCTTTAAACTATCTATTTCTATGTCTGGAAAACTCTTCCTTCAGAGAGTCAGATGGCTGATGCCTTCACCTTCGTGGTGGCTACTCAGTGAGGCCTGTCCCTATCACACTTTTAAAAATATCAGCCTAGGGATTGGGATGTAGCTCAGTGGTAGAGTTGCTTCCCTATTATTTGCCAGGCTCTGGGTTTAATCCCCAGTACCACAAAAATAAATCTGTCACCACTGTCTGTCTGCTATCCTGATTTTCCTTCACTTAATTTATTTTCACCATTTAGCTTATTAATCCTCGTGCTTGTATCCTTAATGTATGCATTGTTTATTGGCTGTTTCCCTCCTCCAGGATGTAACTACTTAAGATCAGGTATTTTTGCCTGTTTTTGTTTGTTTTGTTAACTGAGCTCTTCTGGACAATAGAGCATGTCACGTAGGTGCTCGATGAATATTTATGAAGAGAATGAATTTAATGTACAGAAAGAGACGGATGTCTAATAAATTGGTTTCCTGACAAAGTGGGATCTAGAGCATATGGGAGTATTAGTTTTAGATAAGTAGTAAGGACAGAATAAGCAGAGAGAGCAAAGGGTGAGCATTAATGATTTCATAGTGGAAAGTTGAATAAATTACCAGCTGGGAATCTCATTTGTCTTTGTAAAGTAGGAAGTGAAACTGTCTTCTGAGAGTTAGAGCAGGGAGTGGGGTGCCAGATTAGAGGTCAAAGTCAAATGTCTTTGGGAGAAGCAGGGAGAAAATTGACTGAAAACTATTGTTGCCCCGCCAGCTATTATCTGAGGCTCTTTTGAGTGCTATACTCATAAACACCCTAGTCTACACCCAGGAGGTACTTAGCCTTTCTCATGGGATTGCTTGGTTGAGATTTTTATAGGAAGTTTATTTTATTTTGAACACACACAATATCATAGTATGGTGGTACAATCTATTTTTTTGTTGTGATTTTTCCCCAGCAGGGCTCAGCTAACTGGATACAGATAAGAAGAGAGCCCTGTTGCTGTCCTTGAAGACCACTGCTTCAGGAGTATTAGGTCCTTCCTCAGTGGGCTACCGAGGCATGTATTCTTGTGGTTATAATGGTTTGCTTACTTACTTTTCTCTTTCTCAAGATATTAAACAAGAAAGTCTCACTTTTCCATCTTTATATTTGCAGTATCGCATGGTCCTTATAGCTGCTTCTGAGATATTTTCATAAAGAAAGTACTACTTGAAGAGCACTTTCTGGCCCAGACCTGAAGGCCGAAGCCCTGAATCTGACTTCGTGTTTCTGCATTGATATGCTTAGCTTCGTGTTCATTGTTTTCAGGTTCTGGCTTGAACCCTAATTTTCTAGAATCTGTGGCTTCTCATAATTCCCAGACAATACTGTAGAGTTAGATGATGTTGCTAATGTTTAATCACAAAATACCTGTTGCTTAAAGGCCCTTTGCTTCTCATGCAGATCTTTTTCTTTAATTTGATGTTACTATATTAAAGTCTGTCTTTTGGTGGTCTAATCATGTGGAAGGAAAACATCACCAATATTAGTGAGTTCATCCTGGTGGGCTTCCCTACTGCCCATTGGCTGCAAATTCTTCTCTTCTTCTTTTTCCTCGTCACTTACCTGTTTGTGCTGTTAGAGAATTTGGTCATCATTCTTACTGTATGGGTGACTACATCTCTGCATAAACCCATGTACTATTTTCTGAGTACCATGTCCTTTCTGGAAGCCTGGTATATATCTGTCACAGTCCCCAAGATGCTGGCTGGATTCCTACTTCATCCCAATACCATCTCCTTCCTGGGATGTATGACCCAGCTCTATTTCTTCATGTCACTTGCTTGTACCGAATGTGTGCTTTTGGCTGCAATGGCCTATGACCGTTACATAGCCATATGTTGGCCCCTTCGCTATCCAGTAATGATGACTACAGCTTTTTGTGTTCAGCTGACCATTAGCTCCTGGGTGAGTGGCTTCTCTATCTCCTTGGGAAAGGTGTACTTTATCTCCAGAGTTGGCTTCTGTGGCAGTAATATCTTAAACCATTTTTTCTGTGATGTGTCACCTATCCTTAAATTGGCCTGCATGGACTTAATCATGGCGGAGAAAGTAGACTTTGTGCTAGCCATCATTATCCTAGTGTTTCCTCTCTCAGCCACCGTCATGTCCTATGCCTTCATTGTCTCTACTGTCCTGCACATACCATCAGCCACAGGGCAGAGGAAAGCCTTCTCCACTTGTGCATCTCACCTGATGGTTGTCATCATCTTCTACACAGCGGTGATCTTCATGTATGTCCGACCTCGTGCCATTGCATCACTTAATTCTAACAAATTGATTTCGGCTATATATGCAGTCTTTACCCCCATGCTCAACCCTATCATTTACTGCCTGAGGAATAAGGAGGTCAAGGATGCTATAAGGAAAACCATAGGAGGAAGCTTAACTCTTTTCTTGAGAGATTCTCTTTGCTGAAAAGATACACACATTTTTTTTTTCTGTTATTATTTGACAACCTCAAGAAAACTTAATTAGATGAAAATCTGCAGTTACAAACATACTGACTTAGTACCATGATATGAGAGTATGGAACTAGAGATAAAAAGAAAATGCCGTTTTTCCCTCTGTCGGACCTAAATTAAAAGCTTCCTTTTATAAAGCAGTAGATGATGCCAGCCATTTCGCCTGGGTAAGATGGAATTTCAGAGTTGTTTTGATTTGGATCGGGAAACGTGGTAAATACACACAATAGAATATTATCCAACCATAAAGTAATGAAACTGTGTCATTTGGAGGAAAATTAATGGAACTTGAGACTATAATACTAAATGAAATAAACCAGACACAAAGTTAAATGTTGCACGGTTTCTCTTGTATGAGATATTTAAAATATAAATATATAAGCAAGTAAAAGATGGGAGAGATTGTAAAAATCAAGAAGGCAGACTTTTTGGAGATGAAGATGATGATCAGGTGAGGGGATAATGTAATAAAAAATGAATAAAATTTTACGTGTATACACAAGTTCCCGCAAATAAGCATAACTATTATGTATTGCAAACATACACTAATAAAAAGATAAGGCTGTAGATAAAGTAGGACTCTAAGACATATATATATCCATAAAATAGTTATAAAATTATTTTACTTTTTTATGTAAACTGTTAAGGAAAAATCAGTGATTAGCGAATTTTTATAATTCTGTTGGTAAGGTTATCCCTTTTTGATATGCTTTGTTTTAAAAGTCCTCTTTCTCTTAAGAGTGGTGTACAAAGAAAGATTACCTGTAGGCAATGCCATAGGTAGGCCTGTTCACTGCTTCTAAGGGGTGGAGACTAACTCCGATTATAGTCATTTTATCATGATGATATTGAACTTTAATGGTTTAGGAAAATGAATGATAAACTTTCTTCAGGCTCTGATAGAAACACTATAAAATGGAGAGATGTACTACTTGTCATGATATAAAAATAAAATTTTAGATACACACATATGTATATATAGCTTTGTGCTTTAATTCCTTTCCTTTGTTGGAACTTCTACAAATTATTTTGTGAATGAAATAGAGGCCAAACTGTAGGGAAAGCAGTGGTTGTTGATTTAAGCCCATGGTTTTTCAGGTGTAGGAAGTGTTGTCATTGGCAAGAGACCTATTGCTTTTGTTTAGATGATGCTTGTCCTGGATGTGAAGAATTTTCCCAGTTTCCCCACAACATTTACCTTCTCTTTGGTGTTCCTTTTAATTTTGAAAAGTTAGACACAAGTAGTATATGGTTTCACTTAGACATTATAAAACAGTGGAGCAGAATTAGGTTCTATGTGGTTCTAAGTAATATTGGATGAGTGAATTAATGAAATATGATCCACTAACAATTGAATGTTAAATGCACTATTTTACTACAATGCTTTGGAAAACACATTTTGTACATGTTAATTAGGATATATATGCATTACATATGTTTTAGTTTTACTTTATTTACTTACCTGCTGTTACATTTTTCACTTTTTCTTTCAGTTTTTATATAATGCCAGATGAGATTTCTTTGTTTTACTTTTATATACATTAAGATACCTTACAAACTATGGTAATTTTCAATTTATATAAACCTATTATGTTCTTCCGGCTTTTACTACTATTAATCCAAACACACTTAATGATGGATTTAATTTCCTTCAGTCAATAAATATCACTATGGGCCATGGCCCTCACAGAGGCAACTATAAGTAATATAAGATGCTGTGTCTTGAACTGACTATCTTTTTTTAAACCCCAATCTTAGAATATTATTTTCAAAAGAGCAATTTCTGCTTGAAAACCTTTATTACTCATTAATAGACAAGTTTTGCTATTTTGAAATTGAAAAAAAGCTATCTTTATCACATTGCCATCTGAAAAATTAGGTGAGGCGATGAATGTGCAAACTAGATTCATATAATCATAATATAAGATACAAATACAGTAAAAACATCACATTGTATCCCATCAATATACACTATTTTTAAAAATTTAACTTTAGTTCAGAAGCCCTGAAGTCATTCATTATGTTAACTACATTCTGATTCTGGTCCAGACTAGCCCATTTTTAATGTTTTATATATTATCAGATTTGAAGAGTAGTGGGAATGACTGTTTGATGTGTATGAAGTTACAGTTCTACAAGATGATAAAGTTCCACAGATCTTCTGTGTGACATAGTGCCTATAATTAATAAGAAAATATTATTCATTTAAAAATGTTCTAAGAGGATAGATCATATTTGTTAAGAGCATAAACATTCTGAACACCACACACATACATGCCAAAGGCACACGAAGAAGCTTAGAGGTGACAGATATGTTTAATACCTTGATTGTGAAGATGCTCAGCAAGTACATAAACGTGACCACATTCATCAGATTGCATACATTAATTCTGTACAGTGTGTGTGCGTTGATTATATCTCAGTAAAGTTGGGGAAGACAAATAAATAAAAAATAAATAGTATTTATAGACAGCATAGCTTACTTGACGTATTGGGCCTCCAAGTGAGTTGTCTTATTGTCCATGGAACAGTGAATTTTTTGTTTTCCTTTTCCTGTTATGTAGTTTTTAGATTTCCTTTACTTTAATTTCTTTTTCTTTTTACTGAGCTTATTGGTACATTCCAGGCATACAGTACAGCTACATTCATTACTGGGATCCTGCACCCTTACACCACAGGTCTTGATTCTCATTTTTTCCCTTGTCCCTACCCTCCCTTCACCCTACTTTAATATTTTAAAGATTGTATATATATATGTATATA